>NC_073389.1:31955204-32295829 GCF_028641065.1 Leucoraja erinaceus
GCAAACGCACAGTGAAATTATTTTCTTACAAACAGCCCAGTAGCGTATCATCATACCACCCCCGAATCACGGTACTGAGCCAAGTCATGGTACCCTACTGAACAGGGAGAACCTGGGTCTTCCTTGGATTCCTCTCAGGCTCCTGGCTCAGATTCACATTCTTTCCAAACAGGTGGCACAGCGGCATGAGCACCACCTGGCAGGAATCGCGAAGAGGACTGACCATAGCTCAGATACATATTCAGGCACTAGTGAAGTCCTCTGGTTTGTCCATGCACCGTGTAAATCATTGACGTCAGCCTCCATGCCAAAATGCAATGTTTCATGTTGGGAAAACGTACATTCAGTTCACATTGTGCTCGTGTTATCATCTGCACACTTCCCCTGAAATTAGCAGCTTTTATTCGGTGTGTTCCTGGCAAATATTCTGGTTTCATCTTAGTGATTCAATGCTTGCAACAGCTTCTCAATGGTGGTACTGAAAATCTTGAGCGAGGACTTCCTCCATTGTCTAATGATAGGTTTGGGCAGAGCAGATCTCTTTGTTCGTGCATGGATGACTGAAGACTGGATGTTTGCTTACTTTCAATTATGTGCAGGAGAGCTGTAATTATATGAGTAGTGTTGACCTTGCCAACTTCACATGCAAACCTTGTGCAGAAATCATCCAATGATTGTCACCTGGTTTTGTGTTATTATCATCTCCTCATGTTCACTGTACTTTGTCTGCAAGCAACACGACTTCTGCTGATTCAAGCGTTTTTGACCTGAAACACTAACTCTCTCCACAGATGCCTGCCTGGCCTGCTGAGTGTTTCCAAAACTTTCTGCCTTTATTTCAGATTCCAGCATCGGCAAAGTTTCCGATTCCCTCACTGGTGTGGTCCCCTCACTCTGCTTCATCTTATTAAGCACCTTTTCTTCTAACCTCTCTAGTTCCTTGTGAACATGAGTCTTCAGGGCAGAGGGGACTGGTCTAAGCTTGGAGTAAACTCCCTTTTCACCCAGTCTGATTAGAATGTGCACATTGTAATAGTTATACTCTGGAGCTGTCTCCAAACATCTCTCAGATCATTCCAACAATTCATCAACTTTGTAACAACAGTCCTCACTACATTCTTCCAATCTGGCTTGAGTTGTTCCCATCCCAATTACAGCTGTCCCATGCCCATGGTTTACTCCAACTCCTGGTACTTGTACCTTCCGTGTGTTGTGTTGCACTGTGTAATCTATAGTCTAAAGCCCAGAGTCTAAAACATCTCACCAAAGCAGGCTTTCATTCGACAGTGCACTCCGTCAGGATTGTGCAACTGAACTTGCTCGAGTTAGTTTCTTGGCACATTGTCAAAGGATCTACAGCAGGATCAATGTACACATCAATATATTATTTGGTAATCAACACTGTGATTGGAATGTCTGTTTGTTTGCTGCTGTTACTATTTGTGGTGTACATTCCGTACAATCCCAGCGCACGGCCACACTGTGTTGTTTTGAATTGTCCCCTGAAATCACTTTAGTTATTGTTCTTGGATCTGCAGCCTGTCAAAATGTGACAATATTTTTGGCACTAAACATTTGGCTTTTCTAAATCATAAAAGTGCAGTAATTGAAAGCTATGGAGCCATGGCAGCTGATTGACCTTCTGCTCGCTCTGTAGCCTTGGCCTGTGCCACATCTATCACACCATGGGTCACAGCCATGCCAGTCTGCCATGCCAGGCACCATTCTCAGACCTTCTTGGATGCCATTTCCACTGACACAGCTGTAACATACACAGATCTGGAAGTCAGGCTGTGTGTGCTCAACATCTTTGACCACAGTAATTCATCTGCTTGTTCAGACACAAACATTGCAAAAGCACAATTTAAACATTGCAATGGAAATTCAAATTCTGTAATGAAGCAATGCACTCATTAAATAGCTCACCCACTGAGGCCTTCCCCAAGCTTATATCCTGAAGCTCTTTTAATAGCTTTGGATTAAAGTAATTATTTGATTTCTAGACAACACCTTCAAACAAGACATCGTTCATCTTGCGTCCTGGTCCAATCTCACATTGGCGCAGCGGTAGAGTTGCTGCCTTACAGCGCCAGAGACCCGGGTTCGATCCTGACTACGGTTGCTGTCTGTTCTGAGACAGCATGGGTTTTCTCCAGTTTCCCCGGTTTCCTCCCACACTCCAAAGACCTACAGGTTTGTAGGTTAATTGGCTTCGGTAAAAATTGTAAATTGTCCTTAGTGAGTAGGATAGTGCGAGTGTATGGGGATCGCTGGTTGGCAGGGGCTCGGTGGGCTGAAGGGTTTGTTTCCGCACTGTGTCTCTAAACTTAACTAAAGTAAAACTAAGCGCACACCAGAAATAACCTATTCAACAGTAAACCTGGTGCTGGTTTGTTCAGTGAAGGTTAACACTGCTGTCACTTGTCACAGTGGCTTATTGTGCTGTGCATTCTCCACAGAGCATTTCAAGATATCCAGGAAACAAGATACAATGTGAATGGTGACAGGAAAGCACCTGGAACTTGCGAAACAAGTGTCATGATGTCCAAGAATCCAGAAGAGAAGCAATCTGAGATCCCATCTCTGTTGCCAATTTGTAATTTGTGAGCACATAAAAGATTCAATGTTTATTGTAGAACAGGGCCCTTAGCTATCTCCACGTTGACTCATCCGTCTGAATGACTCTGCCATTGTTACCTTGTTCTGGAGCTTGCATACGACCTGACTCTCTTGTCCCAAAGGGTCATGGTATGTGACCACACAAGTGTACAGCTAAACACACTGTCAAACACAAGCGGCAGAATCATTTCAGGCTCCCTTAACTAACATTGCAGTACGAGAAATATTTCAGACCGTAGGTTATCTAACATGTAAACAAAATATTTTTTTGAGACGTTCCCAAGAATATGGGGAGAGATTATTCAAACTAAAGTGCGAGTGAAAAACCTAGTTAGCATCATTTTGTTCAACTGCTGGAGGATATTTCAGCCTTGGAACATACAGCAAGATCAGCTGTGAGGAGAGGTTGTAAAAACTTAATCGTCGAAGGCTGAGGGGGGACCTGATTGAAGTCTACACCATTATGAGAGCAGAGGTAGGGTAGATAGTCAGAGTCTTTTTCCCAGGGTAGAATTGTCAATTAGTATATGGCAGAGTTTTAAGATGAGAGGAGGAATGTTCAAAGAAGATTTAAAGCAGGTATTTTACACAGAGTGGTCATCATAGAATCATAGACACATACAGTATGCAAACATACTGACCAAATTGGCATTCTAGAGTAGTCCCATGTATCTGCATTTGTTCTATATCCCTCTCACACCATCCCATCCATGAATTGCCGTGTTTCTTGATAGTCACAATTGTATGGTAGATGTAGAACATTCTGACAGATTTTGACCTGATACATATTGATTTCCCTAACATCAAGTAACCCTTGCATTCCCTCCCTCTCCGTCCCTCCGCCACCCTAGTTGTACTAGTTTCACTGTCGTCCTCTTGAGTTTCATTGTTATCACCTAATGGACCGTTTCCTTGATCATCGTTACTTTTTTGTATATCTTTCATTCACTTGTGCAAAATCTCTCTATATCACCATCTATATCTCTCGTTTCCCTTTCCCCTGACTCCCAGCCTGCAGAAAGGTCTTGACCCAAAACACCACTTATCCCTATTCTTCAGAGATGCTGCCTGACCCGCTGAGTTACTCCAGATTTTTGTGTCTATCTTTGCTTTAAACCGGCATCTGCAGTTCCTTCCTGCACATTAGCTCTGCTTCTCTTCCCACAGATGCTGCCTGACCTGCTGGGTATTGGCAGCATTTTCTGTGCTTGCCCCAAGGGGTATGCAACGCATGGTCCTAACTCCTACTGTGTAAAATCCCTCGTTGCAAACGGAAAACAAAGCACATTTGCCTAGTCACGGAGAGGAAGTGTGGCTGATGTAAAGAGTTAATATGCAGCAGCTTGCAGTTGTCTGCTTCAGACTCCATGGGTTCGCTGCTGGAAGGCAGCCAACATCCATGATTGCGTGCTGCTGTGGTTGGCTCAGATGTTCTCCAGCAACACATATATTGCCTTTGGATGAGACCAGTCACAGATATTTTGACACAGACTATTAGTTTCTGAAGAAGTGCTTTGAGAGCTTGTGCTTTCCCACGGGCACTTGTTTACATGACTGCATACATAAAAGAACAGCTTTGTATGCTGCAGTGACCTTTAGTCAGGATATACAAGAGGCAAATATAGCTATCATGTTCGGCTGGTGGTAAACACTCATGGCGCAAACATATTCCAGCCTGTGGATACTTTACCGTCAGTGGGATAAACTGTTATTGTGAAACCCTCTCTTTTTTTTCCTGTTTATAAGCTATTGTTGCATTGGTCGAGTGATGCACTAAATCTTCCCCCATTCACTTCTGACATCTTGTACAATAGCATTCAACAAATATCTAGCCTCTTATTATGCCACTGAAGGTCAAGGGGCAAAGGTTATGCATCCATGTTGTGACGAGCTGCATTCTGACATCCAGAGGTTGAGACAGAAGCTGTGTAAATGCAGGTTTTTGAGTTTAGTTTATTGAGGATTTAGTTATGGAGTTGTAGTGTGTTGTAAAGGCACCGAAACAGCCCCTTTCACCACCGAATCTGCAAGAAACATCAGTCCCTCCTCACATTCCCATCAACTTGCCCCAGATTCCACCGCTCACTTACGCACTGGAAGCTATTCATGGCGGCCATTTAATCTACCATCTCCAACGCCTTTGGGAGGAAACCCGAGCAAAGCACTGCAGTGTTGAAAGACACGGGTTAGACCACACCGGTCACAAGACTGTAGGAAGGATGTGATTATACTGGAGAGAGTGCAGAGGAGATTCATCAGGATGCTGCCAGGATTGGAGGACTTTAGCTTTGGAGAAAGATCAGATTAGCTGGGCTTGTTTTCCCTGGAGCAAAGGAGGCTGAGGGGGTGACTTGAATGCAGCATGAATGATTATGAGCGGGAGAGATAGGGTAGATTGAGTAAATCTTCATCCCAGAGGTAGAGGCATCAAAAACAAAGAGGGCATAGATTTAAGATGAAAAGGGATTTTAAAAGGCCAATTAACTGGATGTTTTCACGAGAGAGTTAGATTTAGCTCTTAGGGCTAAATGACCGCCATTCAATATAATCATTGTTGATTGTCTAAAATCAGTACCCTGTTCCTGCTTTTTCCCCATATTCCTTGATTTCTTTAGCTCTAAGAGCTAAATCTTGAAAACATCCAGTGAATTGGCCTCCATTGCATTCTGTACCAGAGAATTCCACAGATTCACAACTCTCTGGGAGTTTTTTCTCATCTCAGTCCTAAATGGTCAATCCCTTATTCTTAATCTGTGACCCCTGGTTCTAAGCCAACATCGGGAACATTTTTCCTGCATCAAGTCTGTCCAATCCTTTAATGTTTCTATAAGATCCCCCCTAATTTTATATGTTTCTATAGGATCCCCCCTCAGAGGATGTACTTCCTACGGCAGGTGAATCACGCATAATCTGCCACAGGCAATAATAGTCCAATTCTATACGGCCATCGTAGAGTCTATCCTCACCTTCTCCATCATGGTCTGGTTTGGCTCAGCCAACAAGCACGACACCCGGGGGCTGCAGCGAATCATCCGATCAGCTGAGAAGGTTATTGGCTGCAACCTTCCCTCCATTGACGAACTGTACACTGCAAGGGCCAGGAAGCGAGTGCGTAAGATCATCTCTGACCTCTCTCACCCTGGCCACAAACTATTTGAATCACTTCCCTCTGGAAGGCGAATCCGGACTGTCAAAGCTGCCACAGCCAGACAAAAACAGCTTTTTTTCCAGAAGTAGTAGCTCTACTCAATAGCCAAACATCTGTAGCCTCTTTTTAGTCTGGTATTTTTTTTGGTTCACATGTTTGATCAATGGTGTTTTATTATTAATGTTTAGTGTTTATGTGTCATTCGTAACTGTCACTGTATGTCATGTTGTCACTTTTGGACGGAGCACCAAGGCAAATTCCTTGTATGTGAATACTTGGCCAATAAATTCATGCATTCATCCTTCTATTCCAGTGACCTGGTGTTGGTTGGAGGCTGGCAGCAGAGTCTGAATGACCATGTTTAGGCAGAGAAGATTGAGAGACTAGCTTTGGAATACACAAGTCTGGAGGTAAAGAGAAGGGGAGTTTCCCCCTCAATAGATCTCCAAAATAAATTTCCTGGTGGTTATCAATTTGGCATTTGTGTGCAAAATGAGTGATCAAATGTGCTGAAACTTAAGAGTGTAAACAAAACAGAGGCGCTAGATTGGCTGTAAACTGGCCAGAGACGATAAGATGATCCTGCAGAAATGTAAGTCTGTCTTTTACACTGAAGTGCGTCTGTTCCCCAGTGGAGAAAATAACCCACCAGAGGAGAAATTTTCCATCAAACTGTAGCTATCACTGAGCAACGTTCAGAGATAAGTTGAAGCCTTTCCCCTGTGGTCTGCCAGGACTGTGTTGTGAGAGGGACTGTGTTTGTGTGTAAGAAGATCTGTGTTAGTGTTGTCATGGAATTGTGTTTGTGATGTCAGAGGGACTGTGTTTGTGATGTCACAGGGACTGTGTTTGTGATGTCAGAGGGGCTGTGTTTGTGTTGTCAGAGGGACTGTGTTTGTGATGTCAGAGGGACTGTCTTTGTGATGTCAGAGGGACTGTGTTTGTGATGTCAGAGGGACTGTGTTTGTGATGTCAGAGGGACTGTATTTGTGATGTCAGAGGGACTCTGTTTGTGATGTCGGAGGGAGTGTGTTTGTGACGTCAGAGGGACTGTTGTTAGAGGATAAAACCTCCATTACATGAAGCGCAGTGCCAATCTTATCAGACAAAGGGGTTTGTGCTGTCTAATCAAATGTGCTGTGTCTTCAGAGGCATAATGTCTTCTGTCTGAAACCAGGCCTTAAAAATGAATAAACAAACTTATAAAGGTCTGAGGCATGAATTGGCTGTAGCAAATCAGGAAACTATTTCAAGAGATCTGGCAGTAAACAAGCAATAGCTTATTTTTAAATAATGATTACGTGTGTTGCTGCAAATAAGGTTTAAAAAAAAAGCAAACAGGAAAGGTGGTCTGGTCGTGGTATCAAACAACTTTAAAGACAGTATTACTTCAAAGAAAAAGGCTTGTATTGTTGCCAAAAAAGTACTCGGACTGGTAAAATTCCAAAATTCACTAAAGGAGGACCATGGAAAGGTGAGGTAGACCAGCAGGAAATACAACAATAAGGCTGTAAGAGTTTCAACAGATATGTAAAATATAAAGCACGTTAATGTGGGTCACTTGCAGACAGAGAAAGGAGAAATTATAATGAGAAATAAGGAAATAGTAGAGAAATTAAACAAACATATTGGGTCTTTCTTCACAGATGAAGACATACAAAGCCTCCTGGAAATATTGGACAATAACATTGAGAAACATAGGTTTAAGGTGAGGAGAAAAGATTTGATAGGAACCTAAGGGATAACATTTTTACACAAAGGGTAGTGAGTATTTGTTATGAGATACCAGTGGAGATAGTGAAGTATATTGCAGGAATGCCAATTCTCATGCATTGAGCGTGAGAATCACGCATTTGACAAAATTCTCACGCTCTCACGCTGATGACAGAAGTTCCTACACTCAAAAAAATATTTTAAAATATAAATAAATAAATAAATAAAGCCACACTCCTCCACACTCACCAATGAGAATAGTTTTCTGTCGGCAGGTTCCCTGTAAAGAACGAGCAATGGACATATTGGCCTAAGCCAATTGGCTTAAGCACACTAATTAAAATGTCAATGTAGACAGAAATGCTGGAGAAACTCAGCAGATGAGGCAGCATCAATGTCTGAGTTTGACTTTAGTTCAGACTCAAGCATTTCTCCAGTATTTTTGTCAACCGCTCCATAGATGCTGCCTCACCCGCATTCACATTCCCGTGCAGATGGTGTGATAGGTCAGTCAGTTGTGTGTGGGTGCAGGAAGTTGCACCAAAGCAGTCGTCGATGTTATCGGCTGCTTTGGTGCCACCTCCTGCACCCACACACAACTGACTGACTTCATCCACTTCACCACTAACTTCCATCCGGCACTCAAATACACCTGGACCATTTCCGACACTTCCCTACCATTCCTTGACCTCACTATCTCCATCGCAGGTTGAGAACGCTGGGGGCTTTTGCAATGCTAACTCCATATCCTCTTTTTTAAGGGCTACATGTAGGCCAGGTTGGGAGCAGGAGCAGAACATCGCTCTAACAAACCGCCCTGCAAACAAGGCCTTTCCAGAGGCAAATCCGCAGGCAGCGGGGTACAGGAAAGCCTATTGTCACTGCACCTTTGGTTTGGTTGCTGACGCGGTGATAGACATCTGACCGACATCCACTATAAACCCACTGACTCCCATGGTTATCTGGGCTACACTTCTTCCCACCCTGCTTCCTGTAAGGACTTCATCCCCTACTGCGAATTCCTCCATCTACGCCGCATCTGCTCCCAGGATGAGGCGTTCCACACCAGGGCATCTGAAATGTCCACATTCTTCAGGGAACGGGGGTTCCCCTCCCCCACCACAGACTAGGCTCGCACCATGGTCTCTTCCATACCCCGGAACACTGCTCTCTCTCCTCATCCCCCCACTCGCAACAAGGGCAGAATCCCCCTCGTCCTCATCTTTCACCCCACCAGCTGTCACATACAACAAGTAATCCTCCGTCAGTTTCGCCACCTCCAACGTGACCCCACCATTTGCCACATCTTCCCATCTCCCCCATGTCTGCCTTCTGCAAGGACCACTCCCTCCGTAACTCCTTTGTCAATTCTTCTTCCCTTCCCATCCCCTACCCATCACTGAAGCTATTTTATCAGTGGCGGGGCAAAGTGCCCTAGAATAGTCTCATCAATCCCACATTTAAAAACTCCAATGCCTAGTTCATTGACATTATGGTAACAGAGGCGACCAAGTCACACACATTTTCAATACCGCAGAATGCTACCCCCTCCCCGGGCACTTTTAACCCTTGTAACCGCAAGAGATGCTACACTTGTTGCTTTACCTCCCCCCTCGACTCCATTCAAGGATCCAAGCAGTCGTTCCAGGTGCGACAGAGGTTCACCTGCATCTCCTCCAACCTCATCTATTGCATCAGCTCTAGATATCAGCTGATCTACATCGGTGAGACCAAGCGGAGGCTTGGCGATTGTTTTGCCGAACACCTCCGCTCAGTCCGCATTAACCAACCTGATCTCCCGGTGGCTCAGCACTTTAACTCCCCCTCCCATACCGTATCCGACCTCTCTGTCCTGGGTCTCCTCCATGGCCAGAGCGAGCACCACCAGAAATTGGAGGAACAGCACCTCATATTCCGCTTGGGCAGTCTGCATCCTGGGGGCATGAACATTGAATTCAACCAATTTTGTTAGCCCTTGCTGTCTCCTCCCCTTCCTATCTCTCCCTCAGCTCTCGGGCTCCTCCTCCTCCTTTTTCCTTTCTTCTCCCTACTGTTGGAGGGGGGACACCCCCCTCCAACACCCTCCCCCCCCCCCCCGCTCGGTCGCTACGCTGCCTCGCAATTTCTCACTCTCACCCAATGTTGGCAGCCCTGCTATTGCAACGTTTAAGAACACATTTAGACAGGTACATGGATAGGAGAGGTTTAGGGGGATATGGGCCAAATGCAGATAGGTGGGACTAGTGTAGACAGGGCATGTTGGTAGTCTTGGGCAAGTTGGGCCGAAGGGCCTATTTCCATGCTGAATGACTGACTGTGGCTCTATAACTCTATATGTCCTGAGTGACTAAGGAGGTTAAGGAAATCAGCATTAGCAAAATAATGGCATTGGGGAAATTAATGTAAATAAAGGCTAATAAATCGCCAGGACCCACAGTAAGATGCATCATACTTGCATTGTCAGCAGGCTCATGTTCACATTGCCAGAGGGGCCAGGTTTGCATCAGCAGACAGACTGTGTTGGCATTGAGTAGTGGGATGTAACCAAAGATCTTATAGCGGAGCTATAAGATCTTTGGCTGTAACTGCACTGTCAGAGAAACTGTGTTTGCATTGAGCAATGTGCTGTAGCTGCACTGTCACACAGACTGTGTTTGCATTGTCAGGTGAGACAGTTCCTGAGGAGACTGAAGAAGGTCCATCTGTCTCCTCAGATCCTGGTGAACTTCTACTGCTGCACCATCGAGAGCATCCTTACCAACTGTATCACAGTATGGTATGGTAACTGCTCTGTCTCCGACCGGAAAGCACTGCAGAGGGTGGTGAAAATTGCCCAACGCATCACCGGTTCCTCTCTCCCCTCCATTGAGTCTGTCCAAAGCAAGCGCTGTCTGCGGAGGGCGCTCAGCATCGCCAAGGACTGCTCTCACCCCAACCATGGACTGTTTACCCTCCTGCCATCCGGGAGGCGCTACAGGTCTCTCCGTCTGCCGGACCAGCAAGTTCAGGAACAGCTTCTTCCCTGCGGCTGTCACACTACTCAACAATGTGCCTCGGTGACTGCCACACCCCACCCATGTACCCCCCCCCCCCCCCCCCCCCCCCCTCCATTGCCGGACACTCCTCCCACAGGAAAAACACTATGTCTGTATATATGTAAATAGATTTATTTATTGAAATCATATTCTATGTCGCTCTTCCAGGGAGATGCTAACTGCATTTCGTTGTCTCTGTACTGTACACTGACAATGACAATTAAAGTTGAATCTGGGGTTTATAATAGCCGAGGGATTGTGCCTGCAATGGCAGAGAGATAGCAATTTGTACTGTCAGAGGAACATTGTCAAGTGGACTGGGTTTGTATTATGAGAGGGAACGTGTTTGAGTTGTTGCGTGAACTGTGTTTGTACTGTCAAGTGGTCAGTGTTTTGTGCTGCCCGACCACTGGTGCTTGCGTATCAACATGCTGTTATTACCCGATCATGAGTACATTCCACATCGACCTTGCTTGTATTGTCTGACGGACTGTGCTGTGCCAGATAACCAGATTAAAGTGTTTGCTTGCTGACCCCCACCGCTCAAATATTTCTGCCAACTCTGCAAGGTCAGAGCATAGATGTTCTCAGTGAGGTTCCCGTTTGCTCTGTGTAAATTGGTTGGCATATTAACTGGCCAGCACCAGGAAATACATTTCAAAAGGTGTTTGTTGGATGGAAATCTTTCTGGGACATACTGAAACATAATGCAGATTTTACTTTCCACCTTATTCTTCCTTTAGAAATGGATTCTCTGAATACCTTCGGGGGGGTCACTGATGAAAGGTAAACCTCCATTAAAAGACAGCCATTTTCAAAGGGCTTGATACATTAAAGGGACTGCCATTAAAGGGACATCCCCATTATAGGTGTGCCAATCTTAACAGGGTAGTTCCATTAATAGAGGGCCATAAATAAAAACACACAACTGTTTGTGTTGGTCCCTAATGTAAGGACATTTGAATTGGCGCCTACATGTAGTGTAATCTTGCTGCACGTGTGGGATTCAGCAACATTAACCCCTGTGTTATAATTGAAATAAACATTGTGCTCATTTGGGAACACCCTTTTTTAATATATAGTACAGCACACTCACACAGACAGACACACACACACGCACGCGTGCACACATACATACATACGCTCACTTGTGCGCATGCATACACATGTGGGCACATGCATGCCCATGCACACATGCACAAACACACATGCACACACATATGTGTGCATATGCACGCACACGCTGCACATGCACCCACACACAGCACGGACGCAGGCACAAACACCAAGTTGGAACAGATTTCCCCAATGTTCATCCCATTCTATCTCCTCCATCTCCATTGCTTTGCCCCACGGCCACAGCATGTAAAACAGATCGCTTACCCACATTCCCTTCCATCTACATCCTTTCCTCTGGCCTCACAATTCAAGCCTCGCTCTCTTTATCTCACAGCCTGTTCATCTCTCGCCTTTGTCCACCCATCAGCCAACCAACCCCACTCGCATGTATCCACTTATCGCTTGCCCGGCTTTGTCCCCACCAACCTCGCTTCCAGTTTTCTCCCCTCTACTAATATCAGTTTGAAGAAGAGTGCAGACCCAGAGCGTCACATATCCGTGTTCTCCAGAGATGTTGCCTGATTAGTTGAGTTACTCCAGCACTTAAATGTTCTGCTTTATTTGCTGGTCAGTGCGGACAGAGTTGGCAAAAAGACTTGTTTTCACCTTGATTAAGTAGTTCCATGTCCTTGGTTTGCTCTTGTTTTGTTACTTCAGGTTACTCATTCATTTACATTGTGAGATCCGTTTCCTTAGTCTGATTAGATTCATGTTTTCCAAGTAATATGACCAGTCCTACATAATCTCAGTCCCTCCCATTGCTGTGAGCAAGTGAAGTCAGATTAACATCCAGACCACTGTCTGAATGTCATTTAAACTTCAGTGTTGTCTTTGTTTTCTTCACCCTCTTCGAATTAACCCACTTTGGACCCTGAGGAACCCTGTCATAGAGTCACAGTGTCATAGAGTCATACAGCATGGAAAGAGGCCCTCGGCCCAACTTGCCCACACCTACCAACATGTCCCCTCCACACTAGTCCCACCTGTCTGCGTTTGGCCCTTCTAAACCTGTCCTATCCACACACCTGTCTAATTATTTCTTATACGTTGCAATAGTCCCTGCCTCGACTACTTCCTCCAGCAGCTCGTTCCATACACCCACCACACTTTGTGTCAAAACGTTACCCCTAGATTCCTATTAAATCTTTCCCCCTTCAGCTTAAACCTGTTCTCTGGTTCTCGATTCCCCTACTCTGGGCAAGAGACTCCGTACGTCCACCCGATCTATTCCTCTCATGATTTTAGACACCTCTATAAGATCATGCTATCTTTCTGTGGATATATTGGACAGCAGACACCACCCCCACAAAACAATTGACTTATTTTCTGTGGTGAACTGTGGTGAATTTGCTACCCTCATGTGTTTGTCACGCAGCATATGTGAAGTACAGCAACCACCACTCTGCATCTCACTGTGCACCTCACCCTAGTAACTCCGCACTGGAGCTGAGCTCACCAAGCTCAGAGTCCGAGTGAAGAACTGCCTTGGAAAGTCACCATCTCCATGGTCAGTGAATATCACCCTTCACTCCACTTTCTGCTGAATCGCTAGTATTTATTTTTGCATCATGTCCATGCTCTCACCAGGGGTTGTGCTGACACTGCATAAGGACACTGTCCTCTTGCAGCCACATTGACCCATCACATGGTAACTGACCCCAAGGGGAAGTTCTGCTGAGTGCAGCTGGAAAGAGTAGGTTGAAATATTTTCTTCAACAGCAATTCGAATCTGAACACATTCCAGTGGGTTGGGTCATGTGTTCATGCTGCTGCTGGACTGGTCTTTCAGTGAACGTTGGTTCAATCCTTGTGGTGCTGCCTCCTCACTGCTCAGTGACCTCCGGCATTGTCTGCGCTGAGTTTTGATATACTGTGTGTTTCCTACACATGCTCCAGTCTCCGCTTCCATCCCAAAGACATGTGGTATGGCAGGTTAATTGTCTGCTGCAAATTATCTCTCATGTGCAGGTGAGAGATAGAAGAAAGCAGGAATCAATGGGAGAACAAAATAGGATTCATGTAGGATTCATGTAAATAGGTGGTTGAAGGTCAGCACAGACTCAGTGGGCCAAAGGGCCTGTTTCTGTGCTGCATGTCTCTCTCAAGAGTGTGTACTTATCAAATGCACGAGGATATGAAGTGGAACAAATACATTTTTACTTGCTGTAGCTTTAGAGACACACTGATTCCATGTTAGTTGGAATTGGTTCTTTGTTTCTGTGGGGTGAAATCAGATGGTCTAGGAAGTTGAATTCAGTTTTCAAAATCATTTTTAATATTTTTTTGATACCAGCTGTTGGATTGCCAAAACAATGCTCTTTGCATTCCGCCATTCAGGAAAAGAAGGTCGTAGAAGTGTAGAGTGCTTTGTATAGTTTAAGTCCAATTTTTAGTGAGAGAGTTAACATAATGGGACTTAAGAGGATGTTGCCAGGACTAGAGGGTGTGAGCTATAGGAAGAAGTTGAGTAGGCTAGGTCTCTATACCTTGGAGTGCAGGAGGATGAGGGGTGATCTTATTGAGCTGTATAAAATCATGAGAGGAATAGATCGGGTAGATGCACAACATGTCTTGCCAAGAAAAGGGGAATTGAACACCATAGGACATAGGTTCAAGGTGAAGGGGAAAAGATTTAATAGGAATCTGAGGGGTAACTTTTTCACACAAAGGATGGTGGGTGTATGGAATAAACTGCCAGAGTAGTTCAGGCTAGGACTATCCCAACATTTAAAAAACAGTTAGACAAGTACATGGATAGAACAAGTTTGGAGGGATATGGGCCAAGTGCAGGCAGGTGGGACTAGTGTAGCTGGGACATGTTGGCGGGTGTGTGTGAGTTGGGCTGAAGGGCCTGTTCCCACACTGTATCACTCTATGACTCTATGACTATGACTCTATCACTCTATCACTCTATCACTCGATGACTGGACGTGTGCGGGTGTTTGGCCAATCCATGTTTCTGTTTGGCTGAACTCTACCTTTTGCCCCCTGATATCACCCTACTATCAATGGAGCATGGCATTTGATGTAGCTAACAATTAAAAATCAAAAAGACTAATATTTTTTCCACCAAGCCACTTCAACATTGTTAATGTTAATCAAAAACCTGTCTGTCATACACTGGTGCTCACTTAGAACTGAAGCCAAAAGGATTTATGGCCTTCATTTGCCAACCCCCCCTCCCCTCCCCTCCATCAATCCCCACTCACCAACTACTCACCATACTCTGCCTTGTTGTACAACTCCAACTAATATTTTCTATTGGCAAGGCTTGGTACTGTCCTTGTAAATGGACTCTGCGCACTCAATATCCATTTTATAACAAGGTGCCCACGTACCACACCCTTTCCCAAGTGTAGTCTCATGGAACTTTGATAGGAGTTTAACATTAATTCTTTGCTTTCAGTTCACACCCTCTTGAAGTAAATCCTTGTCTTTCATTTACTTTTGCAATTTGTTTACCTTGATTAGCTTTCATATTCCCCAAGTAATATATGACCTCTTATTTTTTGTTACCAATATATCTTTATGACTATCTTCGGTTTAAACCAGCATCTGCAGTTCCTTCCTACACCTGGTCTCCCTGTCTGATAAGCTTCTCCACTCCTACCAAGGAGTTTAAATCTTGACTGCTCATTAATACAGGGCTCTAATGGCCAAATTTAGCTTTAAGATAAGATGTAAAGGTAAGAAAAATAAATTACTTGGGGAGTATGAAACCTAATCAGTCCTTAGAAATAAAAAGGGGATGATTATCCCTACGGGCCTCCGAAAAGTCACTGGAAAGTTTCTAAGAAGGAACTGCAAATGCTGGAAAATCGAAGGTAGACAAAAGTGCTGGAGAAACTCAGCGGGTGCAGCAGCATCTATGGAGCGAAGGAAATAGGCAACGTTTCGACCCGAAACGTTGCCTATTTCCTTCGCTCCATAGATGCTGCTGCACCCGTTGAGTTTCTCCAGCACTTTTGTCTACCACTGGAAAGTTTCCTCAGGCAACACCTAGGCTACACAGGAGAGGGCAAAGCATGACCTACTCAGAGAATTAGCCAGGGCAAGTGACTGAAGTGTCAGTGGGCAAATATTTTGGAACCAGCGGCCACAGTTCTATTAGCTTTAATATGGATATAGATATTTTATAGATAAGGACAGAATTGTTAAAGTTCTAAATTAGGGTAAGGCCAACTTGATGGTATTAGGCAGGAACTTGTAACGAATGGTCCCGACCCAAAACGTCACCTATCTATTTTATCCAGAGATGCTGCCTGACCCATTGAGTTACTCCAACAATTTGTGCCTATCTTTGGTATAAACCAGCATCTGCAGTTCATTTTTATTGTAACTTGTAAAAGTTGATTGGAGTAGGTTGTTTACGGGCAAAGTGACATCTGGAAAGTGGAATCTTTTTAAAAGGGGTCACAGTGAAAGTTCAAGGTACGTGTGCGTTCCAGTTAGAGTGAAGGGCAGAGCAACTAGGAGTAACGGACCCTGGATGATGAGAGAAATTGAGGCTCTGGTCAGGAAAAAGATAGAGGCATAGGCTAGTGTGATCAAGTATATCCCTGGACGGGATCTGGGGATTGAGGAGTTTACTTAAGAAGGAAATCAGGAGGGTAAAATGGGATCGTGAGCTAGCTCTGGCAAATAAGGTTGTGGAGAATCCAATCAGATTTTATAAGTATATTCTTGGAAAATGGATAACTAGAGAGAGAATAGGCTCCTGTAATACACTGACAACATTTAAGAAGTGTCCAGATGAGTGCTTGAATCACTTTGCATGGAAGACCACTGAAGCCAAGCACTGGACGATGGGATTAATACAGAAGGGGGCCCATCGCTCAGTGTGGACATGGCGGGCTGAATGGCTGTTCCACATGATGTATGACTCCATGGCACTGTCCCATTGCAGCACAATGGCACGACTTGTTCCCATGATTGAGGGAGTGCTGCTCGATGGGTTTGCCCCTTTAAGAAGGCTGTAGAAGTTTAATAGCATCAACTGAGATCCAACCCAAGGAATGTTTCACTCCTCGGCCAGAGTGTGACCCGCCTTGGGATTGTGGCTGGGTCCTGGCTAAGTGAATCAGCGGCTGCCAAGGAGTTTTATGCTTGGATCGGGATTCTAGACAAGTGAACATAAAACGAGTTGAATGTTTGATTCCTGAGCTCCAGCTCTCTGAGTGGGGAAGGGTGATAAAAAGCACTGGTCTCTGCCCTGCTGCAAACTCCAGACCATCCTGCCAGCTTTAGGCAGCCACGCTCGCTCGGCAGTGAGAGGAGTTGCAAAGCAGCTTTGCAGCTGGCTCAGAGTTTATGACTCTGGTCTTCATTTGGAGTTGTTTTGATCAGAATTGGTCTGGCACACTGGGGTTCTGTGCAGAGGATTAAACTGGATGGAAAGTGCCTTTAGCTGGAGCCAGCTGTGTATACACTCTCCCACCACATTGAAACTACCGCAGACGTCCACAGGGCCAGCCAGCACAGAGGCTGCCTCGCACATCTTTTATTTATCACCGGTTTGTGCGCTGAGCTTGAGGACAATTGGCAACCTATGCAAGCTGATCCCACTCTCTGCTGATATTGAAGGGAAATGCACAGAGATAATAATCGCTGTTTTATTTAACTCTAACCATACCTGATGCAAGGTGACAGGAAGTTTCAAGGAACATCAAAGGTGAGGCCTATTTTTAGAAATCCTGAGGGAGAGTCAGGAACTCAGAGGTCGTGTTATATATTACACAAGTCCACAGCAAGGTTGTCAGTGAGGCCATAAAATAGATCCTCTTCCAAATTCTTAACAGACTTAGTTTTAACATTGCAAATTGATGATGGCCACTGGAGAGAGAACAGAGAGTGACTGAGAGAGTCCGTTGTCTGACTGAGGGAGTCTGGGAGACTGACGGGGGGAGTCTGGGAGACTGACGGGGGGAGTCTGGGAGACTGACGGGGGGGAGTCTGGGAGAGACTGACGGGGGGAGTCTGGGCCACTGATGCTAGCTTCCCTTCTCTGAGAGGTATTAGTGAACCAACCCTCTAATCATTGATCATCACAAATGGCAAGGTTTTTTTTGGAGCTCCAGACGATTAATTGAATTTATTTACAGCAGTTGCTGATCAATTGGGTGGTGAAGATCCCCAATGTGAGGAAGAACCAGGGGCCACAGTTTAAGAATAAGGAGTAAGCCATTTAGAACGGAGACGAGGAAACATTTTTTCTCACAGAGAGTTGCGAGTTTGTGGAATCCTCTGCCTCAGAGGGCGGTGGAGGCAGGTTCTCTGGATGCTTTCAGGAGAGAGCTAGATAGGGCTCTTAAAAATAGCGGAGTTAGGCGATATGGGGAGAAGGCAGGAACGGGGTACTGATTGGGGATGATCAGCCATGATCACGTTGAATGGTGGTGCTGGCTCAAAGGGCCGAATGGCCTACTCCTGCACCCGTTGTCTATTGTCTACTGAAGGGGGGATCGGGAGTGGGCGAGTGTTGGAGATCACAAGCGTGAGGAAGGGTCAGAGTGATGAGTGATTCCACTGACCCGCTGATTAGAGTGGTTCAGTCGCAGTGATGCTGGATTCAGAGATGGGAAGTAAGTGAATTAAGTGAAGTCAGCATTAAGCTGAGGGACCAATCGTTAATCGCTACCCCTCTCCCCGAGCCAGCCCAGCACTTATCCTCCTCTCGCCCTCTCACATCTGCCCCAACGGAGGAGACCACTGAAGTTACAGACTAGTCACGCTAGCATAAGTGGTTGTGGGGAAAATAGCTGAGGTTGCCAGAGTAGAGCTTGCTGTGGAAAGGCAGATATTAATCAAGATCAGCTTGGAGTGGTGAAGGTTGTGCCTTGAATGCAGTTTTCGAGGTGGTAACAACAAAGATCGATGACCCAGGGAGCTGGCCCACGTGCAGATGGGTCGGACAAGTTGGTGCAGGTGGGACTCAAGGGGAAGAGACAGGTTGGATCCATCGCTGACTCAGTGGCAGAAATCAAAAGGCAGCAATCAAAGGTTGTTTCAATCACTGGAATTCAGTTGCATGTGAAGCCAAAAACTGGTCGTGGGGGGGGGGGGAGGAGGGGTGGTAGAGGTGTGGGAGATGGAAGGTCCTCCACAGAGGAGTGTGGAGTGAAAGGAAAACAAGGCCTCATGATAGATCGTAGGGAACTGATATCCCAGCCGGTGTTGGAGCCCGAGCCCACAGACTGAGCAAGGTGGAATCTTCAGATGCACTGACGGAGGTGGCACAAACAATGCTCGGCTCTACTGGCAGTGGGGTAGTGGAGACAAGTTGGGCAGTTCACGTAAAGGCCACCAATTACACAACTGCACTCTGTTACAGGAAGCACTTCACAGCACAAGGAAGGACACAGGGAAAGTACCCAAGGAAGTTGCCAGGTTTGGGGAAGTTTACAAATTAGGATCAGTTGTCCATTTAGCCCTCAAGCCTGTCCCGCCATTTAATAAGATCATAACTGACCTACTGTAACCTCAGCTCCACATTTCCATCAATCACGCAACTTTTTACACCAATTGCCACCTAATCAGTCCCTTTGCTTGTCAAATCACTTTCTACCTTTGCCTTAAAAAAAGACTTATGATATTATGGAATAAAATAATTTCACCTTCATCTTAAATGTGCGATCTCTAATATTGGAACAGTGACTACTCTAACATTTGCCCTGTGACAGATATGATGTCAATGGGCCTGTGGTTACCTGATTACTGCTTCCCTTCCTTTTTGAATACGTTTACTATCCTCCAACCTTGTGGAACATCCCCCCGAATCTAGGCGGTTTCCGTAAATGAAAGCCAGCACATCAACTATCTCCCGCCTGCCTTCTTTTAAAATCAAGGACTTCAGAACCCGAGGAATGCCGGCTCACAATTCCAGCAGTTTTCTCAGTACTGTGGCCCTGTCGTGATTCAGGTGTGCCAGCAGGAGCCACAGTATGGAATGCTCGTGGGATAGATGGGATTACAATGAATGTAGGGGAAGGCCAAAAATGTGTTTTGAAGGAGAATTGGAGCATCTTATGGTTTTGAGCACATTTTGATCATTAAAATGCTATCTTCAGTTGCCCAGATAATTGGTCGCAATTTTTTTTCATAGGGTAGGGGAGTCTAAAACTAGAAGGCGCATGTTTAAGGTGAGATACGACACATTCACAGAGTGGGTTTGTGTCTGGAACGGGTTGCCAGGGGGAGTGGTCAAGAACAGTACTATTACAAGGTGTAAGTGGCATTTGGACAGATGCATGGATAGGAAAGATCTGGACGGATATGGGCCAAAGGGGATTAATTCAGGAGTTTGGGCGGCGGCACGATGGCGCAGAGGGAGAGTTGCTGCCTTACAGCGCTTGCAGCGGCAGTGACCCGGGTTCAATCCTGACTACGGGCGCTGTCTGTGCAGTGTTTGTACATTCTCCCTGTAACCGCGTGGGTTTTCTCCGGGGTCTTCGGTATCCTTCCACACTCCAAAGACATACAGCTTTGAAGGTTAATTGGCTTGGGATGGTATACTTGGTATAAGTGTAAATTGTCCCTACTGTGTGTACACTTGCGGTAATAAGCGGAGATTGCTGGTCGGTGGGGACTTGGTGGGCCGAAGGGCCAGTTTCCACACTGTATCTCGAAACTAAACTAAGCTATGTTTAAGATGAGGTCAGCAAGATGAGTTGAGCCAAAAGGCCCATTTCTATAACGCTAAGGATATAATTTATTTTATTTAGCTCTTTATTTAGCATGTCTATTCTGAGTGCTAATCGCATCCCACCATAGACTTCCCCGCAGCCTAGATTGTTGTTCTTTACATATTGTTTTATTTCAGTGTTGGCAGCAGAACCAGTGCTTATTAGCAGTGGAGCGTGGCTCACATCCACTCGCTGGATGCAAGCAATTACTCAGTGGGTCCCACTGGAAGCATAACTCACTCTGTCAGTAACCTTGTGCAAAGACACGGCCCCGAATGCCATGCTTGTGTTTGTGCCCCAGCGGAGTTGGTGAGCAGACCTGACGGGCAGCCCGGTAGCACAAGGGGCAGTGCCTGTGGATATACAACTGGTTTTGGTGCAAGCTTGCTAAACCTTGTCCACATGCATTTGGCGCCAGAGAGAGAAACAGCACAGAGCCAGGCTCGTTGGCTCAACAAGTCCTCATCAACATCAACCATACAATTTTATACTAATCCTACCCTAAGCCCTTTTATTCACATCCCATCATCTCCCATTCACTTACACACTAGGTGTAATTTGCAATGGCACACGTCTTTGGGATGTGAGAGGAAAGCAGGCCCCCCAGGTGAAACCCACACTGTCAGAGGGAGAACAGAGAGCATAGAACAGTACAGCAAAGGAACAGCCACAATGCCCGCGCCAGACATGATGCCAAACTAAACTAATAGTGTCATATAGCGTAGAACCAGGCCTTTCAGCCCAACTTGCCCACACCAAGCAACGTGCTATTTACACTAGTTCCACTTGCCTGCATTTGCCCCATATACCTCTAAACCTATCCTATCCATGTACTGATCTAAATGTTTCATAAATGTTGTGATAGTATCTGCCTAAACTACCTCCTCCATCAGCTCGTTCTAAACACTCATCGCCCTTTGTGTAAAAAAGTTATCCTCAGATTCCTATTAAATCTTTCCCCCCCTCACATTAAACCTATGTCCTCTGGTTCTTGATTCCCATACGCCGGGCAAGAGACTCTGTGCATTCACCTGATCTATTCCTCTGATGATTTTGTACACCTTTATAAGATCACCCCATAGCTTCCTGCACTCCAAGGAATAGAGTCCTAGCCTACACATCCTCTCCCTATGGCTCAGGCCCTCGAGTCATGGCAACATCCTCGCAAATCTTCTCTACACCCTTTCCAGCATGACATCTTTCCTATAACATGTGGCCTCAAAAACATCTTATATAATTGTAACATGGCCTCCCAACTTCTATCCTCAATACTCTGAATGATGAAAGCCAATGTGCCAAAAGCCTTTTTGACCACCCTATCTACCTGTGACGCCACTTTCAAGAAACTACGTACCTGCCCTACAATACGCCCCAGAGCCCTGTGTACCATTCACTGTGTAGGTCCTGCCCATGTTAGCTTTCTGTATTAAATTCCATCAACCATTCCTCAGCCCATCTGTTAAACTGATCAAGACCCTGCTGCAATGTTTGACAGCCATCCTCCTCTGCCTGCGTGTGATCCAGTTCCCTCCATTCCATCAATATGCAGAGCGTGCAAACTCCATACTCACAGCAGCCAAGGTCAGGATCGAACCAGTTTTGCTGGAGCTGTTTGGATCATAACCCAGATGTTCTGCCTGGTTTCATCCCCAGTTTAGCTTTGGAAGTGTCAGAATGCCGTGCAGGCAGCTTGCATTGAGTGCTGGCTGCTGTACAGGCTAAAGATGCTGGCGTAGCTGAGATAATCATGAGTGGTCACTGGCTGTCCTGCCCTTATGTCAGCACCAGGGTCAACCATCACTTGCTGGAATTAGGAATCACAGGTTTCTTTTGCCAGATTTTCCATTTCCAGGTGCAAGGGGCTGAATGGTCTGATCCTGGCTTCCATCTACTGCATTCCTCTTCTGGCTTCTTTGATTGGTGACGCTGAACGTGTGTCTTTCTCCTCCAGAACGATGCAAAGCCTCTCAGGGCACGCCACTGTTTCCAGTTGTCAGCACTCCCACATGAACTGGGCGGTCTGATTGATGAGTAAATGTAATACAAATCAAATCCACATTGGAATAAGCCACTGCTGCTCCTGCAGACTGAGCAAAAGACAAAACGGATGTTTTCTGAGATTACAATCAAAACCCTTTGCTTAGCTCCAAGTGTAGAATACGATGGAAAATGGTCACACCCATTCCTCTCTACCCCCATTTTATTCCTCAAGGTAGTAACCCCGCTCCTTACGGAAGAATCTTTGATCTATTCTACCCTGGCCACTTTGGCTGGAAGTGGATTTCATTTCCTCATCGTGTATGCGGAATAATCTCAAGCCTGCATGTGCCGACCTTTCTGCCAGCTCTGTGCTCATTACCCAAACATCAAATGGCCACCTGGTGCCTCCTGGGCATGGATGGAGGTTACCAGTGTCAGTCATGGTGTTGGGTTATAGAAGGCTTGGCCTCTGCTGTGAGACTCTTCATAGCTTCTCAGTTCACAAACCATGAGGACTGCCAATAAAGGCAGCTACTGCCAGTGACATCCTGTAAACACCTGAAGTGAAACGGACGCAGCTGAACCATGCATCAACGCATTTCCATGACTTATGTGGTGGGTCGCCTGATAGAACTATATAGAATTACGAGAGGCATAGACAAAGTAGACAGTCAGTGTCTTTTCCCCAGGGTGGAGATGTCAAATACTAGAGAGCATAGGTTTATATCAGACGGGAAAGGGTCCCAACTGAAATGGTGCCTATCCATACCCTCCAGAGATGCTGCCTGACCCGCTGAGTTGCACCAGAACTTTGAGATCAACTCAAGATTCCAGCATCTGCTTGGTTCCTTGTGCCTCTACAATTAAAAGGAGATTTGCCAGGCTTGTTTTTGTACATGGAGAATGGTAGATGCATGGAATGTGTTGTCAGGGGAGGTGGTGGAAGCAAATGTAATAATGATGTTTAAGAGGCATTTAGGTAGATACAGAAATGGGCTGGGAATGGAGGGACGGACATAGGTCAGGTGCAGATAGATGTGCTGTTTGAATTAGAATCATGGTGAGCACAGATGGGGTGAGCCAAAGGGCTCATTCCTGTGCTGCACTGTTCTATGTTCTATGTGCTTGAGGTATTATAGGCAGTCTATTGGTAATAATAGTTTGCCCAGAACCTGGCTCATCATGTGAACAGCAATGGGACCAATAGTTATCCTCTGGGTGGATGTCTCCACTCAACCATGCTGCTTCCGCTGCCTCGGAAACCAGTGCTCCCACAGCAACTTGCAAGCTGAGCCAGTCTTTAAGCTACCGTTGCAGTAGGCTATAGTCAACAAATTACCTCACAGGCCCAACTTGGAAATAAACACACTGCAGGGAAAATGTAGTTTGCAGCTGAATGAAAGAGAATACTTTGATTCAGGAAAGAGTATGGAATGGGCTGATGGAAGAGGTGAGCACATTGGTAGACCGCTGACTGAAAGAAGAGGAAAACATTAATTTCAGCACGACTACAAACAAAGAACATTTCCAAGGAATGTATGACATCATGTGAGGATATAAATAACTTTAATAAGCAGCTTGTTGCATTAATGCTAGTTTTAGGGGAATGGATAATATTAGACCTCCTGACAAAGCGTGATCTCAGTAAAGGGGTTTAACAGGCAGTGGGTGGTGAAGAGGGAGGAGTGACAGAGGGGGAGAGGGAGGTGAGAGTGACAGGTGGGGGATAGATGGGGAGAGTGATAGGTGTGGGGAGAGAGTGAGAGTGACAGTGGGAGAGTGGGAGGAGAGTGAGAGAGGGGGGAGAGTGACAGGTGGGGGGTAGAGGGGGGAGAGTGACAGAGGGAGGAGTGAGAGAGGGGGGAGAGTGACAGGTGGGGGGTAGAGGGGGGAGAGTGACAGAGGAGGGGAGAGAGGGGGGAGAGTGACAGATGGGGGGGAGAGGGGGGAGAGTGACAGAGGGGGGAGGGAGGTGGACAGATGGGGGGGAGAGAGGGGGAGAGTGCAGAGGGGGAGAGAGGGGGAGAGTGACAGAGGGGGAGAGAGAGGGGGCAGTGGTTAATGTAGGTCAGAGGAAAGTGAGAGTGGGAGAAAGAGACAGGCTGTGGAGAGAGCAACAGGCAATGTTAATGTCAGGATGCGGCATGATGTGATTGTGGATAGCAGGCGATGGAGAGTGACAGCTTGTGGCAGCGATGCGTTCGACTGTGACAGGCCATGGAGCATGACGACTGATGGACAGTGATCTGGGAGAATGACAGGCGATAGTGACAGGCGATAGTGACAGGCGGTAGTGACAGGCGCTGAACATTGACAGGCGCTGAACATTGACAGGCGGTGAACATTGACAGGCGGTGGTGAATGACAGGTTATGGAAAGTCCAGAGACATTGACAGCTGGCGAACAGTGGCAGGTGGTGGAGAACTGTAGGCAGTGACAGGCAGAGGAGAGCGTTGCATGGTACAGACTGACAGTTGGTGGTATGTGACAGTCAGTGGTGTGACATCTCACTGCCAGTAATCCTGGTGTAAGTCCAGTTGTGTTTAGATAACTATTGGTGGGATGTCATTGGGAATAAAGCCCCCTGGCCAGGGTTTTTGGAATCAGTATTGGAAAAATTCCAATGTGGAGCGGAGAGATCTGATTAAACAACTGTCTAGGTCAATGAGGGTTTTGCACCATTTGACCCTACAAAAGCAGTGTTGAACATAGTCTCACAGATGGCCACCAGTTTGTTGTCAATATTATGTTTAGTTTTAGTTTAGAGATTCAGCGTGGAAATTGGCCCTTAGGACCCACCGAGTCTGCATCGACCAGTGATCCACTTACATCAACACTATCCTACACAATCGGGACAATTTACAATTTTGCCAAAGCCAATTAACCTACAAACCTATACATGTTTGGAGCATGGGAGGAAACCAGAGCACCTGAAGAAAACCCACACAGGTCATGGGGAGAACGTCCAAACTCCATACAGACAGCACCCGTAGTCAGGATCGAACCTAAGTCTCTGGTGCTGTAAGGCAGCAACTCTATCGACCTTCATCACACAATTATCCAAAGGAATGGTGGAGATGATACAATTACAACGTTTAAGACATTCAGACCGATACATAGTAGGAAAAGTAGGCATGATGAAGTCAGTCAGTTGTGCGTGGGTGCAGGAGGTGGCACCAAAGCAGTCGTCGATGTAGCAGAGGTAGAGGTCGGGGATGAGTCTGAAGAAGGGTTTTAGCCCGAAACGTTGCCTATTTCCTTCGCTCCATAGATGCTGCTGCACCCTCTGAGTTTCTCCAGCATTTTTGTGTACCTTACATGGTAGGAAAGGTTGGTGAGATATGGTGCAAATCTGTTTGTGCAGAAAGGCACCTTGATCAGCATTGACAAGTTGGGGTGAAGGGCGTGTTCTCATGCAATACAACAACAAATCTATGAACCTAAACTGCACCAGGACAGGTCCGCACTGCAGCATGGATGAGCCTGGCAACACCTCTGACAAGGTGCAGGAGATAAACTCGCCCGTACCTTACCATGCCCTGTTTTGCAGACTTGGCTATTTTGAAACGAGCTCCCACTGTAAAAGCTAAGGAGGTCAGTGAGTTCACTGAGTGTGCCTCATGCCTGGCAGCAGAGCCCGTTCCGTTCACACGCCACTCTCATGAACCCTGATGCCGCCACAATAACTGCATTCACTCCAGCCTTGGCAGTCCCTGAAGTGAGGAGGTAAAGAAACGTGTGTTTACTGATTGGCTCACATTTAATGATCTTGCTAATACTGGCACACTTCATCAGGAGAAGTAATGTTACAGTATCTGAGCTCTGCTGATGAGAGAGACCAGATGTACAATGTGCAGGAAGAGTTTAAACACTATAATTCAAAGTTAATTATGACCATCTGACCACTGACGTCTCATATAACTATTAGATTAGAGGTAAACTTTTTCAATCAGAGACGTTTAATTAAGGACAACTGGCCTTTCAATGCAGATCCTCGTTGATGGAACTTCCCACACTGAACCCCTACATGACCCAATATCCACAGTGTACACTTCCAATTGGCTGCTCTGAAGCTAATTAAAAACAAAGAAGCCTCAATAACAATCAAAATTTACGTAAAATTGCAATTCTTCTTTACCCCGGAGACTATCCAAACTTCCCTAGTGATGAAAAGTCCTGTCATTAGATTGAACACGGATGGCAACTGGACTAGCCCACATACAGTACACCCCAACATTCCACACCAGGATACACCCCAACATTCCACACCAGGAAACACCCCAACATTCCACACCAGGATACACCCCAACATTCCACACCAGGATACACCCCAACATTCCACACCAGGATACACCCCAACATTCAACATCTTTCCCCCCCCCAACATCTTTCATCAGGATACATCTCACCGTTCTCCTTTCTCTGGAGTGCGATGCTGTGATTATCTCACCCGATCCTCCCACCCCCATCTCACACCCGATCCTCACACCCCCATCTCCCACCCCATCTCCCTCCGGAAGACACCAGACCAGTTGTGAGAGATTGACCCGAGAATCTGTTCCGTTGGTAGTGGGGAGGGATGTGAATTCTTGCGGGCACTGGGGATCACTGCTCAGGTCTCACTCAAAATTCTGTGCTGGAGATAAGGTTGCCCAACTCACCCCTTGCAATGTGTGTGAATGGTTCAGAGGCAGGACTGCTGCCCCTTACAGCCCTGTTGTCTAGCTTAACGTTGTAAACCCAACAGGGGACCCCCACCCTAGTAGTCGTTCTTGTTTCATCGTCATCCTGATGAGTTTCACTCTCTGTACCACTCGTTATCACCCAGTCCACAGCCAACAATGGAGCATTGTGGGCTCCACCTTTCCTTGATCATCATTATTTTTTGCATATCTTTAATTCATTTGTTCTATATCTCTCAATAATCACCTCCGTATCTCTTGTTTCCCTTTCCCCTGACTCTCAGACTGAAAAAGTGTCCCGACCCAAATCATCACCTATTCCTTTTCTCCAGAGATTCTGCCTGACCCACTGAATTACTCCAGCTTTTTGTGTCTATCTAGGGAAAAAACAATGGTGAAATAAGCAATAGCTATTTCCTGGTTACTGCTCAGCCCCCTTCCCTGATGGAAGGTGCCTGACACCAAGATACAATTATACAGCACATTAAAAGCTGTGCTCGTACACAACCATGATTGAGTGCTGCTTAGGTCAGTCTTATTCTCAATATGTTTAATTCCAGTTACTTGCAAACGTCAGTGGGGTTTGTTACTCACACTGGTTCATCGGTCAGAGGCACTCACTGGGTAAATAACCCATCACTGAAATCGGGTGATGGAATGTTTTGACATCATCCAGTTAAATGTAATAGTCACCTCCTTTTACTCCAAGTGTCACCCAATAAATAACATTCCTGGAAACCAAAAAAATAAGGCAATGGAATTTTCCTTTATCCATTTAAAGTTTGTGTGTATGTCAGTGTTTGTGTGTTTGTACTGTATATGTATGCATGTGCTTGTGGGTTCCTACTGTGCGTGTGTTTGTACTGTATGTGTGTGTGTGTGTAGGTGAGTTCCTACTGTGTGTGTGTTTGTACTGTATATGTATGCATGTGCAGGTGGGTTCCTACTGTGTGTGTGTGTGTGTGTGTGTGTGTGTATGTGTGTGTGTGTGTGTGTGTGTGTATATATATATATGTGTGTGTGTGTGTATGTGTGTGTGTGTGTGTGTGTGTGTGTGTGTTTGTGTGCAAATAAATGTTTGTCTGTTTTAATATATGCTGAGTGTGTGTGTGAGTATGTGTGTTCATGTTGTGTGTATGTTTGTGTGTAAATAGGTGTTGTATGTCCGTGTTGAAGCAAGCTGAAAGTCTGTGTGCAATTGCATGTGTATGTGTTTACATGTGCGTATAGAGTGTACATTTGTTGTATGTACGTTTGAACATACCTGCCTTTGTGGTCGTGTGTGTGTTTTTACATGTGTCTCTGTTGTGTGTGTGCTTGCTTGTTGGTGTGCCTGGATGTGTATTTGAGTGAATGTGTGGGAGTGCATTTTTGTGCGGGTTTGTGATGAAATGTGTGTCTGTGTGCATTGAGTGTGTGTTTGTGTGTTAGATAAGTGTATTTGTCTGTGTTTGTCCATGTGTGTGTGTTTTTAAGTCCGTGTGAGTTGAATTGTATTCATTGTGTGCGTTTCCATGTTATGTTAGAGTGTGTGTGGTTGCGTGTGAGTATGTCTATGTGTGTGCGCATGCGTAGTGCATGCATTTATATTAACTGGAGGTGAAAAGCTATCCTGGGCATGGACTCCAGCAGCTTTCTGTAAGAATTAGGATTTTCATATGATTTTAGACAAGTTACCATGGACTGGGATGGAGTTCAGTGAATGGAGTGAAGAAACAGCCAATGTGTTATTTCCTAAGCTGTGCCCACATTACTGCTGAAGTCTGTGGATTTATATATTTCCCTAAAATATATGTACATAAATATAGCCTTCAGAAGTTTTTAGCAGTGGTTGGCAATGTCTGGCAATGAATGGTCTGATTAAATATTTGTTGGCACACAGGGTCCCGACTGTTAGGAAACACTACTTGTTTTTCTCTTCTTAAATCACAGAGCCAAATGGTGACTCTCTGATAAACACAGAGGTTGGGGTTTAATATTTACACAGTTTCAGGATACAGGTTAGAACATAGCAGTGTGGAAAGTTTCTCCAGCCCTGCTGCACAGCTTGCAACATAGATCAGGAATGTAATATCCACACCCCGATCCCATTTTCTGAACATGTTCACACACAAAGGAATCATTGCTCAGCCAAGTGGCACAGTTGGTCTTCAGAGTCGCAGAGGCTGTATAGTCAAGGGTGTTTTTTTGTCATATGTCCCGAAACGGAACAATGAAATTCTTACTTGCAGTTGCATAACAGATACGTAAGCATAGTAATAAACAACCAAACAAGAAGTTCAGTATATTAAAAAAAAAACATAATAGTGCAAAGGCAAAAACAATGCCCCCAAGTCTATGTAGTTCGGGGCTTAGTTAGAGGTTGTAGTGTTTAATAACCTGATGGCTGTTGGAGAAAAGCTGTTTCTGAACCTGGACATTACAGTTTTGCGGCTCCCATACCTTCTTTCTGATGGGTGGAGTGAAAAGTAAGTGTGGCCAGGGTGGCGTGGGTCACTGATGATGCTGGCTGCCTTTTTGAGGCAGTGACTCCTGTAGATCCCTTCGAAGTTGGGGAGGTCAGTGGCCGTGATGGACTGGGCAGTGTTCACCACATTTTGCAATCTTCTTCGCTTTTGAGCGTTCAAGTTGCCGAACCAGGCCACGATTCAACCAGTCAATATGCTCTCTACTGTACATTTGTAGAAGTTCAAGAGAATATTTGCTGAGATACCAAATCTTCTCGATCTTATAAGGAAGTAACGGCTTTGATGGGCTTCCCTTATGTGCTGGGTCCAGGACAGATCTTCAGAGGTATACATGCTCAGGAATTTGAAGTTGTTGACTCTCTCCTCTACCATCTTGTTAATGAAGGCAGGTTTGTCTATACTCGGCCTTCCTCTTCTAAAGTCAACAATCAGTTCCTTGGTTTTACTGACGTTGAGAGCAAAGTTGTTTTTCTGGCACCATTCGGTTAGTTGATTAATGTCCCTTGTATACTCTGACTCATCATCATTTGTAATCCAACAATGGTGGTGCCTTTGGCTAATTTAAAGATGTAGTTGGAACTATGAGCAGGGGGCTGAGCACACCGCCCTGTATTGATGGCTATTGAGGAGCAAGTGTTGCTGCCAATTCGTACTGATTGTGTTCTGTTGATGAGGAAGTTGAGGATCCATTTGCAGAGGGATGGAACACGGGTCTCTGAAGCTGTAAGCGCTGTACAGCAGCAACTCTACCGTTGCGCCACCGTGTCGCCCCGAAGCAGACAACATCTACTGGAGAAAGAAAAAAATTAACTCATGTTGCAGATCAACAACCTGACGTCAGAACTGGTCAGTTCTGACACAAGCAGGAAAGGAAAGTCTTCTGAAGTTGCTGGACTCAGCATTGGGGAAGGTTGTATCGTGCGCAGATGGAAGGCGAGGCTTCCATTAGGCATTGCTGGAACAATGCAGGAGGTTGAACGTGGTGAGGTCAGAGCGGCAATGGATGGAGAATTAAACTGGAACAATGGCACATTGCATACAAAAGGAACAAAAAGTGTGGCAGCTCAGAAAAAATGATCCTGCGTTTTCAAATGTACGACTGACCCACACGATATTTGGCATCCTTTAAGCATTCCCTCAGAACAATCCGCGGGCAAGCTACAGCATGTCCAGAGTTAGCTGTGCATAAGATCAGGAGATTGTACTGTTGCCTAAATACACAGTGCAAAATATTCCTTCCTTCTGCTCCTTGCTAAAACAGAAGGCTGCCTTCAGTGGCAGACACGAAGGGCAGGTTGGACAGAGATCCATACACATTCCCACATACCCCAAACACTGTACAGATGGCATGGTGGCGCAGCGGTAGAGTTGCTGCCTTACAGCGCCAGTGACACGGGTTCAAATTTGACTTTGGGTGCTGTCTGTACGGAGTTTGTACCTTCTCCCCGTGACCTGCGTGGGTTTTCTCCAGGATCTCTGGTTTCCTCCCACACTCCAAAGACGCACAGGTTTGTACATTAATTGGCTTGGTATAATTGTAAATTGTCCCTGGTGAATGTAGGATGGTGTTAATGTGCGGGATCGCTGGTCGGCGCGGACCCAGTGAGCTGAGGGTCCTGTTTCCATGCTGTATCTCTAAACTAAACTAAACTAAACCAAGTAAACCCTCTGAGTGAAGATATTTGTTCTAAGCAGGCGACCCCTATAGGTAATGCTTCCATTCCTAGGTGCCTCAGACAGGAGGAGCACAATCTTAACCTCCCTAGAAATTAGGATCCAGTGGGAATATCTCCTACGGTATGGGCATCAGTTCCAGATAGTTTCCACTTGCCATTGCTTTGAGGGCCTGTCCCACTTGGGCGACCTAATCTGCGAGTTTAGAAGTGTTTGCCCTTGACTCAAACTCGCAGCATGGTCGACACAAGATCCTATGAGGTCCTATGACGTCACTGGAACTCTGCATCATGCTCGAGGGAAGTTCCCGAATACACGCGACCTCAGCTAGGTCGTGAAAAAATGTTCAGTATATTGAAAACATTTCTGAGAGTAAAATTTGGTCGGCTTGGGTCTTTTTAACTCGTAGTGCAGTGGAGTGGGGTCGCTATTTACTTACAGGCAGTCGAGGGCAGCCGTAGGCAATCTCCTTCGCTGACCGGGTATTTTGATTGGCGCATTGGAGTTTCAGAGCCAAGGTAGACCTACTGGTAGGTAAAATGCCCGCTAAACTTTATTATTCTTCTTAAAAGTGTCTCCATTCCTTCTCCCCCCCTTGCCCCCTGCCCCCTTTTCTCCCCGTCTCTCCCCTTCTCTCCTCCCCCCCCCCCTTCTGCGCTCTCTAAAGGACTTACTGTTACTGTGCTGCCATTTTACCTTCCTCTTCATCGTGCAGACAGCGCTCCTCCGCTTTCCCTGGCCCCCGCCTTCGCGGTGTGTTTGTGTGTGTGCGGTCGGTTGATGCACCTCGCGGTTTCAACGTGGCCGGTCGATCCAGCACGAGGCTTTCCAGGCGAGTGCCCTCGAGCTTGAAGGTCGAAGACACTCTTTTTAACTCGCTGATTAGATTGCCCAAGTGGGACAGGCCCTTTAGGCATCCAGTGAGCTTACAAAGCCTGTCCACCCTTCCTAAAGTATAAACCTACACAGACCCAGTACAAAGTGATAGAGTTGGATCATTACACTAGGATAGTGTAAGTGTGTGGGAATCACAGAACTTGGTGGATTTGAGGGCCTGTTTCCACGCTCTATCTCTAAACTAAACTAAACTGCTCTACTTGTGCACTGCCCCAGGTGAAGAAGCTGAGAGTCCTGATTTACACAGTTAAGGGCCTGCCCCACCAGCATGCGATTGCATGCGTCTAGCGTGACCAAACGTGGTGGCTTGAGGCGTACGGCCTCGCAGGACCGGCCCCACTTCCTACCGTGGAGGCGTATGGAGCTGTGCGGGGCAGGTCCCAACATCATACTCACCAATCAGCTGGGCAGGAGACGGTCCGACTGAATTTGGACGTCGCACGGCGTCGGGCGGTGATGTCATCGCGCAACGGCACACCGGGCAGTGACGTCCTCACGCAACACCATGCGGTAGGCGTATACCGTCAAGAGGCTGCGTACGCCCGTCGAGGCGCTGCGTACGGCATCAATGCGGCTGCAGGACGACAGGTCATTGTCGCGCGGGATTTTCGGACAGTGCAAGATTTTTGGAGCCCCGCGCGATGTCGGGACCAGCCCCGCACAACTTCATACGGCTCTGGCGATCGACATGGGACCAGCCCCACGAGACCGTACGCCTCAAGCGACCACGTTTGGTCGCGCTAGATGCATGCTATCGCATGCTGGTGGGACAGGCCCTTAAAGCTTACACTGGGCATTGTTGGATGGGGTGAGATGTGGTAGTAGGGTGGTGGATGATGTGTTAAGGTGACCGGTTGACACTGGGTTTCTGTGTGCTCCCTATGCATGATTGTTGACACCACGCCGACTGCCTCCCTTCCCCATGTGCCAGAGATCCCTTGGAGTCAGCACCAATGCTTTGGAAACATCCTTGGTTATTTTCCTCTGCCCACCTGGAAATCTGAGCCCATGCTTGTGATAAAGTGTCTGTTTCATACTGTGGCATGAAGTGGAGAGCAATACTTGAGCACACGGTGCACAGCAGATAGAGCTGTTGCGTCACAGCGCCAAAGACCTGAGTTCGATCCTGACCTTGGATGCTGTCTGTGTGGAGTTTGAATGTTTTCCCTGTGACCACGTGTGTTTCCTCCGGGTGCTTTGGTTTCCTCCCACATCCCAAAAACATGGGGCTTGGTAGATGAATTGGCCTATGTAAATTGTCCCCTTGAATATAGAGAGTGGGGAAGAAGGCAGGCAACATACAACTTGGTGAAGAGGGATGACTCCTATAATATGAGAAGCAGTCCGCATTGTCCTTGGTCATGCAAGTCAGCCAGGAACCTGATGAATGGCAGAGCAGTGGCAATTCCTGCTATTAATTCACCCTGTGGCTCTGAGGAAAATATGTCCACATTTATATACACATATAACACACAATTGTTACCCTGGTGAGTTTCATTGGCTGTAACTCATTCTCACCTAGCCCACAGCTAACAACGGCTTGTTTCCTTTACAGTCTACATCACTTGTTTCCCTTTCCCCTGACTCTCAGTCTGAAGAAGGGTCTCGACCAGAAACATCACCCATTCCTTCGCTCCAGAGAAGCTGCCTGTCTCGCTGAATTAGTCCAGCATTTTGTGGCTATCTTCAATTTAAACCAGCATCTGCAGTTCCTTAATACACATGTCCACAAGTATGATCGTACATGATATTACAGTTTTCTGTATATTGTCTCTTGGTCTGTATTATTTTTTTGATGCTACCAGTATATTGTCACCTTTTTAGATAGTATCTCTTGTGTAACCATTAAAGGTGTTTGCTTTTGCCAGATCAGTGTAACACCGGTGTTGAATATACTCCTGCAATAAAAGATCTCTCGCACAAAAATCTGGTCTCGCCAACATAAAAGAGATCAGAATGAAGGTCAAATAACTGCAGATGTTGGAAGTCTGAAATAAAAATAGAAACTCTTCAATCTGAAACAAGAAACTGCAGATGTTGTAATATGGAGCAAGATAACTGCTGAAAGAACAGTGTTTGCTGCATTTTCGGTTAATGATATAAAGAGGTGGGATATGGTTCCAATGAGACATAGCTTTTTTTTAGATTCCTTTATTGTCATTCAGACCTTTCGGTCTGAACGAAATTATGTTGCCTGCAGTCATACACAGAACCAATAAAAACAAAACATACAATAAACACAAATTAACATCCACCACAGTGAGTTCACCAAGCACATCCTCACTGTGATGAAGGCAAAGTCTTAGTCTCCGTCTCTTCCCTCCTTGTTCTCCCTCTGCGCTGAGGTGATCGATCCAGGCCAGAGATGCCGCCCTCCAGTCCAGCGGATCTCCGTGGTGATGTCACCGCCGCCGAAAGCCGGAACGCCGTCTCCGCTCCGAGACGGCCCGCCACAGCATCAGCTCCGGGCCGCTGCCCCAGCTCCGGGTCCCGCAGTCTCCGCTCCGGGCCGCTGCCCCAGCTCCGGGGTCCCGCAGTCTCAGCTCCGAGCCGCTGCCCCAGCTCCGGGGTCCCGCAGTCTCAGCTCCGAGCCGCTGCCCCAGCTCCGGGTCCCGCAGTCTCAGCTCCGAGCCCCGCTGCATCAGCTCCAGGCCGCCGCCGAAAGCCAGATCGCCGCACCAGCAAGTCGGGCCACCGCTGCCTCAGCCCCGAAGACGGCCAGCCTCTCGTTGGTGAGTCCTGGCTCTGCCACCGGAGCCTCCAGGCCACCAGCTCTGCCATTAGGCCTCAGTGCAGACGGAGGCAGAGAAGGGGGATACCACACGAAAAAGTCGAATTCCACCGAAGGAAGAGACAGAGAACATGTTTCACCCCTCCCCCCCCCCCAACACAACCCAACAAACTAAAACTTAACCAAAACAAGACAAAAAAACAACAGAAAAAAGTAAAGACAGACGGACTGCAGGCGAGCCGCAGCTGTTAACAGCGCCGCCATCTTCTGAGATGTGTTTGATCCCAGCAGCCAAACTTTTCCATCAGAGGAGGAAAGAGAGACATGTGTTTGCACTCGGTCATCAACAATATGAGGGATTTATTGGTACCAAGTCTTCCATTTACCAAATATTTGGAGTTGTGATGACCCAAACTATACATGAAAAGCAAACAAAAAAAAAAAAAAAATCCAAATGCTGACAATTTGAAATACAAACCAGAAAACTCAGCAGAGAAAAAAAACCGAGCCACGGTTTCAAGCCAAAGACTAATCACAAATTAGAATAAGTGAGAAAACAAATTTAGATTTAGATTTATTCGTGTCATGTGTAACGATGTACATTACATGAATAAATTTGCTTTGCATGCTACCCAATCAGATCAGACAATGCTATGTATAAATGCAATCAAGTCAAACTCAGGTATAATAGGTAGAGTGAAGGTGAAGACACAGAGTGTAGATATAGTTCTCAGCCTGGTAGTGCATCAATTCCATAGACAAAGTCCAATGTCTGCAATAGGGTAGAGATGCTCCTAGCTTTTGGAAGGACCATTCAGAAGCCTGATAACAGAGGGGAAGAAGCTGTTCCTGAGTCTTGTGGTGCTCTTTCTGTCTTCTTAGCTCCTGCCCAACGGGAGCAGAGAGAAGGAATGATCAGGGTGGCACATGTCTTTGATTATGTTGGCTGCTTTTCTGAGGCAGCATGAAGTTTAGAAAGAGTCAATGGTGGGGAGTGTGTTCTGTGTAATGGACTGGGTGACATCTACAACTCTGCAATTTCTTGCAGTCTTGGTCAGAGCTGTTCCCAAACCAAGCTGTTATGCAACCCGACGGTGTGCTTTCTATGGTGCATCTATAGAAGTTTGTAAGAGTCAATGGAGACATGCAGAATTCACTCCCTCCCTTAAGGAATAAGAGGCCTTGCTCTGGCTTCTTGGCTGCCACATCAATGCTTTCACACAACAGGTTATTGGTAATATTGGCGCCTAGGAACTTGAAGTGTATTGAAAGTTAGAGAGAGGCGGGGAGCATAGGGAACTCCAGGAGTGTCTGTGAAAGGTTGGAGACCAACGTGTTTGATGCCATTCAGCTAATCGATGTGCGGCAGATGTTGTAGAGAGAAAAGTAGAAACAAAAATAATGCATTGTAACTGTGAGATGCCATACAGCGGAAATCTAAAACAAAAGGGAAATAACTGAAATACGCAGCAAATCAAGACACCCATTATTGAACTGCCAATCAACTAAATGAGCTGTTCCTCCAAAGACTGCTCGAGATATTTTCACATCTCCCCCTCCACACTACATCAGTCAGCATACTTCCAAGGTAGCCAATTCCTGAATACTTGCATTCTTCTCTTGAAACTCAGCCAAGGACTCCAGCAGGTAAATTCAGAGCCCAGCAGCACACAATTAACCTTACAAGGAAACTTAAAAAGCAGAAGCTTATCTGAGCTGACAGTTGGCTAGTCGACCAATAATACTTTGTCAGGGAGCCAGAAGGTGCCTGAGGTGGTCGCCACGCCAACCAGCCTGCGAGGGATGCGTATTGGGGAAATTAGCTCTTGAAAGGGGCAGGTTGATTTATAAAGATGAACTGAGATCCCAGAGATCAATTGTCCAAATCAAGAACAACAACTGCAGTTTGTATCGTCCAAAGTCCCGTAACATTGTGATAAAGAGTGGAAGAGAAAATGCGGTGCCAACATGTGCCCCAAATTCAACCCAAAGTGCATAGAAGTACAGAGAACTTAAAGTCAAGTCAAGTCAAGAGAGTTTATTGTCATGTGCCCCAGATAGCACAATGAAATTCTTGCTTGCTGCAGCACAACAGAATATTGTAGGCATAAATACAGAACAGATCAGTGTGTCTATATACCATAGACCATATATATACACATAAATAAACAGATAAAGTGCAATAGGCTGTTACAGTTCAGAGTTTGTTTGAAGTTTCATAATCTGATGGCTGTGGGGAAGAAGCTGTTCCTGAGCCTGGATTTCAGGATATCTCCACAGCGAACTAGATGAGGGGAGCAGTTTTCTAACAACCATGAACACCCCTTTTAGGAGATATCGCTGGAAGAGGTTGCCATTTGGACTGAAAGTAAGTGCAGAAATCTTCCAGAATAAGCTGCACGCCCTAGAAAGATTAAAGGGAGTGGAATGTGTTGCAGATGACATCATCCTATTCGGAGTTGGGGACACCAGAGAAGATGCAGTAAGAAATCACGATGCAAGGGACAGAGGCATCAAGATCTTCTTCAGCGATGCAGACAGAGGCATCAAGCTGAAGCAGAAGAATTCTAGCGAGTACAAGTCGAGTCTATCCAGTCTTTCTTCATATGAAAGTCCTGACATCCCGGGAATCAGTCTGGTGAACCTTCTCTGTACTCCCTCAATGGCAAGAATGTCTTTCCTCAGATTAGGAGACCAAAACTGTACGCAATACTCCAGGTGTGGTCTCACCAAGACCCTGTACAATTGCAGTAGAACCTCCCTGCTCCTATACTCAAATCCTTTTGCTATGAATGCTAACATAACATTCGCTTTCTTCACTGCCTGCTGCACCTGAATGCCTACTTTCAATGATTGGTGTACCATGACACCCAGTTCTCGTTGCATCTCTCCTTTTCCTAATTGGCCACCATTCAGATAATAGTCTACTTTCCTGTTTTTTTTGCCACCAAAGTGGATAACCTCACATTTATCCACATTATACTGCATCTGCCATGCATTTGCCCACTCACCCAACCTATCCAAGTCACACCAGAGAACCGTACCACAGGACTCATATAGGCCTGACCAGGCCCCATACACCCACACCTGATAAGGCAGATGCCGGATTTGAAGTGGAAGACTCCTGGACAACAGGTGGTGGAGATAGTGAGGGCAATGAAGGGCCCAGGTCAGTGGGAGTACGACCACATTGTCCCCGTGCAGCTGGGTGCAGTCAGTGCCTCTGGGGGAGAAGGTCGATGTGTAGGAGATTTCTGAGGTACTCTTGGAATATAGAACATAGAGCATAGAAAGGCACAGCACAGAAAGATGCCCCTCTGCCCATAATGTCTGTGCCGAATATGATGCAAAGTAAACTAATCTCATCTGCCAGCACTGGATCCATACCCCTCACTTCCCTGCATATCCATGTACATATCTAAAAGCTTCAACCACCAATATCCTGATGTCCACCATCCCACCCAGGGTCCCTACACACTTCCAAATCTTCCCGGTATAAATGTGCCCTGCAGTTGCTGATTTAGACAATAGACAATGGACAATAGACAATAGGTGCAGGAGTAGGCTATTCGGCCCTTCAAGCCAGCACCGCCATTCAATGTGATCATGGCTGATCATCCCCAATCAGTACCCCGTTCCAGCCTACTCCCCAAATCTCCTGACTCTGCTATTTTTAAGAGCCCTATTTATCTAGCTCTCTCTTGAAAGCATCCAGAGAACCTGCCTCCACCACCCTCTGAGGTAGAGGGTGGTGGAGGCAGCTTTGATATCCATTTAGCCAGCTTTGATACCCATTCCTCCACCTCACAATCCCCTGGTCTCTTCAGCCTGTTACAGGCACAGGTTATGAAGGCCCTGGGGTTATGGGGTTACGAAGGCCCTGGCTAATGCTGGCTGAAGTTTGTCTTCAGGAACCTTAGTAGATTCCCAGAAGCGTGCTCAGCAACACTGCTGGTTATCAGGTGATCTTAACAGCATTGCCTCTGGGGCCCAGTGACTGGGTGCTGCCAGGGGTCAGAATTCAATGGCTCAGCGAATCTTGCTGTGAGAAGTCGAGAGAACCAGGAGGATTGCTCAAGAACCGCAATAATATTGCTTAACATGGTACCCCACGTGTGTTAAAATTGCTTTGTGGTTCCCCGCAACAACTGCACATGGGTGGTGCTCCTGCCCTCGATTCACTCAGGTCTTTGTTACTACATGCCTGCAATCAGTGAAGCCCTGTTGAAACCCAGCCTGAACGCCCACACCTTCCAACTGGCGCCAAGGCAGGGAAAGTTCAACTAATTGGGAAACAAACCATTAGTCACCTGGCTGATGGATTCAATGGGCTGGCCTGCAAACATCCAACTGCACAGCCTGACGGAGAGGTGTTGTGGAGATAGTTGTGGAGGTTTGGGGAGGTTTGTAACTTTGGCAGCCTGGGGTACAGACTGTGAACCCATCCTCCTGAAGCAAGTCTGGTCCCGGTCAGCTGTGACCCTGGAGCACTGTGGTCTCTCAGAGGCTGACCCTTGGCTCAGAGAAGCTTGCTTCGAGATGCCGAGAGGAACTACAGTTACAACGTACCTGAACAATCCTGCTTCTCTCGCCATCTGAAACTTCCCAGGGCCAAGAGGGAGCCTCAGAGAGACATGAAGCCCTTTGAATGAATGATACTTTATTGTCAAGTCACAGTGATATCCATTGTTTTTCACACCCAAGGTATGCAAAGAGAGCACATAAAGGGGGCCAAACAATGTTACAAATATCCCACGCCAGGTCCTCCCCCCCCATGGCGGTTCCCCCACAACTAGTTCCCCTTTGTTGACCTATAACCTTGTTCTCTTAATCGTGCATTTGAATATGGGTTCAGGTCCAGCTCGCCCAGTGGTGACTGGCTGTGTAGCCTGGACCTGATAGTGCTGCCCTCTCCTGTAGCTGTGACTCTGCTGTTGACAGCCCTGATCCTGCTCCTGCAGCGCTGGTGTTGTGCCTGGCTGTGCCCCTGGGCTGTTGCCACTCCTCATTTGCATTCAGGCTGCAAGGTGACTCTATCTAAACGGCACCCACTTCAAAACAGGTCATAAAGTCATAGTGTGGAAACCGGCCCTTGCCAACACCAGCCAACATGTCCCTAGCTACACTAGTCCCACCTACCTGCATTTGGTCCATATCCCTCTATACCTGTCCTATCCATGTACCTATCTAAATGTTTCTTAAATGGTGGGATAGTCCCTCTTCAACTACCTCCTCTGGCAGCTTGTTCCATACACCACCACCCTCTGTGTTTAGGTTACCCCTCAGATTTATATTAAATCTTTTCCCTTTCACCTTAAACTTAACACCACTAGCCTTCGATTCACCTACTCTGGGCAAGAGACTGTACATCTTCAGATTTTGCACTCTAACCTACAAAACTCATAACATTACTCTCATCACAAATGCTAACCTTGTGGCAGGTGGTGCCACTGCATCTCAGCTCCAGTGATCTGGGTTAGATCCTGGCTCCCTGTACTGTCTGTGTGGAGTTAGCATGTTCTCACTGTTTCTCCCGGGTGCTCGGGTTTCCTCCCACATCCCGAAGCCTTACGGGTTGGTTAATAACAGTGTGCAGGTGAGTGGTAGAATCTGGAGGGAGGTGGTGGGAAGGTGGGGTGAATATGGGGGCACGGTGGTGCAGCTGTAGAGTTGCTGCCTTACAGCGCCAGAGACCCGGTTTTGATGCTGACTATGGGTGCTGTCTGTACAGAGTTTGTATGTTCCTCCTGTGACCATATGGGTTTTCTCCAGGTGCTCCAGTTTTCCCCCACTCTCCAAAGGCGTACAAGTTTGTAGATTAATTGGCTTGGGTAAAAATTGTAAATTGTCTCTAGTGTGCAGGAAGTGTGTTATGGGGCTTTCCCACTGTACAAGTTAATTCAAGAGTTCTCCCGAGTTTCCTCTGATTCAAACTCGGAGAATTACGGTAACAGCCGTTCGTAGGTACTCGGGGGCTCTTGTGGACATTTTTCAACATGTTGAAAAATCTTCACGGGTCTTCCCGAGCTTACCGCGTTTCCCGAGTACCTGCCGTTAGCGTTATGAGCCGTTAAGAGACGTCCCGAGCTCCGATGTACCCGCTACGTACATTCTACGTGCTTCCACGAGTCTGATTTCTTTTTTAAACTCGGGAGAGCTCTTGAATTGGCTCGTACAGTGGGACAGGCCCATTAGTGTGAGGGGCGGTCACTGGTTGGCATGGACTAAGTTGGCCGAAGTGCCTGTTTCGGCACTGTATCTCTAAACTAAACTAAATTAAAATGGGATCAGTGTAGGACTAGTGTAAATGGGTGAAGATAAACACAAAATGCTGGAGTAACTCAGCAGGTCAGACAACAACTCTGAAGAAAAGGTATAGGTGATGTTTGTGGTGAAGACCCAATGTGCTAAGGCCCTGTTTCTGTGCTGTGCTTCTCTTTGACGTTCTAACAGAGACTTCTCAACAACAACCAAATGAGTACCTCTGATGTTTTTTTTTCTCCTCTCTCTAATTCCTTTACAATCTTTACCCCATCAGTTGCTTTTGCACCTTGATTCCACAGCATGGGCAAGTGTAGACTTAAGGGCCTGTCCCACTGTACGAGGTAATTCAAGAGTTCTCCCGAGTTCTCCCCTGATTCGAGCTTGTGTAATGTATGTAGCGGGTACGTACATTACTCGTGGATGTCACGTAGCGGCTCGTACGAGTAACGGTAGGTACTCGGGAAATCCGGTAAATTTGTGACGTTTTTTCAACACTGAAAAATGTCCACGTGTAAATAAATACACATGACGAAAAACATTTTTACTTTTTACTCGTACCAGCCCCAATTTACCCGCTACGTACATTACACAAGCTCGAATCAGGGGAGAACTTGGGAGAAATCTTGAATTACCTCGTACAGTGGGACAGGCCCTTTACAGGTAAGCTTCCTTATGAGTGAGTTGTTCACAACCAGCCTGGCACATCACAGCAACTTTCTGATCTTCTGCCAGAATTCCCGGATTAAACCAACACCCACATGCGAACCCACCCTCTCCCAGATATTAAACTCCTCTAATAAAAAAAGTAGTGAATGGGAGCATTATTGAGTTTTCAGCAGCAATCAAGGCAATCCCATTGCGAAGTAGGCAAGGCTATATTTGATTAACAGGCGGAGGCTCTATTTTAATCGGCTGTATTTTATTAAGAGTTTGCAATTCAGCTGAATTAATAACACTGTTCAAAGCATTGATTATGTTTGATAACAGGATGAAACTGTATTTGATTATCAGTAGCAGAATAGATTTTATCTCCCTGAGTGCAGTGGACTGGAATTTTTTTAACAATAACAAACTTTAATTTGATAATAGGAATAAATTATTTGATTAAGTAGAGCAACCGTAACATTTATTTTGTTCAGCCTGGGGTATAATGCAAGAAAGTTAAACCAGGTCTTTTAGATTGAAATTGCTTGCCTTTTGTTTAAAAAGTGCAGCTTAATAAAGGAAATTGATCGTATTTTAATGGAAAGGAAAGGGGCAGTTCTGTTAAAAACAATAGCTGCTTTTGTGTACAGCGATAAACTGGCCAAACAATTCTTTTGCATTACCTAATGCTCTTGTGTGCTGTGTAGATAAATATAACCAAACCTTATCTTGCATTTCCATGGAAGGCTGGATTTTCCTGGATGCCTACCAGCCCTCCACCCACCCCCTCCCAACCCCCCCCTGAACCTCCTGGCCATCTCGCCCTCTCTGCCGCCCATCCCCTCCCCCCAGGCGCCATGCTGATGCCTAGAGACGTCAGTGTACAAGGGAAAGTGTGCAATGTCTGCTTTTGATGCCACACACTCAAAACTAGGTTATGGGGGTTCCAGCCACAGTCCTGGACTGAGCAAATGAAGCCATGTCCCCTTTTGTCCCCCGTCATCCACTTTCCTCCCCCTTCATCTACCTACCTGCCCCCTCACTCACCACACGCACTGCTAACATCCATTGGTGTCCCCACTGCTAACATCTATTGGGGCTACACCACCTGCCCCATCACCTCTTGCCACCACCTCCTCATCCCCAACAGCCCTGACCAATGTTGATCACCTTCCAATAGTCAATGAAAATCCAAAGCAAATTCTCAACATCAATCCTGCGACTTTAGTGATCCAGTCTCAGCTATCATAACCCATATCAGAACCGATTACTTCCGCCCGCCATTGTTTGACTCAGTTGTCCTATCTTCTATTTGATCAGTGACCAGTCTGCCCTCCAGGGCAATGTGAAAATTGAAGCTTGCATTTGGTTTTACTTAATTTATATATTGTTTACAGCACTCTGGTAAGCCATTCAGCTTCCCTAGTTCATGTGTTTATACTCAACGCAAGTCTTCCTTTCCTTCAATGCATTCTTTTGATTCTCTTTAGGTTTCGATTAAATACATCTTGTGATAGTAAGTTCCATATTATCGTTTGTTGTGTAAAGTATTTTCTTCTAAATTCTACAACGGTCATTATTTTGCATTGATTTTTACCTGTGGTCTTATCCAAATGGAAACCTGCTAATCCATCTTCTGCTACTTTATCAAATCCTTTCATTGTATTAAACACCATTACAGAAATGAACCCCTTTTTTCCTACCCTTATTAACACGTAGCACTGATTTTAATGAATTTGTATATCTGCTCACTCATTTGTATTGTTAGGTGAGGGATAGTGTTAGTCAATGCACCATGGGAGCTTCCTTGCTTTTTAAATAAGCATTAGAGTTTACGTATTTAGGTACAAGCCATGTTTAGATGTGTATTCCTATCGGTCAAAATGAAGACAATGTCATAATTGTACAAACTATGAAGATTCTTGATTAGTACGGGTGTCAGGCGTTATGGGGAGAAGGCAGGAGAATGGCGTTGAGAGGGAAAGATCGATCAGCCATGATTGAATGGCGGAGTAGACTTGAGAGGCCGAATTTTGTTCCTTGAACTTATCTCCTGCCTTAATGTTGTATATTTTCTTGCTGAATTTGACCAATTCTAAATAAAAGAAAGTCGCTACACTTCCACTCTGCAAATTGTTAACTATTGCAAATGATGCTTCATTCTCTAAACACAACTAACTTTGTGGACATGCGTTTTAAAAGTAATAGTAAACATAAGAACATAGAAATCCTAGAAAAAAGGTGCAGGAGTAGGCCATTCGGCCCTTTGAGCCTGCACAGGCATTCAATATGATCATGGCTGATCATCCAACTCAGTATCCTGTACCTGCCTTCTCTCCATACCCCCTGATACCTTTAGCCACAAGGGCCACATCTAACTTCCTCTTAAATATAGCCAATTAACTGCCCTCAACTACCTTCTGTGGCAGAGAATTCCAGAGATTCACCACTCTCTGTGGGAAAAATGTTTTTCTTATCTCGGTCCTAAAAGATTTCCCCCTTATCCTTAAACTGCGACCCCTTGTTCTGGACTTCCCCAACATCTGGAACTATCTTCCTGCATCTAGCCTGTCCAACCCCTTGGGGATCTTATAGAAACATATAAAATTATTAAGGGATTGGACATGCTATACACAGGAAACATGTTCCCGATGTTGAGGGAGTCCAGAACCAGGGCCCACAGTTTAAGAATAAGGGGTAGGCCATTTAGAACTGAGATGAGGAAAAACTTTTTCACACAAAGAGTTGTGAATTTGGGGAATTCTCTGCCTCAGAAGGCAGTGGAGGCCGATTCACTGGATGCATTCAAAAGAGAGTTAGATAGAGCTCTTTGGGCTAGCAGGATGAAGGCGTATGGGGAGAAGGCAGAAACAGGGTACTGATTGTGGATGATCAGCCATGATCACATTGAATGGTGGTGCTGGCTCGAAGGGCCGAATGGCCTGCTCCTGCACATATTGTCTATGTATCTGTGACCCACAGCCTGACCAGAAACATATTACACAGGCAGGAAAGTATTATCTGATCTTAACAGCTACGTAACTGCCACATTCAGTCATTTGGTCTCAGCCTGTCTGAGAAAGTTCCTTTGTCCCATCCAAATTCTCTGCTCGCGAAGACTTCAGAAAGGGGAAGTCTGAAGACTACGTGCCAGTTTTCATTGGTGGAGAGAGTTAGAAGTTTCAAATTCCTGGGTGTTCACATTGCAGGTGCCCTGTCTTTGGCCCAACACATAGATGCACATGGACACATGGATGAACATCAGCACATCCTTTCTTCGAAGTTTAAGAGATTTTGTATGTAGTAAGTATCCTGACCGGTTGCATCATGGCCTGGTACGGCAATTCCAATGAAATTAAGAGGCTGCAGAGAGTGATGGACTCGGCCTAGTCCATCACGGGCACAGTCCACCCCACCATCTAAACCATTTAAATGAGGCGTTGCCTCAAGAAGGCAGCATGGATCATCAACAATCCCCACCATGTCCTCTTCTTCGTATTACCATCGGGCAGGAGGTACAGACGTTTAGTGTTTAGTTTAGTTTAAAGATTCTGTGCGGAAACAGGCCCTTCTGCCCACTGAATCCGCACCGACCAGCAGTCACCCCGTGCACTAGCACTATCCTACACACAATGGACAATTTACAATTCTTACCAAAGCCAATTAATCTACAAACCTGTATGTCTTTGGAGTGTGTGGCGATATCGGAGCTCCTGGAAAAAACACACGCAGTCACGGGGAGAACGTACAAGCACCGCACAGGCAACACCTGTAGTCAGGATCGAACCTGGGTTTCTGGTGCTTGTAAGGCAGCAACTCTACCCTTGCGCCACTGTGATGCCCTAGAGACTTCAGCCTTTAGAAGTCTGAAGTCTCACACCAACATGTTCAGAAACTGTTAATATCCTACATCTATCATGTTCTTGAACTCACCTGCACAACTCTAATCTTGCCTCAACAGAGGACCACCTCTTGCACTGCCATGGACTTGTCTTCTGATTGTGTATGTTTCAATGATTTTGCACATATTTGTTTTTTTCGTTATGTGGTTGAATTTACGTGTGATTTATGTATCATTCTGTATAATTCATGTTCTTCCTGTTTGTCTGGAGTCTATGTCCCTGGGATTCTGCTGCCAGCAAGATTTTCATTGTACTTGTACCTCACCATACTTGTGCATAAACCAATAAACTCAACTTAACTAAATGTAACTTGTTTTCTCTCTTTGCCAAATGTGATGTAGGTTCCCAGACCTGAAACATTCATTGATTCTTTTCCCACAGCTGCTGCGTTACCTGCTGAATATTTCCAGCATGTCCTGTGTTTATTTCACCCCACAATAGTCGCCCCAGAGACCCATTTAACTGTACCTGAGCCACCCACCACCAAACCCTACCAGTATCCCAAGAAGTCCACTCTGGTCTTCATGGGCAATAGATGGACCATAGTGACCCGCAGGGAGGCTGTCAGCACTCACCTGCCAGAGTCACACCTGTATCTAACCTGCTGGTGGCAGCACTGACCAGCCAGTGCTTAAATGGTTGCCCTTTGTCAAGTCTTTCCTCTCATTCATCTATTTCATTTATTTATCATTTAGGACTTGGGTACAGTGCAACGTCAGCATTTCTTGTCTGCCCCGTCATGCATTTCATCACATTGCTTGGATGTGAGACTCGTGTGCAAGCTAGGCCAAGCGAGGAGCGACAGACTGCAGATGCTGGAAATCTGAGACAAAATCAAAAGATGCTGGAAACACTCATCTGTGGAAAAAGAAGTAGCGTTGATGTTGGAACCAACACGTCTTCTCCACTGAATGCATTAGTGAACCTCATGGGTTCTTGCATTGATGAATGCCCCCAATCATTGTCTCCAATCATTGATTATGATTATTTCTTGAAAATCCAGGTTACTATCTACAGCTGCCATGGTGGGAAATGAACTCGGATCTCTGCATTGTCAGTCCCGGCCTCTGTGTTCCTTGTCTGGGTATTTAACTACTACACCAACGCCATGCCCTCCCGTGGTTTAAATGGAAGCCCTAATAAGCCCAGATATTTCCACCTGACTAATCCTCCTGGCTCCTGGTTTTAAAGGAAACATCCATTAGGCCAGATGCCATGTAAAGTCTGTTCATGGTGAGCTGTTTGACCTGGGAGTTGTGTCTTCTGCTCCTGGCTACGAATCCCAGCACACTAACATCCCACAGTGACTGAGGAGCTCTACTCAGCCTCCTTTTGCCCTGGTATTTTATTTTACAGTATCTGTAGTATCCACAGAATGTACTGTCCAGGCTACTCCTACATCACCTTCCAAATCTGCCACCTCTACCACCCATCAAGATTGGGAATACTACCACAAACATCTTTCCATGGAGATTGGTAATGATGGCTCCTAGTCCAAAGCATGCAATGCATTGTAGTCGGGTACATTACATTAGAGTGTGAAGTGAGGTGAGCCGTGCAAAGTTCCACCACTAAATATCCCTAGTACTAGAGTGCAAAATTTGCATGGAATTGCTGGAGACTACTTTGCATGCACTTTTGCCGCATTTGTGTGACTCACGCAGAAATACAAAGCATCACGGACACGTTAGGCAAAGGAATTTCTAACCCAACACATTTTCTTATCAGTGATAGATAATGTTGTCAAAAGGCAGATGGTATTTGGTTACAGCCCAGTGTTGTATTGAAAGTTACACAAAAAAGCTGGAGAAACTCAGCGGGTGCAGCAGCATCTATGGAGCGAAGGAAATAGGCAACGTTTCGGGCCGAAACCCTTCTTCAGAATGATCGGGGGCGGGGGTGGGTGGGGACAAGAAAGGGAAAAGGAGGAGTAGCCAGAAGGCTGGGGGATGGGAGGAGACAGCAGGGGGGCTGAGGAAGGGGAGGAGACAGCAAGGACTAACAAAATTGGGAGAATTCGATGTTCATGCCCCCGGGGTGCAGACTCCCCAAACGGAATATGAGGTGCAAGTGTTGGCCTGTTTTAACTGACTACTAGTTAACTGGCTTCTAGATTATAACTGATTACCCAATGTGGAAACTTGGGTGTCTCTCTTAGTGCCTAACATTGAATTGAATTGAATTGAATTGAATAAATGTTATTAGCCAAGTATGTATACACACAAGGAATTTGCCTTGGTGCTTTGCTCGCAAGTAATAACACGATATTATGTAGACAATTAACAATAAAACATTATAATTTGAACATGTGAAGAATTAAATAAAATACCACAGCAAAAGGAGGCTACAGACTCTTGGTTGTTGAGTAGAGCTACTGCTCGTGGAAAAAAGCTGTTTTTAGATCTGGCCGTGGCGGTTTGACAGTCCAGAGTCGCCTTCCAGAGGGAAGTGATTCAGAGTTTGTGGCCTGGTTGAGAGGGGTCAGACATGATCTTACCCGCTCACTTCCTGGCCCTTGCAGTGTACAGTTCGTCGATGGGGGGAAGGTTGCAGCCAACAACCTTCTCGGCTGATCGAACGATGTGCTGCAGCCTCCGGATGTCATGCTTGGTGGCAGAGCCAAACAAGACCATGATGGAGAAGGTGAGGACAGACTCTATGATGGCAGTATAAAACTGGACCATCATTGCCTGTGGCAGGTTGTGTTTTCTCAGCTGCTGTTGGAAGTACATGCTCTGTTGGGCCTTTTTGACTGTGGAGTCGATGGTGGCCTCCAATTTAAGGTCCCTGGAGATGATTCCAAGCAACATAAATGACTCCACAGATGTGACTGTGGCATTGTTGATGGTGAGTGGGGGGAGGGGAGAGGGAGCTCTCCTAAAGACTGCAATCAATTCCACTGTCTTAAGAGCATTGAGCTCCAGGTTGTTGCGACAGCACCAGGACGCCAGCTGTGACACTTCCTGTCTGTTGGCAGATTCCTCCCCATCCTGGATCAGCCCAATCAGGGTTGTGTCGTCCACAAACTTGAGAAGCTTGACAGAGGAGTCTGTGGAGGTGCAGTCGTTGGTGTAGAGAGAGTAAAGGAGAGGGGAAAGTCGGCAGCCTTGCGGTGCTCCTATGCTGAGGGTTAGTGGGTCCGAGATGTGCTTTCCCAGCCTCACATGCTGCTTCCTGTCTGTCAGGAAGTTGGTGATCCACAGACAGAGGGGTTCAGGCACAGTCAACTGAAGTGTAGTAGCTCTGGCACAATGGTGTTGAATGCAGAGCTAAAATCCACAAACAAAATCCTTGCATCGGTCCCCTGACGATCTAGGTGTTGGAGGATGAAGTGCAGGCCTAGGTTGACTGCGTCATCCACTGATCAATGGCTTTAGATCCAAGGTCATTGACCTGAAACATTAACACTGCTTCCCGCTCCACTCATGCTGCCTGACTCACTGAATATTTTCTGCTTTCATTCTCATAACTTCCTCCACCTGCCAAATTTTACTTCTCTGAAGTCGTCAAAGGATTCCTGCCCTTCCTTTGGAATTCAGATCTTCTGTATGGGAAGAGTCATTCCCTGGAACAGCGCTGCGTCTCTGCCTCTGCAACTGGATTCATTCACTGGGAAAGCAAGCTGCCGTTTCTTCCACATAGTTCCCAGGTAACAAAGGTTACGGCCTCGTTAAACTCCAGCTCCCGAGAGCATCATAATATTTGGTTAAGCCTGCAATGGGTGGAGATTCCACTGCGCTCCTCTCTGGTCTGCGAGCTACGTTCATTTGCAGAAAGTGTGGCTGAAGGGCGAGAACAAAGTACGTCTAGTGGATGGGATTGACGGTGGTTGAACAGAGGGGGCAAGTTGGAGCAGGGCACATGATGAATGCATGCCGAAGGAAACAACCCCCAAGTTACAATGAACCCCAAATCGAAATGCCCTCTGAAAGTAGCGTCAAAGGAAAAGCAAAATGAATTGCAAATGCTGGAAGTGTGAAAGCAGGAGTTCCTTCGTCCCCATCATCTGTTACCTGTCCTGACCCAGTATATTGCTGGTTGTTCTTTCTCCACAGGTGCTGCATGCCTGACTGAACATTTGCAGCACCTCCTTGGTTCAGCATGTGCCCTGGGGCTCCAGTCTCCTTCCTGTTCTATTGGCACTGGCTGCTGTGAGATGTCCCCGCCCTAATGCCTGCAGTGCAGCAGGACGCCCACAGTGACTCCAGTGCCCGCGGGGAACGGCGCTCTCTATACCCAGCTGCTGTGGTTGAAGGGTGTGTAGGGCCGAGTGGCCGTGGGACGTATCTCTCCCTCCAGGCCGCAGGAACTGTCCTACTGTTCCGTCTCCCTGGGAAAACACGGAAAATCTTCCGATGCTCCTCAGCGCCTGGCGCGTGGAGAGAGAGGGGACCCTCCCTGGTGAGGAGAAGGTGCAGGTTACCACGGACTGGCGGGTGCAGTCTGCAGCTGCCCACACTGGTGGGAAGCCAGCACCATTGCCCAATCCCAGTGGCCAAAATGCCAGCGGGTTCTTGCAGCACATGGTCTTATCTCATCACTCTGCAACACATCCACCCCGTCAAGATCCATTGGGATCTTGCAGGCTTTAACCAAGTCCCCTCTTGGTCGCCTGAGCTCCAGCATATACAAACTAACCCTGCCCAACTTTATCCTCAGCCAACAACTGCCAGGTCTCAGTCTGATAAATCACTTCCAAACGACAACCACTGCTGCAACACGGGAATGTGATGGGTATGTCCCACTTAAGGCGACTGCAGAAGACTATGCAGTCACCACATGGTTGCCACATATATATTCGCGGGTGGTTGCCAGAGAGTCGCCTTCATGGTCGTGAGGAGTTCCCGTATTCTGGGAACTAGTCGCGGCCTCATTATGGTGCCCACAAATGTTTTAACATGTTTCTCGTGCCATAGGTGGGTCGCCAGGAGTTGGAAGGTTCTCCTAGGTTCTCGTAGGTTGTAGCCGGTGCTGACTGGTGAATTTCATTGGCTTATTGGGGAAAAATAACGAAATGGTAGTTTTCAGAAACAAGAATAACCGACCGGTAATGTTAAATGTCTGCCGAGCTTCACAGCCTTGTGTCTCTGGCTTCTTTAAAGTTGTCTCCACACCTTCTCCCCCCTTCTCCTCCCTTCTCCCCCCTCCTTCCCACTCCACCCCCCCCCCCTCTTTTAACGGACTTACTGTACACTGTGTTTTCACCGTCTTAATTACAGCGCCAACCTTCCTGTTCATCACGGTGTGTGTCAGCTTCACCTTGGCTTTGCTACGTGTGAATTTCACTCAGACAGCACTCCCCCCACTTGCCCTGTCCCCCGCCTGCATAATAGGCTGGTGAAGGAAGAGATGTGTATATGTGTGTGTGTGTGTGTGTGTGTGTGTGTGTGTGTGTGTGTGTGTGTGTGTGTGTGTGTGTGTGTGTGTGTGTGTGTGTGTGTGTGTGTGTGTGTGTGTGTGTGTGTGTGTGTGTGTGTGTGTGTGTGTGTGTGTGTGTGTGTGTGTGTGTTTGTTCCACCCTGACAGTTGCCTTTCCAGTTGCCGGTTTTTCAGGCGACTGCCGGCAACTTGACAGGCGCCCTGGGTCGCCTGAAAAATCGCCTAAGTGGGACAGGCCCATTAATCTTTCCTTGTTTACTGCTCGTCTGCACAGTAGCTGAGCAGAATCCCACTGCCAATCCCATCTTTTCCTACACCATCTCTCACTCCAAACCAGGCTACAAGGAGAAGTCCAGGCCTTAAACTGTAAGACCCCTTCTGCACTGGAGATAACTATGTGATTCCCCTGCGTCTATCAGTATGGGCCTGATGACACGCTGCCCCTTTTGAACCATTAGTCTATGTGTAAGACCAGCCGCAGAAAGTCTGATCAGTAAACACAAATCATTGATCTTGAAGGAGTCATCAATGTGGCTATCTACCTTATCTGCAATGGTGACAATACTCCAGTAAAAGAACTAGCCTTCAAACAGTTTAAATTCCTGTATCTTAAAATCAAATCCTCTAAAGTATTCATTGTAAATTTAAAAGACAAAGCCACCAACTGTTAAAAAATATCCCTTCTATTTCCTGATGATTGATGAGAGAATATCTACTTTTAATTCCGGGAGTCCCAAAACAAATTCCCTCTTCCTCCGCAATGATGTCCCATCATTCACACACCCAGGAAGACGTAAAAAACCTTTAACACTGCTCCTCACAAATCTCATCCATCGTACTCAAAGTTTTTTGCCTCATTTAAAACCAGCCAATAATAATAACACAGAATTAAAGATGTCCTTGGGACATCGTGGAATTATGGAGGGTGCTGTGGCAGTGTTTAGCCTCTTTTAATAACAGGATCCACAGGGGTTGTGCCGAGCCGGGAGTGGCACCAGCCAAGAACTACAAGCCACAACGTAAAGCTCCATCGAGTCAGTCTGAACACACAAAGGAGGGTTGGGCAAAGTGAAGTGGGATGGGGAGAGGACGTCACTGAAACCACAGAATCTCTTCCCCTTCCCCCGCCTTTCCTTCCCCAGTTGTCAGCCAAAGCTTAGCTCTAACTGTAGGCCTGGTTGCAGCTGTTTACAACCACTGCTGAGGCCTTGTAGGCTCCAGCCAAGACTAGACACGCCACTGCAGTCAGTAACCTGTCGGGAAATTGAAGGTCAGGGGAGTGGCGATTGATGCGGGAGATCGGATGATAGAGGATGAGACATAAAAAGGGGTTCCCAGTCTAGGAATAAGAATGGCTGGGCTGCGGGCTGTCTTCATAAGGCCAATTTTACCACCTCAGGACAGACAAGAGCATTTTTTAATCAGCCAATGAATTTTCAATGTGGAAAACAAGCAGCAGATGTCCACACAGAAAGAACCTGAGAATTTAGTGTCTTTGCAGGGGTCTGTGCCCACTGCTAATGAGACACAACTTCACACTTACAACATAACGTGCTGTATGTAGTACAGGCTACCCAGGGTGCTTCTAGAGGGGGTGGTACATCGAGCAGCGAGGGCATCCTGAGATGGCTACTTTCATCTTTACTCATTTGTTGCAAAAACCTTGATTTGAGAGGTTGATTTACCAACCTGTTTGTGATCAGTCACGTGGAGTTGTAGAATGAGGTTTTGATGCACCCAAGTGTAAACATACTGCTTGTGTTCCTTCCTTAAGCCCTGATCTCCCTGCACTGTGCACAGCAGGGGACAAAGAGCTGGCAACTTTGATGCCAAGAGAGAACCAAGGCATTGACAGGGAAAAGCATTGCCACTGATGGGTTTTTGGAGATGCTAAGGCAGGCCCGTACGAAGCTTTTCAAAAAGGGGGGTGGCATGACAGGATTACAAAAAACTTAATGTGAAATAATGAGCGCGCTGCACACATCACGAGCGTGGCGTGAAGTCCCTCAATGCCAGGGTCCAGGGCCCGCTTAAGGGCCCTGGAAGCTCAGGGGTTTTAGATGCTCTTTGATGCATTTGAGCCTTATTTTGGAGCATTTTTGCACCAAATTTATGACCAACATTTCAGAAATTAACAGGAACCTGAGAGGTAGCTTTTTCACAGGGTGCTGGGTGTATGTAACAAGCTGCCAGAGGAGGTAGTTAAGGCTGGGACTATCCTAATGTTTAAGAGACATTTGGACACGTACATGGTTAGGACAGATTTAGATTGATTTGGGCCAAACGCATGTGAGTGGGACTAGTTTATATGGGACATGTTGGTCGGTGTGGGCAAGTTGGGCTGAAGGGCCTGTTTCCACACTGCATCATTCTATGACTAAAAAGTGAAGAAGAAAAATGCAAGTAGATAAGTAGAGCAAATTTGAAAGAGAAATGAAATGTAAAGGCAGAGAGAGGTTTATGGGTGGAAAGTAACATATGAAAGGAGAGGGGAGAGTGGGCTTGGGCAAATAGGTGAAGGGAAAATAGTCACAAAGTGCTGGAGTAACTCAGTGGGTCAGGCAGCATCTGCGGAGAATATGAATAGACGACGTTTCACAGAGTGCTAGAGTAACTCAGCGAGTCAGGCAGCATCTGTGGAGAACATGGATAGGTGACATGTCACAGAGTGCTGGAGTAACACAGTGAGTCAGGCAGCATCTCTGGAGAAAAGGTATGGATTATATTTCGGGTCAAGACCGTTCTTCAGTAATATTCATGATGTGACATGCATAGACATTCCTGAATGTTACCCAAACCATCGTGAGCTACTTTGTTATGGTGCTTGCCCTCTCCTATAATGTCTCTGCTGCCTTGGGTGATGTAGGACAGGACACAAGTTTTGGGACACGGTGTGAAGCTGTTGCCGTCTGTCCCAGCCTGGTAAAAACCTGAATGGAGTGGATTTGGAGAGGATGTTTCCACTAGTGGGAGAGTCTAGGACCAGTGGCCACAGACTCAGAATTAAAAGACATTCCTTTAGGAAGGAGATGAGCAGGAATTTCTTAAGTCAGAGGGTGGTGAACTGTGGAATTCATTGCCACAGACAGCTGTGGAGGTCGTCAATGGACATTTTTCAGGAGGAGATTGATAGATTCTTGATTGATACGGGTGTCAGAGGTAATGGGGAGAAGGCAGGAGAATGGGTTTGAGAGGGAAAGATAGAGTCATAGAGTGATACAGAGTGGAAACAGGCCCTTCAGCCCAGCATGTCCCATCTGCACTAGTCCCACCTGCCCACGTTTGATCCATATCCCTCCGAACCTGTCCTATCCATATACCTGTCTAACTGTTTCTTAAATGTTGTGATAGTCCCTGCCTCAACTACCTCTTCTGGCAGCTTGTTCCATACACCTACCACCCTTTGTGAGACAAACATACCCCACAGATTCCTATTAAATCTTTTGCCCTTCACCTTAAACTTATGTCCTCTGCTCCTCGATTCCTTTACTCTGGGCAAAAGACTCAACCATATCTATTCAAATCATGATTTTATACACCTCTATTAGATCATCTCTCATCCTCCTGTTCTCCATGAAATAGAGTCCCAGCCTACTCAACCTCTCCCTATAGCTCTGGCCCTCTAGTCCTGGCAACATCCTCGTAAATCTTCACTGTACCCTTTCCAGTTTGATGACATATTTCCTATAACATGGTGCCCAGAACTGAACACAATACTCTGAATGTGGCCTCACCAACTTCTTATGCAACTGCAACTTCGGACGGCCATGCTAAGGGCAGTTTGACAAAATCTTGGTCTTGTAGGGAAATAAAGTGGCCTGGGTGCTGTGCTGGAGGATTGCAAATCAGATCCATTCAATTGCAAAGATCGAAGAAATGCAGATATCTAGGAAGGGATTTACTGTAAATAGCAAGACGGTGAAGGTTAAATTAGAAGGATTACTTAATAGAGTGAGTAGCAGTGGACAGCGGGGTGCTGGGTGAATGGTGTAAGTCAAGGACACTGGATACAGACAGTGTATGTCTGACCCACAGAGAACTGTGTTTGGAGAGCACAGATGAGAGGATGGCAGGGGCCAGGCAGTGATGTGCAGACAATGTGTGGAGTCTTCACCATGGGGTGGAGAGCAACTGGAAACTCAGCTCTGGGCCATGTAGATCGATGATCTTCCCAATCACCTTAGGAACTGTTGCCAGGGAGACGAGTGGAATCAGTAGCCACGGATCAAAGGTTCTGACAAAGTCTGGAGTCAATCGACCATCTCTCCACATATCCTGCCTGACTTGCTGGCCATTTCCAGCACCCTCTGTTATTATTCCAGATATTCATGGCATGTTCTTTCAACAATATCTACCGTCTTCCCGATCTTTAACCAGGAGGAATGTTTGCTCATGCCCGTGGACCAGGGTACCACGGCTGGGGCACGGGGAGGAGTCCGCAGAGCAGCAGGGGAGATTCCAATGGCCCCCTGAGTCCCAGTGGGTGATGGCTTGTCTTTGAATGGTGATACCAAGGGGTAGCAGGTGGGCCCCAGAGGTCAAAGACAGTCTTGGGTTCACACAGCGAGGAAACAGGGCCTCGTGGTGATTCACACTGACCATGATGAACTCATCCACACCAGTTGTACACAAACCCCAATGTATTCTCCGGCCCACCCTCCCCATTCCCATTAACTCTCACCTCAGGCCAGGAACGTAAATATGCAGAAAGGAATGATCCAGGAAGGCGGATTGACGCAGTGGAACTACAGAGTAAACAGGATTACAACAGTGACACCCACGCTGTCACATAAATACTAACCTAGCTCCTTAGATACTGGGCTATACTAACCAAACACAGCAGAGGTTTTGAGGTGATGGAAAACAGGATCTTTGATGTTTTGTGCTCTGAGTATTACATCAACACAGTGGCCTGGGGCGAGGCTGCAGTACATCTTTATTTCAGTTGCCATGGAGAGAAGGAAGCCAGCTTTTCATCAAGCTTGCAGATTCTCACAACCCGCCCACTTCCATCCTCGCCCCAGCTCCTCGGATGATCCAAATCCTGTCTGAGCTTCAGTTAAGGGAAGTCCTGAGGGTGGGCTTGCAGTTTAACCCTGTTGTTTTCACAGACATCAAGCTGCCAGAGGAGGTAGTTGGTAGGAGGATAGGACAAGTTTGGAGGGACATGGATCAAACGCAGGCAGGTGGGACTAATGTAGCTGGGACATGTTGGCCGGTGTGGGCAAGTTGGGCCGAAGGGCCTGTTTCCATGCAAAGAGTCATATGACTCTTTGCCTCTATGAGGTCAGCACAGCAGTGTGTTGTCCGGGAATTGCAACCTCAGTCAGTCAGACGGACAGCGGGATCGGAGTTGAGCTGACCCTGGGAGAAAGACAGGAGGTGGGGAGGAGGTAGCATGGGTTGAGGATCAAGCGACCACGCTCTGGCTCAACCTGGTATTACTAACACTGCTTGGATTTCACCACCCAACGTTCACCTCCAATATCTCCACCTCATCTAGACAATTTCCCTGTTGAACAAAACACAAAGTGCTGGAGGAACTCAATGGGTCAGGCAGCATCTGTGGAGGGAATGGACAGGTGATGTTTCGGGTCAAGACCCTTCTTCCTCCGAATTCCTCCAGTATCTGCAGTCTTGTGTGTCTCAATATCCTGCATTGCCTAATTGTTTTTCTAACTGAGATACAAAGGAATGAAAACCTAAAAAATTGGTTTTAGCGATGTAATCACTTTTCTCCAGGGCAACTTGGGCGAATGTCCGGGAAAGTCAATTATTATTCCCAGTGGTTCAGGGTGATCCAACGGCGACCAGCTGCCCTCATCCAAAACTCTGTTTTCCTGAATGATTTTGACTGATTGATTGAAACACTTGGAGATGCAGCATTGGACCACCGAGTCCACAACGACCATCGATCACCCATTCACACAACTTTGATGTTGTCCCACTCTTGCATCCATTCCCTACACTAAAGGGCAAATGTACAGAGGCCAATTAACTTGCAAACCTGCACATCTTTGGGATGTCGGAGCACCCGGAGGAGACCCGCGCAAATACAGGGAGCAGTTGCAAACTCAACACAGATAGCCCCCAAGGTCAGGATTGAGCCTGGGTCTCTGGGGGCAGCGGATCTACCAGATGCGTCACTGAAGATTGGGTTTTGTGGGAAGCTCCCATCTTTAGGCGGACGCTGTTGTGCACTGGTCTACTGGCTGGATGGGGCAGTCCTGTAGTTAAAGTACATCGTGGCTCAGCTGGTGGAGCTGCTGCCTCACAGTACCAAACACCTGGGTCTGATCCTGTCCTCTGTGTGGAGTTTACACATTCACCCTTTAACCCCACTTCCTTCAGTCTCTTCCCCATGGCAGCTTCACTCAAGGTGAGCTGAGGCCTGTGACACTAAAGGTTTGGCAGCAAGTATTGTGGCGGTGGGATTAACATCGGAGCAGCAGGCTTGATCCACAGTATGAAACAACTGGGGCCAAGTCCAGCTTGATCTCCCCGACGCTGGACTTACTGGGACTGAGTGATCTGACTGCCCACCCCAGGAGCTGGGTGGTGAGCTGCTGCCAGGCCTCAGTCCGCAAGTTTCAGAGGCCCAGAGCCCAGAGCATTCTGACAAGCAGGGGGAGAAGGGGCAAAACACCTTAAGTCCATGTAACACGTTATAAATCTCACAGGCAGATGGAGTATTAAGGTTGCTGTAAATAATTGAAAATGTATTAATTATTAATTATTTTTAATAAGAGGGAAGTATTAACATGATCAAAGTTTTTTCGCAATGCATTGAGTGCTGAGGAATTATTAAAAATATTAAAATAAAGTTTCAAAAAATCTGTTTCATGCTTTTCCACGCATTCTTCAGGTCGTGACGCCCAATCATATGAATGAGGAATTCTGATCCTATGCTGGCTCTTTCTGCTGGATCCTTCAACATATGAAGTCTGGAAAACTCTGGTTTGATTAGGCTCCGCTGGTTTCCCTTGTCTGTCAGCATCTGCCTCCCACCTCCCTTGTTACACAGGATCTGTATGCGTCCTCACCCTGTGAGTACCACAGGAAATCTTGGCCACAGTCACAATGTTACAGGCCATTCTTTTTGTTCCCTGTTCCCGTTCTCCTAGATTGCTCAAGGAAGTGCACTAGAGGTTAATTTATTTGTTCTTTGTGAATGCAGGATAAACAAAGCGTCTTCTCCTCACATAAGAGTCTCGGTGGAGAATGCCAGCAAAGTATTTCACTGTGAGACAAGTTCTGTGGTTTCATTTAACATCAATGACAGCATTTAACATTAAGGGCTACTCGGTGGCGCAGCGCCAGGGACTGAAGAGGGGTCTCGGCCCGAAGCTACACCCATTCCTTCTCTCCAGAGATGCTGTCTGTCCCACTGAGTTACTCCAGCATTTTGTATCTACCTTCGATTTAACCACCTCCCTTGTTACACAGGATCTGTATGCGTCCTCACCCTGTGAGTACCACAGGAAATCTTGGCCACAGTCACAATGTTACAGGCCATTCTTTTTGTTCCCTGTTCCCGTTCTCCTAGATTGCTCAAGGAAGTGCACTAGAGGTTAATTTATTTGTTCTTTGTGAATGCAGGATAAACAAAGCGTCTTCTCCTCACATAAGAGTCTCGGTGGAGAATGCCAGCAAAGTATTTCACTGTGAGACAAGTTCTGTGGTTTCATTTAACATCAATGACAGCATTTAACATTAAGGGCTACTCGGTGGCGCAGCGCCAGGGACTGAAGAGGGGTCTCGGCCCGAAGCTACACCCATTCCTTCTCTCCAGAGATGCTGTCTGTCCCACTGAGTTACTCCAGCATTTTGTATCTACCTTCGATTTAAACCAGCATCTGCAGTTCCTTCCTACGGGTATGTAGGTTGATTGGCTTCGATAAAATTGTAAATTGCCCGTAGTGTGTAGGATAGTGTTAGTGTAGGGTCGGCGTGGACTCAGTGGGCCGAAGGGCCTGTTTCCGCATTGTATCCCTAAAGTCTAAAGTCTAATCAATGGTCCCTCATATTTTCTCTCATTGATTGGTGACTACAGAGCAACCCAGACATGGAACTGAGATTGCCTGATTCTATCTATGTGTCTGAAGAAGGGTTTCGGCCTGAAACATTGCCTATTTCCTTCGCTCCATAGATGCTGCTGCACCCACTGAGCTTCTCCAGCACTTTTGTCTACCTTCGATTTTCCAGCATCTGCAGTACCTTCTTAAACACTATGTGTCTATCTTGCCTGATTCTGCCATTTATCTGCGACTGCTGCCTTAGACAACACGTATACCCATCATTCATTCAAGAATCAAAGCTTGGGATATTCCTGCTCTTACAGTAGCTGTTTGGGGGTGCATTTGCTGTTCTGTGTGTCTGTGTGTTCACTCTAACCCTCTAATCAAGCTAAAGTTAAATTATTCCAAGAATTAGATTATGCAAAAATATTTGCATGCATGCATGCAAAGTCTATGCAGCTGATTATTATCTGATGAGGTGTCAATGATCTGAAATGTTAACTTTATTTCTCTGTTCATGAGCACTGCCCAACCAACTGAGTGTTTCCAGCTGTGTTTTATTTTTATTGCAGATCAACAGCATCTGCAGAATTTTATTATCAATGGCCACCAACAGCTCCCAGTTATAGCTCAGGAGTGACTCCATAGCTTCACAGTCAGAGTGGCAGTGATTTTCAAGATTCAAGATCCAAGATTCAAGATTCAAGAGTCAAGAGAGTTTATTGTCATCTGTCCCAGATAGGACAATTAAATTCTTGCTTTGCTTCAGCATAACAGAATATAGTAGGCATAAATAAATACAGAACAGACCAGGATGACCATATACCATTGAATATATATATACACACATAAATAAGCAGATAAAGTGCAATGGGCTATTAATGTTCAGAGTTTTGTGTGTTGAGTTTAATAGCCTGATGGCTGTGGGGAAGCAGCTATTCCTGAACCTGGATGTTTCAGATTTCAGGCAGCGGGGAGATGAGTGAGTGGCCAGGATGGTGTGGATCCTTGATGATGCTGTCAGCCTTTTTGAGGCAGCAACTGCGATAGATCCCCTCGATGGTAGGGAGGTCAGAGCCGATGATGGACTGGGCAGTGTTTACAACTTTTTGCAGTCTTTTCTGCTCCTGGCGCTCAGGTTGCCGAACCAAGCCGCGATGCAACCGGTCAGCATGCTCTCTACTGTGCACCTGTAGAAGTTCGAGAGAGTCCTCCTTGACAAACCAACTCTCCGTAATATTCTCAGGAAGTAGAGGCGCTGATGTGCTTTCTTTATAATTGCATCAGTGTTCTCGGACCAGCAGAGATCTTCAGAGATATGCACACCCAGGAATTTGAAGCTCTTGACATGTGGGCTGCCTCCTGATTTCGCCTTGTAGGAGGTGGTTGCATTCTGGCCCCGCCACAGTTGCCGAACATCTGTCTCATTCTCCAACTTGGAGCAGAAGTCCCTTTTTGGCCTTTTTGATAGCCTTACCAAGGTCGTATCTGGACTTCTTGTTGACCACTGTATCGTCTGACATGAATACCCTGTGTCTGGTCTTCAGAAGAGTGCGATCAGTTAATGTGTTAGTTGAGAATCTTTGCATAGATCTGGGTATGAGGTACAGAAGTTTCAAAACACTTACCTCCAGATTCAGGACAGTTTTCTCCCAGCTGTTACCAGGCAATTGCACGGTCCTCTTACCGCCCACAGTGCGGTCCTGATCTCCCATCAACCTTTTGGAAACCTTTAAACTATCTTTAATTGGACTTTATCTTGCTGTACCCTTTATCCCCTATCTGTACATTGCGGACAGCTTGATTGTATGCATGTGTAGTATTTTCTTTGACTGGAGAGCACACAACAAATGTTTTCCACTGAACCTTGGTACATGTGATCATAATAAACGAATAAACCATAAACATTTTTTTCTTCACATATCGCCGAATGTCAAAGCATTGGGTAGTGCTGCTACTTCACAACACAACTCCATCAACCCAGGTTCAGTCTTGACCCCCAGTGCTGTCTGTGTGGTGTTTGCGGCTTCACCCTGTGACCACATGGGTTTCCTGCAGGTGCTCTAGTTTCCTCCCACATCCCCAAAGGCGTGCAGGTCAGGAGGTTATTGGCTAGTGTAAATTGCATCTTAGTGTAGGTGAATGGTAGAAAGAATCGAAGGGGCAATGATGCACACGAGAGTGAGAAGAAATGACACGTGTAGAGGAGAATAAGCCGAGGGATAGCAGGACTGGGAGATTGCCCTGTTGGGATAGACACAAAATGTCTGAAGAAGGGTCTCGACCCGAAATGTCACCCATTCCTTCTCTCCAGAGATGCTGCCTGTCCTGCTGAGTTACTCCAACTTTTTGTGTCTATCTTTTTGTGTCTACACATTGCCCTGTTGGGAGCTGGATTGGATCTGATGGATCTGAGTCCAAGGCAAATTGGAGAAATAGCACCTCATATTTCGCTTGGGCAGCTTACAACCCAGCGGTACGAATATTGATTTCTCTAACTTCAAGTAACCCTTGCTTTCCCTCTCTCTCCATCCCTCCACCATCCTAATTCTCCGACTAGTTCTACTGTCGTCCTGATTAAATATTACTGATTATCGGCCACGTTGTCACCATCTCCTCAGCTAACAATGAACCATTCTACATTTCCTTATTATCATCTGCATTGATCTGTCATTTTCACACCTTACCCTTTCATATCTCTAGACCCCCACTCCCCTGAGATGGTGACTTTAACAATGTAATCCACCTTGGCTCAGCTTTTGAACAAGCTTCAAATAAGCCTGGCTTACCTGCTGAAGAGTTGAGGCGATCATAGTTCCCACTTGAGCAGCTTCCCACTTGTCCTGCAGACTAGCTTCACTCCAATGGGAAGCCTCCGGAGGTGAGGTGCGTCATTGTGGTGGGATAGTTGAGGAGAGAGGTAATGCAATGGTGCAGCCTCCACTGAGCCCAATCCACACTGGGATTAGATCATTGAGGAATGCAGATGTGATAGTGGCATTGGGAGGTTTTTGGATGGGCACATGGATATGCAGGGAATGGCGAATTATGGGTCAATTTCAGGCAGAGGCGATGGGTTTGACTTGGCATTGTGTTCGGTGTGGACATTATGGGTTGAAGGGCCTGTTCCTTTATTGGTCTATGGTCGATTTTATAGCCTTTAGCAAATGTCAAAGGACAGCCAAATTTGGGGAGGGTTTTCCACTGTCCCCCTGGTTGGTAAGTATGTAGGTCAAACGTAAGGTCATCAAAGACCTAAGAAGAACCTGTGTCAATCAGTGTCAAATTTCCAATTGCTATTGGGGTGGGGTGGGGAAAGTGGGGGTTGATCTAGCTTGTCAGAGGGAAGCAAATTCAGGAAGCAGGGAGACAAAGTGTATGAAACTGGAAAATTAATAAGTGAAATAAAAAGACAATAAAAACAAAATCAAGGAAAGGCGTTTTAAGTAGAGAAAAATTATAGGCACTCTATCAGAATGCCAAAATGCTAAATGAGTCAAGGGCACATGTAGAAGTAAATGGATATGATGTTGGTTTCACTACAGGATCATGGCTGCAGGGTAACCAAAACTAAGGAACCAGATATTCCAGAGTATTTGACATTTAGGTGCAGAGTTATCAATATGGGAGGAGGTCAGAACAGCGATGAGAAATCATCTTGGGTGAAAGCTCTTGATGTAGAATTGGAATGAATAGCAAAAAAAACAGAAGATATTAGTGGGAAGTTATTTATAGGTTGCCCACTAGTCATTGTAAAATTGGGTGTGGCAGGAATTACAAAATTCAGTGCGTATGTGACTGAAGGTATGCATTGATCAAGGGAGACTTTAACCTGCAGGGAGACAGGATTCATCACAGTTTTTGTCATAAGGTGGAGGAAGAATTTATGGAATGTTTAGAGATCAATTTGTTAATGGATTAACTAGGGAAAGGGAGAATGTGGATCTAGTTCTGTGAAGTGTGGAAGGGATGTTGATAATCTTGTTGTCAAGGGGCCTTTGGGGCATAGAGCAAAACTAGTACCTTAAATCCAAGGAGATGCGGAAGGTGTGAGGGGAGAGTTGGCTCTGGTTGTTCAGGAAATATGTGAATGGAGGTCAAGGCAATAGTCATGATTTAATTAAACAAACAAAGGAGAACCACGACATCGATAAAGAAAGGCAAAGTAGCAAAAGGGCGCAAACTGGCAAGAAAAATGGAAATGGACTGTAAGAGGTTGTATTGCTTCAAGACAAGGAAATGATAAGTCAGGGTAAAAGTGGATTCCTTCCAGAAAGCATTCGATTTTACAGCGCTGATAAAGGGAATGTCAGACGAGTAACAAGGGCTTTGTATCGAGAACATAGAGCATTACAGCACAAGAGCCAACCCTTTGTCTTACAATGTCTGTGCCAACTTTATAAAAGAACATCCACTTCTTCTTCTTTTCGTGTCCATCTTGTAACAAATGTTGACCTTGCTGTCATCGTCCGTCCTGAAAAGGATGCAAGTTTCCGGCGACAATCAGTGGAAGCCATCACTTGTCACAGTAGATGATGGTGGTAGCAGAATTAGCTCAGGATACTTCCAGTTTCCAGCCCCGCGACATGGACGCTTCTGCTAAGGGGCTAGAACATCCACTAACCCTGGCTGATATATATTTAAAAACAGGAAACATAAAAAGTATGAGTGAGGTTGGTGAATTTAAAGGTGATGATTCCCAAGGACCCAATGATCAACATCCCAGAGTTTTGAAATAGAACTTTAGCGCTTTAGCGCGGTGAATATGCATGGATAATGTACAGGGGAATGTGAAAAGGATAAGATAAATGGGTTAGCATGTATGAGGAAACTAGACGTCGTACAGGGTCTTCTAATCTTTAAAAGCACTAATAAGATTCCAGTACTAACCACAACTGGGTTATGGTGTACAACCTGAGGGAAAATGTGGACACTACAGTTATCCAATGGGGAGCACTTAAAGAAAGTTACATATATGGTTGCATATTCTGTGTACAATGGTGAAAATGTGGAGTTATTGGTGCACTTAAAGAAAAACAGAATTTTGGTATGGTGGCAATGTCTATTGGGGGGGAAACTGAGTACGCTAGTGCCTGCCCTAAACCATTGAAGGCCATTGGAGGGAAACTAGCAGGTATAACAAATGATCATGAGGCCAATGGTTTGTCCCTTCAGCAGAAGGTGCACCCACCACCTTGCTCATTGACTGGCTATGTCCAACCTCTCAAGCCTCCCCCAGGACGATGCTGGCAATGTCACAGCATCCCAGCTCGCATGCTATCACAGTCGGGCAATATTCAGGTCTGTTGCCAGTGGAATTGTCTGTGAAAGTCCTGGCATTTCAGTTCCTGAAATTCATACCAAAGATTGGGAGTTGCCTTTGTATGAGTTCTTTCAATGTAGGACAGCTAATACACACCGATTACCACAGAGCTTGACAGTGTAAGGTCTTGATCTAGGCCGCAAGGGAGCCCAAAATGACCAGAGTCCAGACTCTGCTGCATGGATATTAATACACACACTCACACACACACACAAAACCATGCAGAGACACAGACACACACTCACACACACACTCACATAAGCACGCACACACACGGATGATCATGTGCGCACATTGTGTCATGCGTACACATTGTCTCACCCATACAACCACACACAAACTCAAACACACACAAACACACACACTTCCACAAACACACACTCCTACAGGCACACACTCACACACCCACACTTCCACACAGACACTCGTACAGGCACACATACCTACACTCCCACACTTTTACACAGACACTCGTACATACACGCACAGACAGGCACAGACGGGTGAGAGTTTGCCAACCTCTTCCACTCTCCACTCCTTCAGCCATGGCCCTCACACCCCCCCCCCCCCCCCCCCCCTCTCCAGTCTGCCCCACGCCCAGATCCCCCTCGTCCTACAGCACTGACCTGGGTCACCATGGCCCACCCCTTTGCCAGTTCCACACTATCGAGTCAGTAGGTTGCGCAAGGATCGCTGATGACTCAGACAGCCTCCAGACAAAGCAGCAATGGAGCGGGGCGAGGGGAATGCAAACAGAGCTACAGAGGCCACATGGAAAGCACCGTGACTCAGAGCCTTTGAAATCACAACACAGTGGTGTATCGGAAAAGTCACATCAACCATGCAAGATGGAGTTGCTGGAGAAGCACGGTTTCAATGGAGATCTCGTTCTATGAAGTGAAAGAAAAAATCAAAGTTAAATAAAAACAATTCCTTGCTTAATATCCTGCAAGAACGCACCGCACAGATGTATGATTCACCCTTTTCATTCTCCTAATAACCAATTGGTTTATTGTCAGATTCCCTCTCAGGAAGCTGGGCTGAGTCAACGAGAGTGGAGCTGGGTGTGTCCTATGCTGCCTTTCCATTGCCCTGCCCTTCCAGGCCTGCACTGAGGAGCGCAGACCCACCCGCACCATTAGTATTCGCCTCATCCCTCCTGTCCTTGGAGCTTGCAGTCTGAACCATAGGGACGTGGGTCACGAGTTGTCTTTGACCCTGTGGCTCTTTATCTCCATGACCTGCCCTTGTCCCACACCCAAACACAAACCAAGCCTTTCTCAATCGCCTGATTGCATCAGTGCTGACCATCACTCAGTCAGACACTTTGGCCACATCACCACTTGTTTCTGTCCTGTATGAGTCAGTCACAAAGTCAGAAACAGGCCCTCCAGCTCACCGTGTCCACGCTGACCTTTAGGTACATGTCCATACTAATCCCATTTTCCAACACTTGATCCATAGTCCTCTAAGCCTTACCGATTGAAATCCAGGTGCCTCTCATGGAAAATGCTTTTCCTCAGATCCCCTCTTCCACCTCACTTTAAACTTTTGCCCTCTAATCTTGGTCTCTCCTGGGAAAATATTTCCTATCTCCACTCATTACTATAATGTACACGTCTATCAGGTCCCTCCCTCGGCCTCCTCCACTAGAGGGAAAACAGATCCAGCCTCTGCTCTCCTAACTGAAATGCTCCAACCCAGGCAATGTCCTGGTGAATTTTCTCCACACCCACTCCAGAACGACCAGATCCTTCTTGTAGTGCGGTGATCGGAACGACACAAAATGCACTCCAACAATGGGTTAACAAATATTTTATAAAGTTGCATCATAACCTGCCTCCTTCGACATTGTACGCTCTGGCTAATAAAGACAAGAATCTCGTATGTCTTCTTCACCTCCCTATCCACCCGTGCTGCTATCTTCATGGATCTTTCACCAAGATTCCTTTGTTCCACCATACCTGCTAAACCCCTGCCATTTATAATTTACTATATACCCTCATTAAACCCTACAAAATGTATCACCTCACACTTATCAGGATGAAATTCCATCAGCCTAATTTAGCAGCTGATAAATATTATTCCGTTGACTAAGACTATTTTCCCATTTATTACCCACCCCCCGCTCTGTGTGCCCTGTGGCTGGATCCTCCATGTACACGTGGGGAAACTCAGTGGCAACTGCCTGATTGACTGAAGGGAAAGAGTGAGCTCTTGTGGAGGGTGACGTGAGCTGTTGGTATTTGGGGCTAGGGCGGGTGGGGAGTGAAACAGTTCCACCTACGGTTTCAAACGGGACACACTCCTGTCAAGAGGGAAACTAAATATCCAGGAGAATCCCTGCTCTGTCACTGGCAGGCAATGATGTCAGAATCACCATGGAAACACACCAAACCAAAACACTCCTAGTCACTGGTGCAACAACAGTGCAGGAGTTGTCTGAAATAAAACTATGCAGCTTGTCGAGATAATTCTGTTCCTTTTTTAGGAACTTGTGAAAGCCTCCTTCTCAAGGGAGGAATAGTCATCGTGAGGAACAGTCATCATGAGTTTCCGACGCTCCATAATAGAATTCCTTGTACCAGGGGATTCCCCACGATGTCGCCTGTTACAAGTACGTGGAATAGACACAAAATGCTGGAGTTAACTCAGCGGGACAGGCAGCATCTCTGGAGAGAAGGAATGGGAGTTGTTTCAAGTCGAGACCCTTCTTCAGTCTGAGACCCTTCATCAGTCTGAAGAAGGGTCCCGAGCTGAAACGTCACCCATTCCTTCTCTCCAGAAATGCTGCCTGTCCCGCTGAGTTACTCCAGCAGTTTGTGTCAATCTTCGATTTAAACTGGCAACTGCAGTTCTTTCCTACGCAAGCACGTGGAATGCAGTAACAACATGAGGCCATTTGTCCTGCCAAAGGCATTCTATCCCTCGGTTTGACCCTTCAATGGTGAATAATTTGCCACATATGTAACTGAACAGTGAATGCCTTTTTGCGTATATAACACATGCTGCCGCCGCCATTTTTAGCAGCAGTAATCAAAGTCCAAAGTCTGATCGACCCGCGCACTCGATGTACTGGAATGGTTCCCGTGAACCCACATCTATTGGGTCTTGAACCTTAGTAAGGAGATTAATTGCTCATTTCCGTTTTTAATTCACCCTCAGTCCCAATGCTTTTTAAGGCCGTGATTTCCAGATTCCCACTACAGATAGTGAGGAAAAATATTTCCTAGTATTCCCAACAAAGGAAATAGTTCTCCTCTGTTGAGTAATCAGAAACACCCTAAGTAGAACTACACTAAACGCTGCAAATTCAGGGGGCTGGAGGCGACTCTGTGCAACCATCTCTTGAAACTTTAACCCATTTATTTGTCTGGCAAATCTACAAACTCTTTCAAAGTTTAGTATAACCTTCCACACTGGGGAGACAATACTCCAAAGAAGGTCCAAGCTGGACTCTCTGCCACTGTAACGTCCTGTCCGTCCCTTTGTGATGAAGCTAACATTGCACTGTCCTTTGCAATGAGTCTCTGTCTCACCTGCCCAGATGTCTGCAATGGTGCAGATTTGTGCAATTCAGTCTCCGCTGCCCTCCACTCTTCTGACTTTCTTCCCTGATAGAAATGAATTCCTAATCATCTCACAGAAAACAGTCATTGAAGCTGAATTTAGAAAGAGGAGTCCTGTGCACAATGTGGAACATGGGAGTAACATCCTTCTCCACTGCATGTCATTCATAAATTCCAATGCTTATTGCTCATATTTTCTCTTGACATAGAAGGACGCATTTAGTCCATCAAGTCTATGCCTGCTCTCAAAACAATCCCATCCGTCCCTTTTCACTCCAACCTATTCTTTCACCAAGACACATAAATGCTCCCTGATTCACCCACCACCTACCAGCAACAGCGGTGCCTCTATTCCTTGACATTCCCACCCGGGAAAAAGGTTCTGACTGTCTATCCTATCTACACCTCTCATAATTTTACAAATGTTTAATCACGTCGCCCCTCAGCTTCCGATGCACCAGAGAAAACAAATGTGTCCAACCCCTTCTTACAACAAATACCTTGTAATCAAAGCAGGTAATACCTGGTTCACATCTTCCGTAGTCTTCACATCCTTCCTGTAATGGGGCAACCAGAGAATACCCCAAGTGTGGCCGAGCAACAGTTTTATAAAGCTGCAACAACTTCCTGACACTTCTACTCAATGCCCCGACTGATGAAGGCAAGCATATCATTTACTTTCTTTGCCACTAGCTACTTGTGTCGCCACTTTCAGGGAGCTGTGGACTTGGGCTCCAAGATCTCTCTGTACATCAATGCATTTAAGAGTAGACAAAATCCTTCTTCTCCTTCTTTCTCCTCTCCGGAGATGCTGCCTGTCCCGCTGAGTTACTCCAGCATTTTGTGTCTATCAATGCTTTTAAGAGTCTTGCTATTAACTGTATACCTTCCCCTTGCTTTTGACCCCCCAACGTGCAACACCTCGCTTGGTTCATGGATGGTTCAGAGTCGACCAGACTGATTCCTGGGATGTCAGGACTGTCTTATGAAGAAAGACTGGATAGACTTGGTTTATACTCTCTAGAATTTAGGAGATTAAGAGGGGATCTTATAGAAACTTACAAAATTCTTAAGGGGTTGGACAGGCTAGATGCAGGAAGATTGCTCCCGATGTTGGGGAAGTCCAGTACAAGGGGTCACAGCTTAAGGATAAGGGGGAAATCCTTTAAAACCGAGATGAGAAGAACTTTTTCCACACAGAGAGTGGTGAATCTCTGGAACTCTCTGCCATAGAGGGTAGTCGAGGCCAGTTCATTGGCTATATTTAAGAGGGAGTTAGATGTGGCCCTTGTGGCTAAGGGGATCAGAGGGTATGGAGATAAGGCAGGTACGGGATACTGAGTTGGATGATCAGCCATGATCATATTGAATGACGGTGCAGGCTCGAAGGGCCGAATGGCCTACTCCTGCACCTAATTTCTATGTTTCTATGTTTCTATGTCAGACACGTTACTGTGATCATCAACCACAAAATCCAGTGGAAGGATAAGTCAACTACCACTAGTATCCTCCCCCCAGCACTAAGGAGGCTGGTGAAGAGCAGGCCCATTCATTCACACGCCCAGCACCAGCTCCTAAAACACACTGCTCTGAGCTGTTGCATGGGACGAGGTTACCAAGTGGACGGTGGAAGAGCTTTCAGATTGTTCTGGCCAACAGCGCGCAGAGCAAGCACTGACAATGGTGTTGAGGAGCTCAACATCATGCACGGAAGAACATGGGAATGCTGCATAGATGCAGGAGTGCCCCACCTCACAACGTGCCCAACCCTCCCAATAGACACTCCCTGGCCCACCTGCAGAGAAATCCATGGGTCCTACAATGGCCTCACCACCTCAGAACCTGCAGGACTGGAGTGGAATCAAGCCACCCTCAGTCTCGAGGGACTGGAAAGGTCACCGCGATTGCTCCTCGTCTACACGTCTTTAACAATCCTTAAAGCCAGAAAATGGACCTGTTGTCAGCTCCATGGAGAGAGGTGAAAGGGGCCAACCAGGAATGTTTGCCTCTCTCCCGCACCTGTGTCCACCTGGGACATGGCAGTGTAATCTCGTCTAGGCCTGGATCTCAGCAGCGATGCCCCCACATGAACCTTTGAGCAGCCAGTACTTCTCACACGCCCCATCTACCGCCAGCAACCCCCTCCAAATCCTCCTTCACCCTACTAATCACCACAAAATAAATACCTTCCCCCACAGGGTTCCTTGGGAAACATCCAGGAGCAGTCCCAAGGCAACCAAAGAAACAGTAAGGTCTTTACTGTGTAAGAGAAGTGAAGATCATTCCTGAAGTGGCATTGCCTTAGAAAACGAAAGTTGGGGGGAGGCAAAGATCCAGGATCTGCTCCGAAGGATTTTGTAAAGTGCTGCGTAACTGGCCGCTGTCTCTCGGGATTAAGACACAGATGTCCCAGCTCATTCTGGAGGGAGGGAAGGAGGGGGAGAGGGAGGGAGGGAGGGAGGGAGGGAGGGAGGGAAGAAGAGAGGATCCCTTTTTCAGTGGGAGATGGCAGCCACAGTCTACTGGTCATTGGGACCAGGGGTTCTGATGGCTCATTTACTGAGGGAAGGCGTTTCGCAAGCACTGGACATCTCCAGTCTAGGGTAAACCCTTGAGAGAGACACGTACAGTACACAGGGATGAACACCTCACAACCACAGTAGAAACTGGGATCTTAGGACAAGGCCACTGAAGATAGACCCAAAATGCTGGCGTAACTCAGTGGGACAGGCAGCATCTGAAAGGAGAAAAGGAATAGGTGGCGTTTCGGGTCGAGACCCTTCTTCAGACTGAGAATCAGGTGAAAGGCTCAGTCTCGACCCTAAACGTCATTCTTTCTCTCTAGAGATGCTGCCTGTCCCGCTGAGTTACTCCAGCTTTTTGTGTCTATCTTTGGTTTACATCAGCGGCTGCAGTTCCTCCCTACACCACAGAGGTAATTGTGAGTTACAATGCGAGTCTTGTTTACAGGCATCCTAACACGTGCAGCAAACCCTGCAGTAAGCGGGGAAGGCTTGGCTGATTTTCAGCAAGACACCAAAATAAACAGCTGCCCTCAACGATGCGATATCACAGGCCTGTATGGAAAGAAATTTATTAACCTCTCTTTGAACTCGCAATTCCTAATCAAAGTCCACATAATGCTGCGAAGTTGCCGTCTAGGATTGGACCAGCAGAAGGAAATAATTAATTTTACTTTTCCCCTGCCTCTTGCTCCTACATAAAACTAATAATAACATACAACAGCTGCAGGGGGGGGGGGCGGAGGGAGAGAGAGGGGGGATGTTAATTAAACTCTGATTGGAAGTGTGTTCCTAATCTGATAATTTCGCCTCCATGGCAGATGGCTCTAGTACATTCACTCATCAAGGACTCTGGCTGAAGCCAAAAGCGTGTCCCAATAATCAGGTACAAGGGCCCCCTGTTCCTACCTCCCTCCTTTCCTACATCAGAATATTGGGCCCCAGGGGAGATGAGAGCTAAAAATAGGCAGCATGCTCACAGTGACAGGAAGAGGGAGTGCCCTGTCTCTAACCCATGGAGCAGCGGACTAGAACTAGCCCTGAGAAGAAATATTGCACTGGGGACAAGATGATGCCCAGGAGGTTACCAGAACTGGCACTGAATAACGTTAGCTGAAAGAATCCAGTCTGAATTTCATTACCGAGCCCCAGCAGGTAAACACGGCACAATGAGGAAGGTGACCAAAAGCGGGGATGGGTTTTCACTAGCTTCTCAGATGTGGGGGGGCAGAGAGCTTGAAGGAGTGTCTGAAGAAGGGTCTCGAACCATTCCTTCTCTCCAGAGATGCTGCCTGTCTCGCTGAGTTGCTCCACCATTTTGTGTCTATCTTCAGCTTGAAAGAGAGAAGTTGGAACCCTGGCGTCCAGTTTGCTGAAGGCTCGGCCAGCCATGGTGGGGTGAAAGAAGTGGCTGGTCTTGCAGGGGCTGGGGTTTGTGGAGGGTTCCATGGCTGACAGCGATGACCTTTCCCAGTATCAGTCTAGGTTTCCTATGTCTCACCGTATGTCCAAGAATTGCAGGACCAAGGTGAATGTGAACTGGGTTGACTTTTAATTTCAACACGTTGAAAAGTGCATGATGTACTCATGTGTGCAATCCTCCTGACTTAAAAACAGTCCGTCCTGAATTTCTCCCAAGTCTGTACATACTTTACCAGTGATACTGAGGGCACTAGAAGCTATGCCTGGACTTTATACAGAGCAAGTCTGGCCTGAGCTGACCTGGATGAGCAGCCCTGGTCCTTCTATGTGAGATACTGGGAGTTGAAATTGATATCGCAGGAGCAGGATCCCACCCATTGGTGCTGAATAATGTTCCACAGGTATGCCCACCAATCTCCAACAGTCCAGCCTCAGCGGCATGCAACAGGCCCATCCTCCCATTGCTGAATTGGCCTCAGATTGAAAGTGTTCCGCCCAAACCTCCTTCCCCATTCGGTTAATTACATGAATAATATTCCTGGATTTCACACATGCAAGATGTTGACTCTGTTTTCACAATCCTGCACAAAGATCCTATAGCAGAGGCTCCGCTATAGGATCTTTGGCCCTGCAGGCCTCGTGGCATGAATACAAGCTCTGATGGGCGGGAAATACAGAACCACTGGCTGAAGGGGCCACGTATTAAACAGGGCTGGGGCTTCTCAACACTGAGCACAGAGATGTTTTAGGTGCTAGAAGAATATGGTCCCTTTGGTGTACACTCGCCAGGGAAGGCACATAATAGTTGGGGTTGTATAAAACAATAGGGCATTGGTATGTGGTGAAAGGTGGCAAGTGTAAAGAGGAACTGTAGGCGAATCACACAGAGGGGTTGCACTCGGCACTGGAAATGGTAGAGACAGCGACAGCAAAGATAGAAATAAAGAAAGTAAAGAAGAAAGTGAGAGAGAGTCGTGTTAGTGTAAAAGAGTGATCAAAATGAAAAACCCATTAGACAAAGAGTTAGGGAAAAAAGTTAAGAAATAGACCATAGAAAGGAAAGCAAGAAAAAAAAACAAAAGCTCTATTATGAAAACTGCGCAAAAGGGATATACCAACTTCGTATTTTTCATCCCCCCTTACCAGATCCTGACACCATTTATTTTGTAAAGTACTATTGCACCTTGTACTTGTAGTAAGTCGATAAATGCAGACCACATCTTTTGGAAGTGGTCTGATTTGCCTGTAAGTAGGAGTCTCATATCTTCCAGGTGTAATGTTATGTAACATTTAAGAGGCATCAGGGCAAGCACGTGAATTGCCAAGGCATAGATGATTATGAGCTTAATGTGGGTAACTCGGACCAGAACATATATGTTGCATCGTGGCCTGGTTCAGTAACTCACACACCAAAAAACAAATGAGGCTGCAGAAAGTGGTGGACATTGCCCAATCCACCCAGGGTATTGATCTTCCCTCCATCACAGCGATCTACAGGAAATGCTGCCTCAAGAAGGCAGCCAATATTATCAGAGTCGATATCTAGCAATCTTATCCAGAATATTAAGATGCACGGGATTCAGGGAGACTTGGTCATATGAACTCAGATTTGGTTTATTTATAGAATAAAGGCTGTGGTTGAAGGGTGTTATTCTGGCTGGAGGGCTTTGACCAGCAGGGAACTGTACTGGAGCCTCTGTTGTTTGTAATATATATAAATTAGTTTAGTTCAGTCTAAAGATGCAGCATGGAAACAGGCCCTTCAGCCCACCGAGTCCATCCCAACCAATGATCACCTATACACCAGTTCTGTCCTACACACTAGGGACAATTTACAGAAGTCAATTAACGTACAAACCCGCACAACTTTTGAATGTGGGAGGAAACCGGAGCAGCCGCAGAAAACCCACGTGGTCACAGGGAGAATGTACAAACTCCATACAGCACACGTAGTCAGGAACAAACTCGGGTCTCTCGCATTGTAAGGCCACCGCTGCACCTCTTGGACATGAATATAGATGGGTTGGTTGGCAAATTTGTAGACAACATCAAATCCTGGAGCTGCGGACAATGAGGAAAGCTGTCAAAGTATAAAGCAGGATATAGATCAATTACAGAAACGGGTTGGATGAATGGCATGAATGGCAGGTGGAGTTTGGTCCCACAGCTCCCTGCAAGTGTCAACACAAGTCGATAGGGTGGTAAAGATGGCTTATGGTATGCTTGCCCTCATTGGTAGGGGTATTATGAGAGTCAGGAAGTCATGATGCACCTCTATAAGACTGCATTGATTGCATCTGAAGTATTGCATGCAGTTTTGGTCACCCATTACAGGAAGAATGTGGAGGCTTTGGATAAGGTGCAGAAGAAGTTTACTAGAATGCTGCCTGAAGTGGTATAAGCTACAAGGAGAGACTGGACAGACTTGAATTGTTTTCTCAGGAACACCAGTAGTTGAGGGAAGACCTAATAGATGTATATAGAAGTATGAGAGTCATAGACAGCAAGGACAGTCAGAACCTTTATCCCAGGAATTGAGTCCATAGGATTAAGGTGAGAGGGACAAAGTTTAAAGGAAATATGCTGGTACAAGTTTTTTTACTGAGGGTAAAGGGTGCCTGGGACGTCCTGCTAGGGGCGGTAGTGGAGCTGACACAATAGTCATGTTTAAGAGGCACGTGGATATGCAGGGAAAGGAGGAATATGGATCATATATAGGCAGATGAGATTTCTTATTTCGACATTATGTTCGGCACTGGCATTGTGGGCTGAAGGATATGTTCTTGTGCTGTACTGTTCTATATTCTATGTTCTAAAGACCCACACCACCCTGACCATGCTCTCTTCTCGATGCTACCATCAGGAAAAACAGTACAGGAGCCTGAGAACTATGACCTACAGTTGAAAGTACAGCTTTATTCCCAACAACCATCCGAATCACAACCTCACCTCAGCAGCAAACTCTGGACTTGGTACAAGATGGTTCTACATACTTCAGCAGATTACCCAGTATAAATGGTAATATATTGTATTGGTGTTTCTTGTATATTTATTTGTTGTGTTGTTGCGTTAATTAACCCATAAAGCTGCTGCAGGTAAGAATTATTTAATTGTTCCGGTACTGGTACATTTGACAATTGAGCACTCTTGACTCTTGTTCATAGGTTCGAGGAGCGCAATTAGGCCTTTCAGCCCATCAACTTAACTCTGCCATTCTGTCATGGCTGATCTATCTTTCTCTCTCAACCCCATTCTCCTGCCTTCTCCCCATAACCCCTGACATCCTTACTTTCTTGCCTTGAAGTACAATGGTCACCGTGGACATTGTGGGACAAAGGGCCTGTTTCTGCACTGTACGACTTTGTGACTCTGACTCTTGATTAGTGAAGTGGGTAAGAGAAGCCGATAACCTTAGTGGGAAGGTCTCCAAGCCTCACAAATATTCCCACTGTGAGAGAGAATCTCACATTTGCAGAAGTTGACACTGCCTTCTCTAGATCTGGTGAACACCATGTGACAAACCAAATGAGAATCACGGTGATGATGACTATGCTCATTCCCGCTCCCTTGCAATCAGTGGCAGGAAGCAGTTGCCTGCAAGGAATTCCGCAGCCTAATAAGGAAGTGAGGCTCAATCTTGGTTTGACTCTATTGCTGCTTTTAGTTTCTATATTGTAAGTTTATCTGTAATTCTGATCCGCTGGTCAGGTGACCATGATGCTTTCATTTCTTTAGACATTAGACTATAGAGTTACAGTGTGGAAACAGGCCCACCGGGTCCGCGCCGACCAGCGGTCACCCCGCACACTAACACTATCCTACACTCTAGGGACAAATTACAATTTATAGAGGCCAATTAACCTGGAAACCTGTAGGTCTTTGGAGTGTAGGAGGAAACCGGAGCACCCGGAGAAAACCCAAACAGTCACAGGGAGAACGTTCAAACTCCGTACTGACAGCACCCATAGTCAGGATCAAACCCGGGTCTCAGGTGCTGGAAGGCAGCAACTCTACCGTTGCACCACTGTGCCACCCCATGGATGTAGCAATTCAAAAAGCTCAATTTTCTATTCTGACCAGTCAGACTCGGTCAATCCACTTTCTTCCAACACCACGTCCCAATCTCCTATCACCACGGATGATGCAGCCTCACAGCTCCGGTACCGGGTTCAATCCCATTCTCCAGTGCTGTGTGTGTTAAGTTGTACATTCTCCCTGTGGCCCTGTGGGGTTCCCCAGGTCATACAGCAAAGAAACCAGTGTACTTCAGCCCAGTTTATTCATACTGACCAAATTGCCCCATTTAAACTATCCATTTACCTGAATTTGGCTCATATTCCCATCCCTTTAAACCTTTCATATCCATCGACCTGTCCAAATGTCTTTTAAATGTTATTATAGGTACGGGTTTCATCCCTTCCCAAAGATGTGCAGGTTAATAGTTTAATCTGGTGCTGTAAATCGTTCTAGGTGAACTGATGGGAATGTGAAGTGAATAAAATGGGATTTGTGTAGAATTACGATGAAAATGGGTGGTTGATGGTCAGCACTGAGTCGATGGGCTGAAGGGTCTATTTGATGATGTACCTCTCTATGCTCCATAACTGCACTCTCTTCATCAAAACATCAAAATTAATTAACTTGCTGATGGATGTGCTGACCAAAATAAACGCCAGGCCCGGAAAAGTCTCACAGCCGGTGAAGTGACCTCCCACTGTCACTCTGCAACTTGTACCACGGGAGCAGACCTTGTCCTGCCCTTTGATTTAACAAAGCTCCCCCACCACCCCTCCTCCTGCGGTTAGACTATTTAAAGTATAAACTACTGTGAGCAGAACAGGCAGAAGGAAGTGCTGTCCGCACACTGACCCGCACACACACATTTCTTCCCACTGCTCCCAGTTCTAGTGGTAACTCACATATGAGGCGTACAGAGAAACCAAGCTGACACAGAGTGTAGAGACTGATGCACTGACTTAGAGTTGTAGGGTCATGGAGAAATACAGCGTGGAAACAGGCCCTTCGGCACCAAATCTGTGCCAACCATCAGCCATCCATTTACACTGACACTAATCCCATTTCTTATTGTCCCCCCTCATTCCAATTATCTCCCCTCCCCTAATCCGATTATATCACTCACCTACACACTAGGAGCAATTTACAGTATCCAATCAACCTACCCACCCTCACACCCTGAAGGAGGAAACTGGAGCACCTGTATTAAACACAAGGTGAATGTACAAACTCCACGCAGACAGCATCGGAGGTTGGGATCAAACCAGAGTCGCTGGAGGTGTGAAGAAGCCCCTCTATCAGCTGTGCCACCATGCTGCCAATGTGCCACATATGTCTTGGCTTTACTGATATACCATTTTGTATGAAGATTGTGCCAGGTTGAGGCACTGATAGGCAATATCATTCTAATGCACAAGGAGAATGGATCTGCAAACTTTGTCCACTGCCCACATTTTCATTTTCCCGACATGTCTTCGGAGAACTGATGTTTGTAACCCATGAAGTTACTGGCTCAGTGTTGAGATAGACACAAAATGCTGGATGATCTCAACGGGTCAGGCAGCATCTCTGGAGAAAGAGAATAGGTGGTGTTTTAGGTCAGGACCCTTCTTCAGACTGGAAGTAAAGGTGGAGGGGGGGGTGGGGGGGTGGGGGGCGGGGGAATGTGGAGGCGAAAAAAGGGCGAGAACAAATCAGGGCCGGCAACAGATGACTTCAGGAAGGGTGGAGCCTATAATGGCCCGTTGTTGGCTGGGGAAGATGTGATAACAAAAGTTATACAAGGATGCGATCAGTGGAACTAGTAGCACAACCGAGGGGATTGGGGATGGGAGATGATGCTGGAGATACTTGAAATTAGAGAAATCAGAGTTCATGCCGCTGGGTTGTAAGCTGTCCAAGCAAAATATGAGGAGGTGTGGCCTCACTTTGACAGTGGAGGAGGCCCTAGTGTTCAGTGGACTCAGGGTTGAGTTTTAAATGCTGTTACATCTCTATTTGTAATCGCTAGAATTCGGCTTGTACTCGCTAGAATTTAGAAGACAGAGGGGGGATCTTATAGAAACTTACAAAATTCTTAAGGGGTTGGACAGGCTAGATGCAGGAAGATTGTTCCCGATGTTGGGGAAGTCCAGAACAAGGGGTCACAGTTTAAGGATAAGGGGGAAATCTTTTAGGACCGAGATGTGGAAAACTTTTTTCACACAGAGAGTGGTGAATCTCTGGAATTCTCTGCCGCAGAAGGTAGTTGAGGCCAGTTCATTGGCTATATTTAAGAGGGAGTTAGATGTGGCCCTTGTGGCTAAAGTGATCAGGGGGTATGGAGAGAAGGCAGGTACAGGATACTGAGTTGGATGATCAGCCAAGATCATATTGAATGCCTGTGCAGGGTCGAAGGGCCGAATGGCCTACTCCTGCACGTATTTTCTATGTTTCTATATTTCTATTTGGAGGATGAGGTGTATCTGTGCCCTTATCACTAGCCTGCTTCCTACTTTCCAATGATTGAGCAAGCCAGGATAGAACAGTGCAACAGTTTTGCGCACTGTTATTGTTGCTGGCTATCTCTGCCAGGAAATCTTATCAAACGTCCTCCTTGGTGAACAGAAACGGGAAACTGTGGATCCATCTGTTTACTGTCAGCCGCAGGGGCAAATCTAAATCCTGTCATGTGAGCAACATTGAGTGATCAGACCAGGTATGGAATGGTGAAGGTTACACAAAAAAGCTGGAGAAACTCAGCGGGTGCAGCAGCATCTATGGAGCGAAGGAAATAGGCAACGTTTCGGGCCGAAACCCTTCTTCAGACTGATCGGGGGCGGGGGTGGGTGGGGACAAGAAAGGGAAAAGGAGGAGTAGCCAGAAGGCTGGGGGATGGGAGGAGACAGCAAGGGGACTGAGGAAGGGGAGGAGACAGCAAGGACTAACAAAATTGGGAGAATTCGATGTTCATGCCCGGGGTGCAGACTCCCCAAACCGATATAGATCTGGTGAGACCAAGCGGAGGTTGGGCGATCGTTTTGCCGAACACCTCCGCTCGGTCCGCAATAACCAAGCTGACCTCCCGGTGGCTCAGCACTTCAACTCCCCCTCCCACTCCGTCTCCGACCTCTCTGTCCTGGGTCTCCTCCATGGCCACAGCGAGCAGCACCGGAAATTGGAGGAACAGCACCTCATATTCCGTTTGGGGAGTCTGCACCCCGGGGGCATGAACATCGAATTCTCCCAATTTTGTTAGTCCTTGCTGTCTCCTCCCCTTCCTCAGCCCCCCTGCTGTCTCCTCCCATCCCCCAGCCTTCTGGCTACTCCTCCTTTTCCCTTTCTTGTCCCCCCCACCCCCGCCCCCGATCAGTCTGAAGAAGGGTTTCGGCCCGAAACGTTGCCTATTTCCTTCGCTCCATAGATGCTGCTGCACCCGCTGAGTTTCTCCAGCTTTTTTGTGTAACCTTCGATTCTCCAGCATCTGCAGTTCCCTCTTAAACACATGGAATGGTGAAGGTTGCTAGTACCTGGGGAAAAGAGAGGTGGGGACAGGACAAAGCTGACAAATGATAGATTATACAGGTGAGGTGGGTTTGATTGGTAGATGGGGTGAGTAAATGACAAAGGGGTGTCAGATAAGGAGAGGGGAGGAGTGAAATGTAATGCCAGAGGGTGAGATAAAGGTGGGAGGGGACTGGAAAAGGGGGAGGAATATAAAGAGTGCAGGTTAGTAGGAGATATGGATGCAGGAGTGCGGGGGTGAGAGGGGGAGAGAGGGGGGAGAGGGGGAGAGAGAGGGGGGAGAGGGGGACAGACCCCCCCCCTCTGGCAATGCAGGAGGCCCAGGGCAGAAAGGTCAGTGTGGGAATGGGCGGAGGAGGTAAAATGAATGGCAACTGGGACATCCAGCTGCCCTTGGTGGGCAGAGCACAGGGGTTCAGTGAAACCGCGCGCCTAGACTATGCTTGGTCTCGATGGTGTAAAGGAGGCCACATTCAGGAGCACCAAATGCAGTGCATGAGATTTGAAGATGTGTATGCAGTTTACAACCATCTGAACATTGAATTCTCCAATTTTGAGTAATATACCCTATTCCCTATCTCTTTCCTGTGCCCCCCACACCCTGGGGTGCACCCATTTCTCCAAATTTTCTGCCCTTTTCCCCCTCCTCCCATCCCCCCCCCCCCCCCCCCCCCCCCCCCCCCCCCCCCCCCCCCCCCCCCCCACATACCCTTCAATCTATATCTCTCCATCTGACTATACATTTCACCTCTTCGCTCCTTATCTGACACTTTTTTGTCTCCTTTTCATCTCTAGCCTTTATCACTTATTCTGCCCATCTGTCAATGACCCCCCCCCCCCCCCCCCCTGCATCCACCTATCACTAGCCAGGCTTTGTCTCAGCTCTGCCTCTTTTCCAGTTTCCACCCCTCCCCCCCTTCCCCGCTAAAACCAGTCTGAAGAAGGATCTCAGCCCAAAACATCATCCTTTCCATTCCCTCCACGGATGTTGCCTGACCCGCTGAGTTACTCAGCATTTTGTGTTTTGCTCAAGATTCCAGCATCTGCAGTTCCTTGTTTCTCACAAGCCTACCCTTGTTCCAACCACTTGAGTGCCATTTAGGTCCCTGCCGTAGGTAGCTTCACAGTAACTCTCCCACAACCGATGTTAAACTTGTGGGTCAGTCATCTTTAAAAAAGAGGATGCATTTCCACGTAAATGCATAATCTCTGTCTCTGGTAATTTTTAATGGATCACCATTAACAGTATGGCATTCCAATCCACCTCACCAGCAGTTGAGTTTGCCGTGTCCTGCAAGTTTATTTACTCAGTGTTACATTACCTCCCGTCAATGTTAATATTAAATCCACTACATTCCTCCTCTTGACATTCGATCCTCATTCACCACCAGTACTTTGTCCTGTTCCTCTGCGGTAAAACGATTACTGGAATGCAAGATACCATTCTCTTGTTATCTGTTATTACACGTTTCCCAATGCCATGGCAGAAGGCCATTTAACCCCTCGAGTCTATGCCAGTTTACCGAGCAATCCCATATTTCCATTAACGTTTCGCATAACCTATTTTTACCCCCACCTCACCCCACTATCCCCCAGATCATGAACACTCTGGAGCAATTAACATACTAACCCACACGTCTTTGGGTGTGGGGAAAACCAGAGCACCTGATCACAGGGAGAACATCACACAGAGAGCATCCAAGGTGAGGATTGAACCCAGGTCACTGGAGCTGTGAGGCAGCCGCTCTACAAGCTGCCCTTCCAAACACCAGCCGGAGCCAGCTTTTTATTCAGATTTGACATCTTTGTCTATAAAAGTTATTTTAGTTGGAGTTGATATCCCACTGAAGTTTATTCACCCTCAATTTCAGGTGATTTTATTTTCTTTATAACCCTCCTTCCTTTTCTGCTTCGCCCATGCAATAGCTGCAGGCCACAGACGCCCAGATTCCCAGCTCCTACTGACGTCTCCTCTCTCCATGACGTCATTGGGAAGCAATGTGAAACTCAATGTACAGAGAGCTGCCCACCATCAGCCAGGTCAGGGCAGCAGCAATCTCCAGCTAACCTGGCTTCCCATACTGCCAAGGCATTGACGCTGCTTTCCTAGCACCGTAGGAACTATTCACATTAGGTCATAGTTATAGTGAGAAACAGCATGGAAACAGGACCTTCGGCCCACTAAACCCACATTGATTATCAACCACCCATATACACTCATTTGATATTCATCACAATTTTTTATTCTCCCCACATTCTCAACACCCACCAGATCCTGCCGTCCACTGAAAAGTAATTCACAGAGGCCAATTAACCAACCAATCTGCATGTTTTTGGTTGTGGGAGGAAACTGCAGCACTTGGGGGAAACCCATGTGAAACAGGAAGAGCATGCAAACTCCACAAAGGCAACACCCAGGGTCCGGGCTGAATATGGAGCTGTGGTGCCGTGAGTCAGCAGCTCTCCTGGCTTAGTATTCCCCACCTCTCTACCTCACGTAGCAAGGTGAAGGGTGGAAAACCTAGCGGTTGTGTTGTATCATAAACACCAGTACCTACCTTGTGGGGTGATGTTTATCTTCAGAGCAAGGGGCACCAGTCATGCTCATGCCATGAAGACAGCGACATCGGCAACATCAATTCATAGGTCAAGCTCCAACTATGTTTATGCGCTTAAATCTGAATAATTTATAGTTGTAATCTTGAAGGGAGAGGAGGCCATTTGGCCCATTGTGCTACCAGCTGCTCTTCCATTATTCAGTGACAACACCTCCTCCACAATAATTCTCAACACCAGAGCCCTGCAAGAATGCATTCTCAGTCCCCTACTATACTCCCTGTTCACTCACAACTGTGTGGACAAATTCAGACTTCATCTACAAGTTTGCAGATGACACCACTGTGGTGGGTCAGATCATGAACAATGACAAAACGAAGTACAGGAAGGAGATAGAGAATTTAGTAACATGGTGTCAGGACAATAACCTCTCCCTTCATGTCAGCAAAATGAATTGTAATTGTAATTGTAATTAATTAATTGTAAGTAATTTGTTGGCCAAGTATGTAAAAACATACAAGGAATTTGATTTGCCAAACAGTCATACCAAAAAAGCAACAAGACACACAACTACATGAAAATTAACATAAACATCCACCACATCGCACTGTAATGGAAGGCAATAACATATTCCCTTCTTTTCTCCTGCAGTCAGGACATTCGAACCATTTGCAGTCGAGGCGATCGATGCTCCAGCAGCCAGCGATCGAGGCTCCTGCGATCGGGGCTGTCGAAGCTCCTGCAGTTGGAGCTCCCAAAGTCAATCCCTGACCAAGGGACCACAAGCTCCACGATGTTAAGTCCGCAGGCTCCCGTGGTTGGAGCTCCCGAAGTCAATTCCTGACAAAGGGACCGCCAGCTCTATGATGTTATGCCGCATTGCGGACGGAGATACGATATGGTAAAAGTCGCATCTCCATCGAGGAAATAATTTTTTTTAATTTTCCCCAACCCCCCACATAATTAAAAACTAAAGATACACTAAAACATACATTTAACAACAAATTAAAAACAACAATATATGGGATGTCCCGGCTAATACGGGACAGTTGGCAACCCGAGCCAGGGCAAGGGACGGACAAACGAGACAGACTCAGGCCGCTGATTTCACCATCCTCCGTCACTATTCCCTCCACCGAAAACAAGCAGGAACATCCACTGAAGTGGTGTTGCTTTGATGAACAGCCTGCATCAAAGGGAGGTCGCAGGGTGTGTGAAAACAAACGAGGCCTTATGTGATATTGGAAAGGCCTGGCCTTTGATCCTCAAGGCGTAAATGATTCCTCACACCAGAAACTTGCCGTTAGGCCATGGAAGTCGTAACGTTTCAAAACTCGCTAATGCAGCCTCACGCTCAGGTAATAAGCATGCAAAAGCTAACCTTTCTGCTCCAGGCTGCTCCAGGCTGATGTTCCCCAACAAGCTCTGATTAGAGCTTGCCTTTTAATGATCTTTTAGTTGTACAATACAACCCGAAGCTCTGATTTCAGCAGCAGACTATGCCAAAGAGAGCATTTGCTTGCATAAGCAAGATATCCCGATAACAGAAAGCCACTGTGAAATAGTTCGAGACACTTTGCTGGGAAGATACTCACCTGTGGGACACCTGTAGGTAGCTGCCAGAACAGGAGAATAAGACTGTGTATTAAATTTCGAAACAGAGCCCAAAACTTTCATCCAAAGCCCTTTGAACATTTTTTCTGAGGCATTCACAGCTTTGGATCTAATCAAGGACTGGTCTGTTTTCAAGGAGCGACGTTTAAGATTCAATCCACAGCATCTTTGTATTCTGAGCTGCTTCTATTTTCATATCTGGGTTGGCAGCAAAAGATAATTTTTTTTTTCTATGTTGAAGTGTCTTGTTTAAATAGGTCACTTCTCCTTTGTTGAGCACTTTTTCCCATAATAACATCAAAGATTAGAAATGCAAGATCAGCTCAACTTCCCACTCTGTGGCTCCTGAGAAAAATGAATCAAAATGCTCACAATAATGTTCGAGGGTGTAACAGCCCTCCCCTGATTTACCGTTTTCACACAGGAATTTGGAGCACATGTTCTGATGCTCTCTGTTCACGGACAGGGAGCGATGCTCCTGAGATCCAGAAGTGGAATTTCAGCTCCAAACTAGGAATGGTCTCATGTATCGAGCCTTGAGGTGATCGACACTGGGTCACATCGTCAGATGTTTCCAGTTGAAACAAAATGCATGTTAAACCTTGTCAGGAAAGCAGTTGACTTGTGGAAAAGTCTCGACCCGAAATGTCACAATAGACAATAGACAATAGGTGTAGGAGTAGGCCATTCGGCCCTTCGAGCCAGCACCGCCATTCACTGTGATCATGGCTGATTATCCACAATCAATACCCCGTTCCTGCCTTCTCCCCATATCCATTCACTCCTCTATCTTCAAGAGATCCATCTAACTCTCTCTTGAAAGCCTCCAGAGAATTGGCCTTCACTGCCTTCTGAGGCAGAAAATTCCACAGATTCACAACTCTGTGTGAAATTTTTTTTCCTCATCTCCGTTCTAAATGGCTTACCATTTATTCTTAAACTGTGGCCCTTGGTTCTGGACTCCCCCAACATCGGGAACATGTTTCCTGCCTCTAGCGTGTCCAAACCCTTAATAATCTTATATGTTTCAATAAAATATCCTCTCATCCTTCTAAATTCCAGTATACAAGTCCAGCAGCTCTATTCTATCAACATATGACCGTCCCGCCATCCCGGGAATAAACCTCGTGAACCTACGCTGTACTCCCTCAATAGCAAGAATATCCTTCCTCACATTTGGAGACCAAAACTGCACAGGTGTGGTCTCACTAGGGCCATGTACAACTGCAGAAGGACCTCTTTGCTCCTATACTCAACTCCTCTTGTTATGAAGGCCAACATGGCATTCACTTTCTTTACTGCCTGCTGTACCTGCATGCTTACTTTCAGTGACTGATGAACAATGACCCCCAGATCTCGCTGTATTTTCCCCTTTTCCCAACTTGACACCATTCAGATAATAATCTTCCTTCCTTAACCTCACATTAATCCACATTAAACTGCCATACATCTGCCCACTCACCCAACCTGTCCAAGTCACCCTGCATCCTCATAGCATCCTCCTCACAGTTCACCCTGCCACCCAGCTAAATCCAGAATTGCCTTCTCCCTCCAGTACAAGCTGCTCTAAGAATCCATCATGGAGGCACTCCACAAACTCCCTTTCTTGGGGTCCAGTACCAACCTGATTTTCCCAGTTTACCTGCATGTTGAAATCTCCCATAACAACCGTAGCATTACCTTTACGACATGCCAATTTTAACTCTTGATTCAACTAGCACCCTATGTGCAGGCTACTGTTTGGAGGCCTGTGGATAATTTTACAATTCCTCAGTTCTATCCATACTGACTCTACATCTCCTGATTCTATGTCACCCCTCGCAAGGGACTGAATTTAATTCCTCACCAACAGAGCTGCCCCACTCCCTCTGCCCAACTGTCTGTCTTTTCGATAGGACGTATACCCTTAAATATTCAGTTCCGAGCCCTGGCCCTTTTGCAGCCATGCTTCTGTAATTCCCACAACATCACACTTGCCAATTCCTAACTGAGCCTCAAGCTCATCCACTTTATTTCTTTACCTATTCACCAATTCTTTTTCTCCAGAGATGCTGTCTGACCCGCTGAGTTACTCCAGCTTTTTGCGTCTATCTTTGGTTTAAACCAGCATCTGCAGTTCCTTCCGACACAAGCAGAGCACAGACGTTGGTTTGCAGGGGTTTTATATGGACCGTTTCATTACACATAGTACTTGGGGCCTTGGCTGCAACAGAATTCCACAGTGGTGGGGCCCACACCCAGTTTTGCCTCACCATGGATCCTCAGCTCAGTGCACCCTTCCTGGCAAGAAGCCATTTCTAGCCTGTTATCTCGTCAATGCCACCTTGCTGTTCAAACAAACTTTCTGTGTGCAGATATCCTGCATTACAATACCACTCAATCCACTGTATAGTGTTGGAACACCCTGCGCTCACAAGAAGCACAATATAAATTCAGCTTCCGTCAGTTCCTTTCGCTGGGTTGGATAATGCTGCTGAAGGCAACTGATGGGGTTACATTTGTTCAGTTTTGAAGAAAGGGGAAACTCCTATCTTGCTGAAAGGTGCTTGAAGGGATGGGAGAGAATTAAGTTCAAACCTCTGTGATGGTTCAATATTTCTATTTTGAATCCCAAAATGTCTGCCTGTACTAGTACTCAACTACCTGTAATTAGAGGCTCCTACCAGTGGTGGCACTACAGCTCCTTGTGGTAAAGGTGGAGCTAACCGTGACTGTTAGGCATTTTGCATTATAAATGTGAACAGTAGAACTCACATTATGAGCAGGAAGGCAATAGTCATACCGTTATAGTCACAAAGAGACACAGTGCAGAAACAGGCCCTTCAGCCCATCACACTGACAATCAACCACACCTATACGCTAATCCAACCTCGATTTTTTTTAAATTCTTCCTTCATCATCTCATCGCACATGTTGGACTCCCACGAGGGGCAACTTACAGTTAACCTGTCAACCCGTACATTTTTGGCACCTGGGAGGAATCCGGAGCACCCAGACAAAATTCTGTGGTCTCATGGAGAACATGCAAACTCCACACTGACTGCACCAGAAATCAGCATCAAAGCCAGGTCTCTGGCATTGTGGAGTAGCAGCTCTAATTGCTGCACGACTGTGCCGATTTAGATTTATAAGAATTGATCTGATTTTCATGGCGTTGCCAGCTCCTGCAAACAATGGTCCCTCTGCTTGCCGCCCTCTCCTCCTTCTGTCCTCTTTCCTCTGCATTAAGCATGTGTCTCCTTTATGCATTTTGCCCTGTTGCTTCCTGCCTTTCCCCTGGACCATTGCCAAGGAGCAGTGGGGAACGTAGGCTCCAAAACACATGCCCAGTTGGAATGGGCCTCATAGCGAGAACCTGCCCCTTGATGCCCTACAATGCCTCCCCTTGAGTTTCTATTGTTCCCCAAACCATCACCCTTCTGACTTCCTCTTCGAGCTGCCTGTTCTCCCCATTTTAGCATCCTTTTGTAACAGGCTCAGCCCAAAAGGCTACAGTTCCAGGTATTTTCAGGCTGGAAGATGGATTTTGTTAGGCTTTATTTATCCTGACAGCAACAGGAAGGAGGAAAGCAGGCCTCAGCTCCAAATATTCCTTCCTTCTCTTGCATCACCCCTCTTTCCAAACCAATTCCCAGAAGGAAGCTTTGATTTCTGTCAAAATCCAACAAGAAAAACTTTTTTCTCTTAATGTTGTTTATCCCTCTCTCTCTTGCTCTCTCTCTCTCTCTCTCTCTCTCTCTCTGCCTCATGGATATAAAAATAATATCCTGTTCTGCCATGTCGATGTAAACAAAAGCATGACCTTTTTTGGTAATGGGTCATAGACAGAACGGTTTAAATATTCAATGAAACTTTTGCTGTTGAAAGCAAAAGTATTGGTGAATGGAAACGGACACAGTTATGCTAGAAACTAATTATCTCAGTAGCTGGTGATGACATGCAGGGGTTATGGGTCATTAAAACATAAGCAAAAGGAGGAGGAGGCCATTCAGCCCTTTCAAACCTGCCCCACCATTCATCAAGATCACAGCAGATCTATCTCAGTGTCATTTCTTGCACCGTCTCATGTTTCTTCATTCCCTTCATCCATTTATTGATTTGTTCACATTCACATGTTCACGTTATAGGAGTAGAATTAGGCCATTTGGCCCATCGAGTCTACTCCGCCATTCAATCATGGCAGATCTCTGCCTCCTAACCCCATTTTCCTGACCTCCCCATAACCTTTGACACCCGTTCTAATCAAGAATTTGTCTGTCTCTGCTTTAAAAATATCCACAGAGTTGGCCTGATTAGTGGTTTGAATGAACACAATGCCTGAATTTCCACGGATGTTCAAAGATGGAGAATTCCAGAGATTCGCCATTCTCGGAGTGAAGGAAATTCTCTCCATCTCTGTCATAAACCGCTGACCCCACATTCTGTGTTATTGGGGCAAGACTTCAGGCTAATGTGCTCATCAGGTCTGGAGCAATGGCTCAAAAAAATAGTCGATAATATCAGCTCCAAATTTATGGAATAGCTGGAGGTAATAAGAAAACCATCTTAGTCATGTTATTGTGAAACCCTTGATGTTTGAAATGTTTAATCTTGGTCCTGCAGTTAGGATTATCAGAGCAGTATTTTTGAAAGGATGTTAGATCCCAATGGGGTGAATTAAGTTGTTCATTGTAAATGGAATATGTGCGAAACTTGGTGGAAGAAATTTAAAAAATGTGACATAACATGAAAACCGAAAAGGAAATGTAGGCTAAATATATAATTATAACATGGTTTTAATGTAGCTGAACATCTAGTGACCTTTTGTAATGGGGAATGATGAGGAAACTGATAAACAGGCAAAACTAAGATGCCTTATAGGTTTATCTATCTTTGGCCCATCTCCTTGCTATTTCTGTACACATGCTCTTAAGTTCAGTCTAATAAGAATCTGCTGCCGTGCAGTTGCAAATAACTTGAAGTTATAGGTGCATCCAGTGCCCTGACGAATGAAGCCACTGTGTGTAGTAGGTTGAGCGCTGTTTATTTAGTAAAAATGACTGGTTGAGGGGGAGGGTTTTGTCCAATGCAGTCATTTTCTATATTTAGAGTATTAAGTTCAGCTGTAAAAACAAACCACTCGGGAAGGGGAGGTTTATACAAAGGGCAGACACCCTAAAAATACCCTCCCAGTTTAAATGGGGCGATTCATCAACAATATGACGAATGTTTCCATGTTAAGTTACCACCTCAGAATTAAAAGCTTCTCTCGTTCAGAGCTAACCATGAATGGCTTATGCTCCACACGGAAGCCCGAGGAGATCAGAACGCTACACAAAAGCTTCTGTTCTCACTGTCGGACTGTGTGGCAAGGGCGTACTGCAATTAGCAGATTGGAAATCCAAAATAATTAACCACACAGTGAGAACTGAGGAACGTTGAGTGATGATGTGCCATCAACACATTGGCTTCTCACGACACAGACTGGAGGACCAGGTATGGGTCTACCTACTCACAGAGATATTACCCATGTTAAGGGGAGTCCAGAACCAGGGGTCACAGTTTAAGAATAAGGGGTTGGTCATTTAGGACTGAAAGGAGGAAAAACGTTTTCACCCTGGTAGTTCGGAATCTGTGGAATTCTCTGCCACAGAAGGCAGTGGATGCCAATTCACTGGATGTATCCAAGAGAGAGTTGGATATAACTCTTAGGGCTAACGGAAATAAGGGATATGGGGAGAAAGCAGGAATGGGTACTGATTCTGGATGATAAGCCATCATCATATTGAATGGCGGTGCTGGCTCGAAGGGCCGAATGGCCTACTCCTGCACCTAGTTTCTATGTTTCTATGTTTCTACATACCCAGGCAACAGATCTGTCGACCTTGGGCAAGCCATTCACAGAGGTGAATGTTGGACAGATTCTGACATTCGTACTACCTGAGCACATGCTCTGCTCAAGGCCCCTCTCCAGCAGTGAGCTGTAAACTGCGGCCTCTGCCTGCCTTCCCAGGCAATGTGTGGGCACCTGACAAGAGAGAGCAGGAGACCTCCGCGACCAGCCTCACTGAGAGTCGCCACAGGTTCCACCATGCAAGGGGCAAAGCCTCATGAAAGGGGTCCAATGGGTAGTTGATGTGAGCCCAGTGCCATTACTCTCACACCATCTTCATCCTCCCCCCCCCCCCCTTCCTCTGACTGGTGTTTCTGTTAATTTCCCACCCCCTCTCTCCCTCTGATTGGTGTAACTGTTGATTCTCTCCCCCTCCCCAAAACGCACACAAACACAACACCAAACACACACACTCAGACACAATACCAACCACACACGCTCATAGACACACACACCAAACACACACTCACACACACACACACACACACCAAACACACACACTCACAGACACAATACCAACCACACACACTAATACACACGCACCAAACACACACACTCACTGACACACACACCAAACCCACACACACATACACCAAACACACACACACACACACACACACACACACACACACACACACACACACACACACACACACACACACACACACACACCAAACACACACTCACATGCACGCACACCAAACACACACACTCACAGACACACACACACACTCACACACACACACACACACACACACACACACACACACACACACACTCACAGACACACACACACACTCACACACACACACACACACACACACACCACACACACACTCACACACACACTCACACACATTCACAGACTCCCACACACACACACTCACAGACACACACACTCACACACAGATACACACACTCACAGACACACACACACTCACAGACACACACTCACACACACACACACACACACACACTCACAGACACACACTCACACACACACACACACACACACTCACACAGACACACACACACACACACACACACACACACACACACACACACACACACACACACACACACACACACACACACACACACACACACACACACCAACACACACACCAACACACACACTCACATGCACGCACACCAAACACACACACTCACACACACACACACAAACACACACATTCACACACACACACACACACACACACGCACACATGTCCATCCCAACCCTAATTCCTCCAACCTCAGTCCTCTCTCAAAAACCCCTCCCTCCACACTCTAGTCTCTTCCTCCTCTTAAGTCCCCGTCCTCCCTCACCTAAGCCCATCCTTCCCTGAATTGTCCCAGAGCAGCCCACCCCCTGTCAACCTCCCCGACTCCATGCAGTCACAGCAGCCCCCCCGTATGAAGCCTTTCCCAGCCTGAGGAGCTTCAGATCATCATCACGGTCTCAGAGTGAGGGCTGGGTCAGTAGCAACTCAGGGGGAGTACCACTCTCCACAGATAGAGGTTGGCCATTGAAACCAGCTCATCCACTTATTGATGCCCATCTCCAGTGGAGAACCTTGCATCACCTGAATGATAGTGACTCTTGGCCCTTTCGTGACCAAAAATGATAAGGAAATCCTTGCTTTGTAAATGGGCACTTTATCAACAGCAGAAGGGGCAAGAGCACTCATGATCATCCATAAAACCAGTCGGAGAGTCCAGACAAATGCTTATGTAAATTGCAATCATTGCAGCCTAAGCTCTTGGCAAATACTCCAAGCATTTACAGAGGCAAATGCAGTTTGTAAAAGGTCAGGCGGAAAAAAACGGTTTCACTGGATGTTAACAGCAGCTTTAGGTTATAATGCGACGACAAGGTTTCTCTTTCCCTTTTTAAAAATACCATAAATGGTGGGTGAGTGTGCGAAATAGTTTGGCTCTGTATTCCTTGGAGTGTGAAAGAATCAGGGGTTAGGAACCTAACCGGTCTCGAGAGGGTGGATGTTGAGATGTTGCAACTGGTGGGAGAGTATTGCTTTGTTATTATTATGTTCACCCAGTTACAGTGAAAAGCTTTATTTTGCTTGCTGTCTCGGTAAACCATACCGTACATGAGAACTATCATACCGCACAACAGTCAATAGTGTTTGATTGTCGTATTCACAGGAAATGGAACATTGAAATTCATACTTGCTGCAGCTTTTACAGGCACATTAACACAACAACGCAACAGATAAATGTACAACAGACAATGATACAATAAATTATCAGTTATGATAGCTAACCAGACCATGAAAGTGCAAGCTGAGTTATGTAATGCAATCCTTATACAAAGTTCGTAGTGAGTACGTGGTTGTAAATTGTGCATCAAGACACTGATGGTAGATGGACAAAGCTGTTCTTGAACCTGGAGGTCACGGTTCTCAGGCGCTTGTACCTTGGTAGATGGTAGCAGCACAGAGGACTTGGCCAGAGTGTTGTGGGTCTTTGATGATATCAGCTGACTTCTGGAGGCAGCACTTCCAGTAGATGACTTCGATGGCTGTGATGGACCGGCCAGTGTCCACCATGTTCTGCAGCTTCCTTCCTTCTTGGGCATTTGAGTGGCCGAAGCAGGCCTAGGTGAAATCAGTCGCCACGCTCTCTACCCTATACCTGCACAAGTTTGATAGAGAATTCATCCACACTCTGAATCTCCTCAAACTTCTGAGGAAGCAGAGGCATTGATGAGCTTTCAATGTGATTACATCAATGTGCAGGGCTCAGGACAGATCATCAGAGGTATGCACAGCCAGGAACTTGAACCTGTTGACTCTCTCCACCATCATCCGCTGATGAACCCTTGGCTTACCTTCTCCAAAATCAACAATCAGTTGTTTGGTCTTGCTAACATTGAGAGCAAGATTGTTGTTCTGTCACCACTCAATTAGAATATGAATCTCCTTCCTGTATTCTTACTCTTTGTTGCCCATTATTCATCCCATGACAGTGGTATCATCAGCGCATTTAGTGATGGCGTTGGAGGTGCATTCGGCTTCACGGTCATGGGTACAGAGAGATTAGAGCATGGGGCTGAGCATACAGCCTTGACGTGCCCCTGTGCTGATGATCGGTGAGGAGGAGACGTTGTTGCCAATTCATACTGATCAATGTCTGCTGATAAGGAAGTTCCAGTTCCTTGAGATGGGTACCAGGTTTAGAAGGGGTGATGGCATTGACAGCAGAGCTGTAGTTGATGAACAACAGCCTGACGTAAGGGTATTTATTGTCCAAGTGGTCAAAAGCAGAATAATGGGAGTGGGTGGGGGGTGGAATAATAATGTGTCATCTGGTGAACAAAAAGGTGGGCATGGACATGATGGGCCGAAGGGCCCATTTCTGTGCTGTACAATTCTATGATTCTTTGACTAGACCATGGGTTGTTGAAGTGAAACAATGGCAGGCAGTTTGTAAGAGGGATGCTCAGAGTTGCTGGAAGCAGGGAACTGGAGACTGGTAGATGGGCACAACTGCCTTTCATTGGCATGGGCCATGGGTATGCACTGGTGACCCTGGGCACGAACCGGGCTCAACACATTTGGAAAGGTTCATCAGAAACATGGGTAGAAGCCTCTGGCTCACGGACGCAGGCAGACCAGGGCCGGCATCATCATGGTCCCAGTGAACCCCAGACTCTTCGAGGGAAGAGATCTGCTGTGTGGCCTCTTCAGGCTGCTCAAGGGCATCAGTCTCCTCCCGGGTAGCATGCTGAAGGAGCACGAAGGGGAGATCAGGCACGCAGTTGGCAAGAGTGCATGGAGATGGTTTCCTACTTACGTCAACCCTTCTAAGATCTGCCCACGCGCGTTTCCTCCGAGTACCAAGAAGCCCAGCTCACCCTGTCCTTTTGACTCAATCCGTGGACCGGGGACCCCCTCTGGCTTCTCCTGAAGCTGCCTCTGGATTCACAGCTGGATTACTCGCAGCCAAACTCGCCGACTGAACTGATAATCAACGAGAGTTACTGGAGAGGCCTAAAGGCTTGCTAGGATGGAGTCGGTTGCCGCAGCAACCACTCCGATAACTGCACTGAAAGTGCACTGAAACAAATCCCCTCCCCACCTCTCTCCCGCTGCCTATATTTGTAGCTCAGTCTCTGGGGAGCATCTGGGAACAGGAAAAGCAGAGTTAGATGGTGCTTTAATCCCAGCAGGGACGCTGTCCTTGCGGGATTAGTAGACTCTTCCCTTATTAATTAGAACGTTGTTCTATGCGACACATTAAACAGATGGACTAATCCCTCATCCTGGCTTTGGTGCTGACTTAATCCTGCCTGCACATGTGGGTTGTTGTTACAGTGTCCCTGTGTCAATTCCGAGTAAGATTTAAAGACCTGAGTTTGATCAAAGCTAATCTGCGCTCTACCAGGGCTGCCTGCTGGTCAGGGGGCCAGAACCAGCCGCCGCTCTATAGGACATAACTAACGACCCAGGGTAACATCGTTTCCTGGTTTAATTCAGCAGCGTCTCCGTCCCATTCAATGAGAACAAACCCCAGGCTAACAACATCTCAGCACAGCCCACAGCAATAGAGCGTCTTGTCCATGTTCCAGCGTAGGAGCTGTGGCAGGCATCGTACAGGCTGAAAGGATCCGTGTTGGAAATGGCTCGCCTGCACTTGTTCGAAGGGGGTCATCAGACCGTGATCGTCTGCCTGTCCAACACCTCCTCTATGAAGGGGGCACGACCTCCTCTCCCACACCGGGCTTTCTCTGACCTGTCAGCCTGGCGTCCAGAGTCATCTAACCCAGGAAAAGGCCATTGAGCCCACCAAGTCTGTGCCAGCCATCCGTTTAAAGTAATCCTGCACATATCCCTGGTTTTTCTGTGAGCAATTTTGGGCACCATATCTCAGGAAGGATGTGCTGGCTCTGGAGAGGGTCCAGAGGAGGTTTACGAGAATGATCCTAGGAATGAGTAGGTTAACCTACGATGAGCGTTTGTCAGCACTGGGCCTGCACTCGCTGGAGTTTAGACGAATGAAGGGGGACCTCATTGAAATACAGAATAGTGAAAGGCTTGGAGAGAGTGGATGTGGAGATGATGTTTCCAGTAGTGTGCGAGTCTAGGAGTAGAGGTCATAGCCTCAGAATTAAAGGACATTCTATTAGGAAGGAGATGAGGAGAACTTTCTTTAGTCAGAGGGTAGTGAATCTGTGGCTGTGGAGGCTGTCAATGGATATTTTTAAGGCAGAGATAGATAGATTCTTGATTAGTACAGGTGTCAGAGGTTATGGGGAGAAGGCAGGAGAATGGGGTTAGGAGGAAGAGATAGATCTGCCATGATAGATCTGCCAGGAGTAGACTTGATGGGCTGAATGGCCTAATTCTATTCCTATCACTTTTGACCCGCATCCCCGTCAATCCGCATATTCTATCCCTCATCTACACACACCTAGTGCACCCAATTAATTCACCTGTACCATCATTAAGATGTGGGAGGAAAGTGAAGGCCTGGGACCGGTGCTAGCTGCAGGAGTCAGTGTTGGGACCTCTGTTTTTTTGCGATCTACATGAATGATTTGGATGATGATGTAATGAACATTGTTGGTAATGTAGACACCAAATGCTGGAGTAACTCAGCGGGACAGGCAGCATCTCTGGAGAGAAGGAATGGGTGAAATTTCGAGTCGAGACCTTTCTTCAGGCTAATTGTTAGTAATGTTGCAGCCGGCCCTTTTGCAACCTATACAGATGCCAGTTGACACCAGAATCGGTGGTAGAGTGGGCATTGGTGCAGGCTGTGCTGAGAGGGTATTGGCTGGGGTTTGATTTCCAGTCTGCGGGATAGTGCCTGTTGGTTGAAGTGGCTGTTGAATTAAAACAGGGAATAATGTCAAACTGGGTACTGCCCTCCCAACGTTAGGTGGCGCAACGGTAGAGTTGCTGCCTTACGAGAGACCCGGGGTCGATCCTGACTATGGGTGCTTGTCAGTACGGAGTTCGTACCCTCTCTGTGTGACCTCAAGGCGTTTCTCCGGGTGCTCCGGTTTCCTCCCACACTCTAAAGACGTACAGGTTTGTAGGCTAATTGGCTTGGTATCATTGTAAATTGTCCCTGGAGTGCTTGATAGCGTTAGTGTGCGGGGAATCGCTGGACAGCACACACTCGGTGGGCCGAAGGGCCTATTTTCTGCGCTGTATTTCTAAACTAAAAATGATCGCGGAAGGAGATGTATATTTACAACAGAATCTAGATCAATTTACAACAATGTCTAGATCTAGATCAAAAGAATGGAAAATGGAATTTAACTCTTACAAGGTGTGGCACTTTGGAATGTCAAATCAGGGCAGGACTTGCACAACAAATGGTAGCGCCCTGGAGGGTGTTATGAAACAGAGATCTCTAGTACAGGTGCAGGGTTCTTTGAAAGAAGTAGTTCAGGTGGACAGTGTAGTGAAGAAGACATTTGCCGTGTTTGCCTTCGTTGGGAAGGGTATTTAGTACAAAAGTTGGGACATCATTACACAGCTGTACAAGTCATTGGTGAGACCACACTTGGAGTAGTGTATGCAGTTCTTGCCATCTACCTAGAGGAAGGATGTTATCATGTTGGAAAGGGTGCCTAAAAAGATTCACCAGGATGTTGCAGAACTGCAAGGTGAGAACGAGAACCTGATGCAACTTGGGTAGGGGCGGGATGGAGAGAGAGGGAATGCAGGGGTTACTTGCAGTTAGAGAAAGCTAGGTGAGAACAAGAAGCTGGTGCGACGGGGCTAGGTGAGTTACGGCAAACAGCTAACAATGGCTTGATTCTTTTATCATTGATACTTTTTTGCATATCTTCCATTCATTTGTTCTATATCTCTCTACATCACCAGCTATATTTCACATTTCCCCCGACACTCAGTCTGAAGAAGGGTCTCAACCCAAAACGTCACCCATTCCTTCTCTCCAGAGATGTTGCCTGTCCAGCTGAGTTACTACAGCAGAGGGAGAAGTCAGGAGAATGGGGTTAGGAGTGAGAGATGGATCAGCCATGATCGGATGGTGGAATAGACTTGATGGGTCGAATGGCCTAATTCTGCTCCTATCTCTTATGATCTTGTGATCTTATGACCTCTTGCACTACAGTGAAACAAAGGCTGCAAAAAACAAGACATTAGTGCAAACCACAATTTGAAAACATGTTGTTGGATTGTGGTTTGCACTAAGGTCTTGTTTTTTTGCAACATTTTTCTTCTTACTGTCTTGCAGAAATGGTATATTTTGTGTGTGTAGTCTATGTGCCTACAATGCTGCTACATGTACCTGTACCTCACAGTACTTGTGCACATGGTAATAAACTCGGCTTGTCTGAACCTGACTATGGTGTAATTCTGGCAACTGTATAACTGGCCAATGCATTGAAACTCAGCCCGTCAGCCTGCGAGCCTTTACTAACATTCTTAGAGTGCTTTAGTATTTATCGTATTATTCATCTGGTAGTATTTGGCTGAAGAAGGCAGTGACAAGCCTTAATGAAGAGCCCAAAACATCCAAATAAAGTAGCAGGCGCCAATCTATTTTTCCTGCTGGTGTTTTGAAGAACATTCTGTCCCTTGGCATAGTTCAGGCTGCCTGTAATCGCCTCTGGGCAACCTGTGCATCTAAAGTTGATCAACAACCCATTGTGAAAGTCAGCTGCTTCCCGTTCCCTCTGTCACCCAGTAGGGGGGTGGGGGGGCCGATGTAGAGCAGCAGTGCTCACTGACATTTGTTCCTGCAGCTTCTCAAGCCCAGACTTCACCACAGACATGCCGTGGGAGGCAGCAGCAAGTTTACAGGTCACTTTCAACCAGATAAATCCCTGCTGCGTTATCAAGCCTGGCGCACTTTATTCACGGCAATTAGGGATTGCCAAAACAAGTTTTGCAATCAGCAGCAGAGAATGATTAACTTCAGAAATGTTCTTCTTGAAAAACAACCCTGTGAAATAAACAATTTATGTAGAAGGTGGTTCGTGGAGCTAAGAGGTTTTGCTTCTGTTTATTTATGGGCTCTGTAAGTCAGCAGAGGTGCAGTTTGATTTTCACCCTGGCTTCCTCCCGAGTGAGTAACCGTGTCCATGTTACGCCAGCACAATGCCCCCTGGTTGGGAGCTCAGCTTGCTCCTGGGGCCCACCATTCCCTGGATGTGGAGGAGGAGGCCCCATGGCGAGTCACCGTGCTGTAGGGTCGACAACTCTGCGGGCGCTGGGACCCCAGTGAGATAGGATCGCAGCGTGCCATCCCCACACACAGGAAGCCACATTGCACATTGCACCTGTCATCCAGCCCCGAGAGCTTTGTTCAACTGTACTGATGGGAGTGGCTTCACTGCTCCGCTACTCAGGGCCCAGCCTTACCCCTGCTCAGATATAGACCTCAGGGAGCTGGGAGACTTTGACCACCAGGGGCAAGAAGATAGCTGGAGCTGCTTCAGTCCTCTCCCTGCTCCCATCTCGACTTCCCTGCGGATCAAAGCCCAGGCTGTCTGCTTTACATGCTGCAATCCACCATTGGATACAATTATCGCAGGCTTGTTTTCGGTATTTTTAATACCATATGCACATGATGTGGACGCAGGCATGCCGGTGAAACTGGTGTGTGGGTGCCCATCAGTAGATGTCCTGAAAAGGTGGATGGGTGACTTCTCCCTGCTATAACTGAGGTGAATAATCAGGGAGACAGAAGATGCTGGAATCTTGAGCAAAAAAACAAACTGCTGGAGAAACTCAGCAGGCCAAGTAGCATCTGTGGAGGGAAATGACCAGACCATGTTACAGTGCAGGGCTCTTCCTCAGTTTGAAGAAGGGTCCTGACTTCACTTTGGGATATGGGAGAAAACCAGAGCCTTCGGAGAAAACCCATGTGATCGCTGTGAGACTTCACACAGACAGCACGAGGTTCAAACCCAGCCTTGTGGGACACTTTGAGGCAGCAATTCTACTATCCGTGCCACTGTGCCACCCTAGTGAAGATCAGGGACACAGCACCAATACTGTCATGTATAGTCACTGAGTGAACATTAGACAAGACTTCCACACAGCCAAAACAAGCAATACCATACTAACCAGCTGACTATTAGCTGGGGCTTTACAGCAATACAACAGCTTTCTCTTCCTGCTTTATATTCCCACACATTTGAACCACAACTGAGGTTCTTCAGTGTAATGCTCTGCAAACTTTCCTCTCTGATGAAATGACCCTCCCAGTTCACGAGAAGGTAAAAGTTGCCTAACATCACTACAGCAGGCAATGATATACAAATACATTTTATTGCAGATCAACAGTTGCCCTTAGTGAGGCATGGGTCTCATGTGTGTGCTATGGCCTCTGTACCCCTGGGGAAAGGATGGCAGCATGAGCTGGTGATCCGTCCTCTCTCCAGCTTTAAGCCCAGTGTAACACAGAGAATCTGGCTTCATTCCATGGACGGAATGAGGACATCTACTACAAATTAATAGCTATCTGTGGTTACGGCCTGATTCTCCTGCTGAGAGGATTTTTTTGAGCCTATGAATCCCTCTATTCATTGTATGAAAGTTGCCCTTCAAGCACGTAACAATGGGGTCATTTTCATTCAAGTGTCGGATTCTGCAGCTCATCTGGTAATTGGTCAGTGTATCTGCTTGCATCTCAGCTGTTGCCATCCTGCCAGCTTCTTGACAAAAACAACTCAGCTTTCTGCCAGTCCCTATTCAAGGGAACACCTCTCCCAGATACTATTCCCTGTGCTTCTCTTACCTTTGCAGTTCCACTGAAGTCAAGTTTCAAATTGCCTGCGCTCCCACACTACTGCCCAAAGAGCAGCTATTGTGCTTTCAGCAGCAGGTTTACAATGTGCAGGCTCAGGCAGGAGGACCAGGAATGGAGCCTTTCAAATTGAAATTATACAAGGCTACTTGGAAAGGCTTTGGCACTTGAAATCTCTGGCACAGCATTAACAAGTAAATATGCCCAGTTCTCAAAGACATGATGAATAGACTAGGACTCTTTAACAAACTATGGGTAATTCTTCCAAACACAGGACCTTAGTACGCTCAGTCCTTATTATCTGTTCATTTGCTATCTGCAGATCTTTCTACTGGCAAATTCAGCTCCAGGCTCCATCTCAAATATTCTCAAGCAAATGTACATGCACATTATAGAAGCAATCTGTATAAATATGGTCTGAAGAAGGGTCTCGACCCGAAACGTCACCAATTCATATATGATTGTGTTTATAATTTGTTTGGTTGTTTTGTTGTTTGTCTTTTGCACAAAAGTCCGCGAGCATTGCCCCTTTCATTTCACTGCACATCTCGTATGTGTATGTGACAAATAATCTTGACATCTGCAATTCCTTCTGCTGCCTGCACATGAGTTACACCTATCCATTTTGTCCATCAGAAACCATGCTTCACATCTGCAGTTGAGTCTTGCACATCCCGCCTATTTTGTGTTCTCTCAGAGATGCCTATGGTGATCGGTTATTCCCAGACCACTTGTGTCCTCTTGTGCACAGGTGATCGGTTTCCCAGACACGCGAGGGTGCACAGCTTTGTTTACCCAGCGACACCTTGTGATTACACAACCAACATGACTTGTACAATTCAGTGAAATTAATCTGTTCGCTAATATCACTTAAGGGCCTGTCTCACTGTATTAGTTAATTCAAGAGTTCTCCCGAGTTTCCCCTGATTCGAACTCGGGGAATTAAGGTAATAGCCGCTCGTAGGTACTCAAGGCTCTCGTGGACATGTTTCAACATGTTGAAAAATCTTCACGAGTCTTCATGAGCTTACTGCGTTTTCCGAGTACGTGCCATTAGCGTTACGAGCCGCTAAGAGACGTCCCGAGCTCCGACGTACCCGCTACGTATATTCTACGTGCTTACCACGAGTTTGATTTTTTTTTAAACTCGGGAGAGCTCTTGAATTACCTTGTACAGTGGGACAGGCCCTTTAGTTGTAGACATTTAGATATTTAATGTGTTTACCAAATGCTTTTGGAACATTATAGCATATAATTACACTTAATTACACCAACTGTATCACAGTATGGTATGGCAACTGCTCTGTCTCCGACCGGAAAGCACTGCAGAGGGTGGTGAAAACCACCCAACGCATCACCGGTTCCTCACTCCCCTCCATTGAGTCTGTCCAAAGGAAGCGCTGTCTGCGGAGGGCGCTCAGCATCGCCAAGGACTGCTCTCACCCCAACCATGGACTGTTTACCCTCCTACCATCCGGGAGGCGCTACAGGTCTCTCCGTTGCCGGCCCAGCAGATCCAGGAACAGCTTCTTCCCCTGCGGCTGTCACACTACTCAACAATGTACCTTGGTGACTACCAATCACCCCCCGCCCCCCCCGGACACTCCTCCCACCAGGAAAAACACTATGACTATGCACAAAAATAGATTTATTTATTGTTCATATTCTATGTCGTTCTTCTATGGAGATGCTAACTGCATTTCGTTGTCTCTGTACTGTACACTGACAATGACAATTAAAGTTCAATCTGAATCTGAATCTGAATCTGAATCTTAATTGTGGTTATTTACAGTATAAAGGAGAGTGCGATTGACTGATTGATTAATTGAAAGATACAGCATGGAAACAGGCCCTTTGGCCCACCGAGTCCACACTGTCCATTCATTGCCCGTTCACACTAGTTCTATGTTAGCCCACTATTGCATCCACTCCATACACACTAGGGGCTATTGACACTGGACAATTCATTTCCAAATCCACATGGCTTTGAGATGTGGGAGGAAACCTGAGCATCTGAAAGAAACCCGTGTAGGGAGAGCGTGCAAACTCCACACAAACAGCACCTGAGGTCAAGATTGAAACTTGGTCTTTGCATTCTTATCCACAAGAAGTTTGTGCTGATCCTAATAAACTCCATTAATCCGGCATGCTCGGGACTGGTGAGACTGGTCCAGCAGATTGTCTTGACTATTGGGTGTAATTCTTATTAATATCCCAAACACATCCAAATCAGTTCGTTAGGGTGTTATTATTAAATATTAATATTGTTGTTATTAGCAATATTAAGTGTTAGTATTGTTAAGGTGTGTTATACCATACCATGAAAACATTACCAGCAGTCCAGTAAATTTACAGAGAGTGCAGAAATACGTCTTCTGTGGGTTTAAAGGGAGCTCAGGAAACAGAGCTTGAAGGAAACGGGAGAAACCAGGTCCCGATGAGTTTACTGGAAGAATGGGAATGTAAAGTGAGTGAGGAAGCAGGGTGCTGGAGTGTTAGTGGGAGTGCAGCAATCAGCGGCCAACGAGCCAGGTACCGAACCATCCGATTCCAGATCAATCAGATAGCAGATTACAAGTGTTTATCAGGACCAGGCTATACCAGGCCGAAATTAAAGGAAATGTGTACCCACGGCTAAGTGATTAGTATTCCACCACCCAACCTGCCTGCGCAGTTGCTAATGGTCACATGTGCTTCTCAGCGGCAGATCCCATTTGGCCAACACCATCACTGGAAGAGGTTGGAGATGGGTGTGAAAATCCCCCTCTGGACATTCAACCGCTTGCAGGAAAATCAGCAGCTGAAAGACTCTTCCCACAATGTCCCGTTTTTATTTTAAGCTGCCCAATGCCCTGGCAGGTATTAGGTAGAATCAGACCAAAATAAATAGCCAATTGGTCTTTCTTTGCCCCCCCCCCCTCCTTGCTCCGGCTAAGGCCAGGATCTCCTCCATATCCCCTCCAGCAACACACCCGTAGCCCACACTCCCTCCCACTGAGATCTCATGGAGATGGGTGGCATAGCTCCCGTAGGCACACACCTCCTCGAAGGTGTCGTGGGTGACCCATGAAGTTTACCCACCAGAATGTCTCCTCAAATCTTTCAGAGGTTGTTTTCATCATGAAAGGAGTGGTTCAGTGTCCTTGTCAATGGTAAGTATCTCTTTAAACTAGGTACAGTTAAGTCAAGTCAAGTCAAGTTTATTTTTCACATACACATACGAGATGTGCAGTGAAATGCAAGTGGCAATGCTCACGGACTTTTGTGCAAAAGACAAACAACCAAAACCAAACAAATTATAAACACAATCATAACACACATATTCTTTTACATAATAAATAATGGAAGGAAAAACGTTCAGTAGAGTTAGTCCCTGGTGAGATAGGCATTTACAGTCCGAATGGCCTCTGGGAAGAAACTCCTTCTCAGCCTCTCCGTTCTCACAGCATGGCAACGGAGGCGTTTGCCTGACCGTAGCAGCTGGAACAGTCCGTTGCAGGGGTGGAAGGGGTCTCCCATGATTTTATTTGCTCTGGAGTTGCACCTCCTGTTGTATAGTTCCTGCAGGGGGGCGAGTGAAGTTCCCATAGTGCGTTTGGCCGAACGCACTACTCTCTGCAGAGCCTTCTTGTCCTTAGCAGAGCAATTCCCAAACCAGATGGTAATATTTCCGGACAAGATGCTTTCCACCACCGCTGCGTAGAAGCACTGGAGAATCCTCGGAGACACTCTGAATTTCCTCAATTGCCTGAGGTGGTAAAGGCGCTGCCTTGCCTTACTCACGAGTGTTGAAACGTGTGATGTCCATGTCATATCCTCGGAGATGTGGACTCCCAGATATTTAAAACATTTCACCCTATCCACAGGATCCCCATTTATCCTCAATGGAGTGTACGTCCTCGGATGATGTGACCTCCTAAAGTCCATGATCAGCTCCTTCGTTTTTTTGATGTTCAAGAGGAGGCTGTTATCCTGGCACCAGAGTGCTAGATCAGCCACCTCCTCCCGGTAGGCCTTCTCATCGTTGTCTGAGATCAGGCCCACCACCACAGTGGGTACATGTGGCAATAAAGTACCAATGAATTGAAATAAATTGTGCATCCTTTAGTTTGATAATTTTCTTAATTAGTCTATCCTTTTAAATGGCGTATCCCCTTCAATGTTGAGCATTTGATAAATGGTGAGAATCCCTTTAAATGACGAGTATTTTTTAAATGATGAGAATCCCTTTAAATGGCAAGAATCCCTTTAAATGGTGGGAATACCTTTAAATGATGAGGATCCCTGTACATGTCAAGCATTTCTTAAATGATGAACATTCCTTAAAATGGTATATGGTTAATTGCAGCATGTATCTTTAAACAAAGAGAATCCCTTTAAAGTATGGGTTTCCCTTTAAATGTTCAGCATTCCTTCAAATGGTGACGTTACTTGATATGGTCAGTATCCCTTTAAATGGGTAGCATTCCTTTGAATGTTGAGTTGAACAGAGAATGTCCCTTTAAAGTAAGCTGTGATTAACCCACTGAGCTGCTTGCTGGTCAGAGAGGAGCCTTTGGTTGAACAGCTTGGCACCAGCAGGCAGTGAGGGATGCAGTAAAACCAGTGGCGTTCAGCTGGGAGCCTCCAGGCGACTGCTCCAAAACTCCGGCTTTGATTCCTTCACCAGGATGGTAAGGGGTTCCACGCCAGCAATCCCCCTGCTCCCCATTAAGCTGTGGGGACTTCACAGTTGTGGTGTGGAGGTGCTCCCTGCACAATAAAGCCACTTCCAGCAGCAGTGCAGATAACCGTGGCCCCTAACTCCATGACCGACAGAGTACAAACTCAGCAAAATGACACAGATTCATCTTGCGGCGGCTGGCACTGAACTCCTGGCCCTCGGATCCTTTGAAGTTCACGGAAGCAGATGTACGCTGGGGAAAGTAGATCGCTGAACAAAACTCTCGCATGCATCCACTCCTGGCGACTTGAGATGAATTTCTCCCCGACACCACTGAGAGGTAGTAGCCACTTGGCGTTCAAATCCTGCCCTCTGGCCCCTCCACCCCTCACCCCGCAAATAGGTCAAAGCCATTCCTGCCTGGGTGGGCACAGTCCAGAGTGGATCACTTGGGGGTGTGGGGGGGAGAGAGAGAGAAACATGCTCTTCTTGCATTTAATAAGATTTGTACGGGTGTCAGGTGTTATGGGGAGAAGGCAGGAGAATGGGGTTAGGAGGGAGAGGTAGGCGGAGTAGACTTGATGGGCCAAATGGCCTAATTCTGCTCCTATTACTTATGATCTTAAAAGTGACACCTGGTCATCTGGAGCTCCTTACTATGGGGGAGGGGAGGGGGGGTGGGAGTCAACCAGTTACAGGTTTACGAAGGTCTGCAGAGGTTTAATAGGCACATGAATAGGCAGGAAATTGTGGAGACAGACCATGTACAGACCAATGGGATAAGTCAGACTGGCATCATGGCCGATCATGGCCGATGGAGACAATAATGGCCTAAAGGGTCCGTTTCTGTCCTGTAGCATGACGGCATCACGGAAACAATCTCCCTTTCATTGACGCCATCTACACCTCACGCTGCCTCACAAGACCACCAGCATAATCAAGGACGTGTCTAACCCCAGTCATTCCCTCTTCTCCCATCGGGTTAGTTTAGTTTAGAGATACAGCAAGGAAACAGGCCTTTCGGCCCACCGAGTCCGCACCAACCAGCGATCCCCGCACATTAACACTGCCCCACACACACTAGGGACAATTTACACATACACCAAGTCAATTAACCACTAGGGCTCTGTACAACTGCAGAAGGACCTATTTGCTCCTCTTTGTGTACAGGTGACCATTGGTTGGTGTGGGCTCGGTGGGCCGAAGGGCCTGTTTCCATGCTGTATCTTGCAATCTTGCAAAGAGCTGCAAACCGGCAACTCCCTTGTAGCCTGACAACCTTCTCAGATTTGAATGTCGGAGTTTGGGTAGGTGAAGTAAAATCTGTCTCATTGTTTGATGGCTCACCTCCGGTAGCACCATACTCAGCTTGTTTTTTCCAGTTACTGTATACTGTATATCTGAAAGCAAATAAAACCTTTCTTATCAGCAAATCCAGTCACCCAAACAAAAATCATCATAAGGCCAACAGACTGAACTGGATGTAATCACATCTGATTATCACACGGTTAGACATCAATGGTTTGTCTGAATGGAAAATGCCTGTACTTTTTAATCTTCCCCGACAAGAGATTGTAATCAGGCAATAGCAAGTGCTCTTGTGAATGGAGTCTGCTGGATACGTCATTGACTGTGATCATTGTCTTGGCCGTTCTCCTTCCATTTTCTAATATATTGTCCTGTACATGTTCTCCCTTCGGTAGCTCTTATCAAGTATCTTTCAAAGGAATTGTATTAATTGGATGACTGTAGGTTGACAGTGATGGAGGGATTTCATTTGTCAGGATGTGATGATTTGAAACTGCTGAAGGAAGCAGTCTGTGACATTAATCAGATGCCCTGTCAGTGTTGTGTGAACTCTGGAAGATAAGGGAGGTCTAGGAAACTGGAGCACTGCAAAGTCAGACATCCACACAGCACTCAGACAAATATTATGAACGTATTCTTGGTCAGTGGACTCAATGCTCAGAGATCTCCATGTGTCAGAGGGACAACAAACTAACTGCAGTGCTGCCTGCTTATGAGGTGCAGAACAAGCCCACAAAAAAGACACAAAATGCTGGAGTAACTCAGCGGGTCAGGCACCATCTCTGGAGAGAAGGAATGGGTGACGTTTCAGGTCAAGACCCTTCTTCAGACTGAAAGTCACGGGAAAAGGGAAATGAGAGATATAGACAATGATGTAGAAAGATAAAGAACAAATGAATGAAAGATGTGCAAAAAAGTAACAATGATAAGGGAAGCAGGCCATTGTTAGCCGTTTGCTAGGTGAGAACGAAAAGCTGGTATGAGTTGGGTTGGGAATGGATGGAGAGAGAGGGAACGCACGGGTTACTTGAAGTTAGGAAATTCAATAATCGTACCCCTGGGTTGAGTACGCGAAATATGAGGTGCTGTTCCTCCAAATTGCGTTTGGCCTCACTCTGACAATGGAGGCGGCATAGGTCAGTGTGGGAATGGGAAGGGGATTTAAAGTGTTTTAAAAGCAACCAGGAGATCTGATCGGTCCATGTGGACTGAGAGAAGACTGGGAGACTGTTCAGCGAAATGACCACCCAGTCTATGGAACTACTGCGGCAATACTGTACATGATTACAATCGAGCCATCCACAGTGTACAGATACATGATAAAAGGAATGACGTGCAAGATAAAGTCCAGTAAAGACCAATTAAAGATGGCCTGAGGGTCTTTATTGAGGTAGATAGTAGCTCAGGACCGCCCTCAAGTTGTAGATAGAATAGGTTCAGTTGCCTGATAACAGCTGGTAAGAAACGGTGCGATTTCACATTTCTATTCCATTTTCCTGACAGGAGAGGGGAGAAGAGGGAGCGACCAGGGTGAGACTCATCCTTGATTATGCTGCTGGCCTCGCCGAAGGTCACCAGTATAATTGAGTAAGATGTGGCTGGGCTGACAATTACCTTAACTCCATGTTCCTGTCTACCTCTACTAACCTTTCACATCTCCCTTATTTATCTATCTACCTCTGCATTCAGACTGCGCTTCCACTGCCCTCTGAGGCAAAACTCCGAAAAAAAAAAATTAACGTCGGTAGAAAAATACAGCCTGTAAACAGGCCATTCGGCCCATGCTGTCCAAGATGCCAATCTAAGTTTGTCCCATTTGGCCCATATCCCACATGTATCCAGATACATTGATAGGATACATAGAAACATAGAAACATAGAAAATAGGTGTAGGAGGAGGCCATTCATTGTGATCATGGCTGATCGTCCCCAATCAATAACCCATGCCTGCCTTCTCCCCATATCCCTTGACTCCACTAGCGCCCAGAGCTCTATCTAACTCTCTCTTAAATCCATCCAGTGATTTGGCCTCCACTGCCCTCTGTGGCAAGGATTTCCACAAATTCACAACTCTCTGGGTGAAAAAGTTTTATCTCACCTCAGTTAAATGTCCTCCCATTTATTGTAAGACTGTGGCCCCTGGTTCTGGACTCGAACATTGGGAACATTTTTCCTGCATCTAGCTTGTCCAGTCCTTTTATAATTTTATATGTTTCTATAAGATTCCCCCTCATCCTTCTAAACTCCAGTGAATACAAGCCTAGTCTTTTCAATCTTTCCGCATATGACAGTCCCACCATTCCAGGGATCAATCTCGTGAACCTACGCTGCACTGCCTCAATCACAAGGATGCCCTTCCTCAAATTATGGCTTTCCTATGCATGTACATGTATTCTTCAGCTGTATAGGGCTCTGGTGAGACCACATCTGGAGTATTGTGTACAGTTTTGATCTCCTTATATAGTCTTAATCTCTTAAATAGTTCCCAGCTCTACTACTTTCTCTGATAGCTTGCTCCATATACCCACCACTCTCTGTGCAAAAAAGCTGTCCATCAGTTCCTTTTTAGATCTTTGCCCTCTCACCATTACCTTAAACCTCACCATGACCCTACACTTCATCTCTGTCTTAAATGCGTGAGCCCTAGGTCTAAATTCTCCCACAAGAGGAAACATTTGCCCTGTCAAAACCCTCTCAGGATCTCACATGTTCCAATGAAGGCCCCTCTCATTCTTCCACAGTACAGCAGAATCATCCCTAGTCTGTTCAACCTGTCCTCCAGGTACTGGGTCAATTGTAAATGACAATTCTGATAGCAGCAGATTTTCATGGTTAAGTATATGGAGAATGTGAGTGCAGGAGCAAGAGGAGTGTCGTCCGTGGTGATGTGTCTTCCCCAAAGAGCTGAGTGAGTCTGAGAATGGGAGTAATCCAATCCCGCACTCCAAGTGATTGAATCCCTCAGAAGCTCCCACGGACAGAGAAAGGCCATAGAGTGGCAGCTTTACATGGGACCTTGTTAAGTTGGGGTTTTGCTAAGTTGGAAAGGGTGGAGAAATGATTTACAGAGATGTTGCCATGACTCGAGGGTCTGAGCTAGAGTTGTATAAAAACATGAGAGGAATAGATCAGCTGGACACAGTCTCTTGGCCTGAGTAGGGGAATCGTGAACCAGAGGGCATAGGTTTAAGGTGAAGGGGGAAAGATTTTATAGGAATCTGAGGGGTAACTTAGGGGTAACTTTATAGGAATCTGAGGAGTAACTTTTACAGGAATCTGAGGGGTAACTGAGGGGTTACCCTTCAAGCAAAGAGTGGTGGGTGTTTGGGTATATTGTGGGTGGTGGGTGTATGGAAAGAGCTGCCAGAGGAAGTAATTGATGCAGCGATGATCGCAATGTTTAAGAAACAAATAGACACGTACATAGATAGGACAGGTTTAAAGATACATGGGCCAAACCCAGGCAAGTGGGACTAGTGTAGATGGGACATGTTGGTCAGTCTGGGCACATTGGAATGAAGGATCTGTTTCCACATTATATGACACTATGGCTCTATGATTGTCTATGACCTTCCTCTGGAGCACAAGGCTGCAGACTGCCACGTGTCAGTGGTGTGCAGATCCCATCCAGGGAACTGGTTGTATCTGGCCAGGACAACGGTTACTTACCCACACAGCAAGGCTGGGAGAAACTTACAGTCACAATAAAGCCAACCCACTGAGCAGCTGCCAGCAATATCAGAACATCTGCTTCCAAGTAAAATGTAAAAGAACTTGTTATCCTTGTACTGCAAAACAATATTTCCACCCACACGTTCTCCCAAACCGGTAAACACATGAGCACAAACATACACAAGCACAACAGCACACGCAAACACATTCACATAGACACCCGTGCACACACACACACACACACACACCAACCTACACACACACAAACCCTCACTAAAACTCCAGAGGCCCCATACCCACATACGCACATATACACACAGGCCATCAAGACATAGACTTACACGTATCATGTAATGGCACAAATCGACAGATTCTGGTAGTTTAATTTAGTTTAGTTTAGTTTAGTTTAATTTAGTTTAGTTTAGTTTAATTTAGTTTAGTTTAGTTTAGTTTAGTTTAGAGATACAGTGTGGAAACAAGCCCTTCCGCCCACCAAGTCCACGTCAACCAGCGATCCTCGACACTAACACTATCCTACACACTAGGGACAATTTACAATTTTATCAAGCCAATTAGCCTACAAACCTGTAGGTTTTTGGAGTGTGTGTGGAAACCAGAGATCCCAGAGAAAACCAACGCAGGTCAGAGGGAGTGCGTACACAGGCAGCACCCATAGTCAGGATCAAACCCAGGCCTTTGGCGCTGCACGGCAGCAACTCTACCGCTGCGCCACTGTGCCGTCTCTTTCTCAAAAGCCCATTTTGGGGAACATTTTCTCTTATTCCTAAGTTGCTTCTGTCCAATTCTCAGGAAAACAAAATTGGCAGATTGCTTGATTTTGACTTTGAAGAATTCCTCAAACATGGATGAATTATTGGACTTCAACAACACAACCAAACAAACAAATGATGGGATGCCTAGAAAAATGATTTTAAACCAGTATCAAATCCTACTTTTTCCCCTGAACTAAATAACATAGAAAGCCTTAGACATTTACCTGCAGGTCAGATTTGATTCCCCAGCTTTTCTGTTTTCCTCACGTGTGCTGATATGTGTGTGTTGAACAATCTACTTGAGAACTGAATGGGGTCCAAAGACAATAAATAACACAACTATTTGACTTTAGTTAAACTGCAAACAAAACATTCCAGACGATGTATCCTTCTTGGGATCACGCCATCCCGAGCTAACAATTGGCCTATCAGGGAACCACCCTGCCTGAGGTCATCTGTTGCCAGTCCTGATTTGTCCAGGTCTTTTCTTGCTTCCAGTCCCCTTCCCACAATCAATCTGAAGAAGGGTCTCGACCCGAAAGGCCACCTATGCTTTTTCTCCAGAAATGCTGCCTGACCCGCTGAGTTGCTCCAGCAGACTGTGTCCATCTATCGTCTAAAGCAGCTGATCTGTTGTGGGTTAATTCTGTTAGTGCGTGTGTGGCTGTGTGAATGGGTGAATGTATCTGCAGGTGAGTTTATATGAGCACATGTTCATGTGCATGTGCACCTGTGCAACAGAGACTGTGAAGTTGCATCACAAGTGCAAGAGTTGGGCTGTGTGTGAATTAACGTGTTGGCACATGGGATGGGGAACATGTCTTTGGATGTGTGTGTGAGTGTGAGTACATGTGCACATGTATGAATTTGTTTGAGCATTTGTAAGTGTAAGAACAACATTAGTGTCAAGTGGTGGTACACACATTCCAAGGACGTACAGGTTTGTAAGTTAATTGGCTTATGTAAAGAATTCTCTTCCTCCCTCTCCTCCTCTCTTCCTCTCTCTTTCCCTCTCTTTACCAATCCCCGTCTATCTCTCTCCCTTTCTCTCCCTCTCCATCCAGATTTCCGAGTTTTTATTTCTGTTTTGGTAACTTTTCACTTGCCAATTAATTGCCTGGCTCACCCTGATATGGAGTCCTCTCGAACATATTTGGGGGAAATACATAAACTCCAGCCAGTGTATCCATGTTAATAAATCTTAGTTGCTTGCTTTCTGTAAAGCCTACATATCCAGCTGTTTCAGCATTAAGGAGCAGCTAACTGGTTTTAACTGCGTTAATTTTCAACCATCCCATACACCCTTATTATTTATTTGATCTCCTCCTTAGAAGAGACCAGCATAGACACACTGTTCTAACTCTGAAATCCTTTGCACAAGTTCTCAATGGAATGTTTGGTTTTGCAGTAAATTGTCCAGTGAATGCAGGCTGGAAACTTGTTTGGTTTGGCCACGGCTTCACAGCAGCGGTCATGAACTGTGGAATGATGATGCACAGTGACGCTCGATTCTCATTCTCTCGCCACAGGCTTTAACTTTTTTTTCTCTGCTGGGTTAATGATACAGTATTAGCATTAAACCAGCCCACATGCAAAATGCAAACTTCCAAGTCAAACAACATTTCCTGAGTGCACAACCAGTTCCTGGCATGTCAACATCTTCTTGTTATAATCGAGCGTCTCCTTCTGTCATGAGTTCATAGGTTCATAAATTATAGGAGCAGAATTAGGCCATCCGGCCCATCAAGTCTACCCCATTCTCCTGCCATCTCCCCATAACTCCTTGACACCTTTACTAATCAAGAATCTCCACCTTACAAATTCCCAATGCCTTGGCCTCCGCAACCATCTGTAGCAATGAATTCCACAGATTCACCACCCTCTGACTAAATAAATTCCTTCAAAAGGTATGCCCTTTTATTCTGAAGCTATGGCCTCTGGTCCTAGACTCTCCTAATACAAACCATTTGGACTTTGGCCTATTTTATCATGTGCTTCCAAGTACTCAGAAATCCCATCATTAATAATGGACTTAGTTATCAATAATAATTAATAATTTATTCTTTCAACCACTAAAATCAAGGAAACCAACCTTGTACTTCACTTCTTTCTTGAACAGCAGGGCAATATTGGCAATTTTCCAATCGTCTACAACCACTCCAGACTCTAGTGATTGTTGAAAGATCAATGTCAATCCCTCCACCACCTCTTTCAGAACCCTAGTGTACAGTCCATCTGGTCCAGGTGACCTATCTACCTTCAGCCCTTTCAGCTTCCCAAGCACCTTCTCCTTAGTAATAATTAGCCACTCCACTAACTTCCATCCCCTGACACTTGAATTTCAGGCACGTTACTGGGGTCTTCTACTGTGAAAACTGATGCAAAAAACATTCAATTCATCAGCCATATCTACATTCCCCACTATCACTTCTCCAGCACCATTTTCCAGCAGTCCAACGTCCACTCTTGCCTCTTTCCTACTCTTTATATAACTGAAGAAACTCTTGCTATCCTTTATGATATTATTAGCTGGCTTACTTTCATATTTCATCTTTCCTCACCATGTTGCCTTGTTACCTTCTGTAGTTTTTTTCTTAAAGTTCACCAATCCTCTAGCTTCCCACTAATCTTTACAATGTTATATGCCTTCTCTTTTAGTTTTATACTGTCCTTGACTTCCCTTGTCAGCCACGGTCACCTCGTTCTCCCCTTAGAATCTTTCTTCCTCTTTGTAAAGAAATGATCCTGTGTCGCTCAAATTATTCCCAGAAATTCCTGCCATTGCTGTTCCACCGTCATTCCTACTTGGGTCCCTTTCAAATCAACATTAGCCAGCTCCTCTCTCCTGCCTCTGCAGTCACTATTTTCTCAACAGTAATATCGACACATCTGATTTCATCTTCTCCCAATAAAACTACAGATTGAATTTTATCACATTATGGTCACTGCCTCCTAGTGGGTCCTTTACCTTAAGATCCCTAATCAAATCTGGTTCATTACACAATACCAAATCTAGAATTGACTTTTCCCTTGTCGGTTCAATTACCTGCTCTAAGAAACCATCACGTAGGCACTGTACAAATTACTTCTCCTAGGGATTAATACCAACTGATTTTCCCAGTCTATCTGCATATTGAAATCCCCCACAACACCTCCACCCATCATCTGACATCACCAATGGCAACATCTACCTCAGGGGGACAAATCAAATGCTTTCACCTAAATTTTATTTATCTAAGGGTAACAGACAAGGATGTGCTCTTTCTCCAATGTTATTTGCTTGAGCCATAGAACCTCTTATCGAGAGTATCAGGTCCCATTCAGGTATTTATGAATATAATACCAAATATCCCTCCAATAAAATTTCATTATATGCAGATGATGTACTTTTATACGTTACTAATCCCCAAGTTAGCACTCCAAATGTTCAAAACATTATAGAACAATTTGGTTATTTTTCTGGATATAGAATAAATTGGAATAAAAGTGAAATCATGCCAAGAAAAGAACAACTCCAACAATTTCCTTTCAGAATCGTTACTGAAAAGTTCAGATATCTTGGAATTTACGTGACTAGAAAGTATTCCTCTTTGTTTAAAATAAACTTCCCACCATTAATCACTAAACTGTATGCCTACATCCAATTTTGGAAAACACTTCATATCTCCCTTATTGGTAGATTAAACATCTCCCTAGAAGCTTTTTTTTTTTAATTGACTATATTGTCACTAACTTTATTTGGGACTACAAAACCCACAGAATACACAAAAGACATTTGTGCAAATCCCAAGAAAATGGAGGATTGGCTCTACCTAATTTTCTTTTTTACTACTGGGCAATTAATATTAAAAATATTACTTTCTGGTTAGACGATACATGTCAACATGTAAATTAGTTAAAAATGGAGATGAAAGATTGGTTGCCTTTTTGTATAGGCTCGATCCTCCTATCTCCAATACATTTGAATGTCAATGTATGAGCAAAACCCGATAATACACAGTACTATCCATATCTGGAAACAGCTGAAATTCAGTCTTAAATTGAGAAATATGTCTCTCCTTCCTATTGCATATAATCCCTCGCTTAAACGGTCTGCTTTAGATGTGGTGTTTGTTCAATGGAAGAACCTGGGAATCAATACTGTGGGAGACCTCTATAAGAAGGGGACTCTCTCTTCTTTTCAAGAACTACAGGAGAAATATCACTTGAAGGCCAATAATTTTTTTAGATATCTTCAAATCCGAGATTACGTGAAAACATATACACAGGACTCCATAGATGCTGCTGCACCCGCTGAGTTTCTCCAGCAATTTTGTGTACCTTCGATCTTCCAGCATCTGCAGTTCCTTCTTGTACACAAGACTGTTCTCTTATGGGTCCAGATATATTAGAAGATTGTTTGAATAGACATGGCAATACAATTAAGTTGATATCTTACATTTATAACACTCTTCTAAATATTGACACCCCACACTCTGAGATTTATAGGCGAGTATGGGACGACGAGCTGGGTTTACCCATTTCGAAAGATATATGGGAGGAAAGCCTACAATACATACACTATTGTTCTTTAAATGCCAGGCATTGCCTGATACAACTGAAAGTGTTGTATAGGTTATACTACTCAAAGACCAAATTGAACAAGATCTTCCCAACTGTCTCTCCTCTCTGTGATAAATGTCACTTTCAAGAAGCCACCCTAACTCATTCTTTTGTATCCTGTATAAAAATACAAAACTTCTGGACGGGAATATTCAATATCATTTCTAAAACACTTAAAATTCAATTGGAGTCAGATTCAAAATTAATAATATTAGGAATGTCAGAGGGCTGCCCTAATTTAACGATATCTCAAAGACGCTTCCTTGACTATGGTTTAATAACTGCGAAAAAAAAGTATACTTAAATTCTGGAAAAAGATAACAGTCCCCACACTGAAGATGTGGATTACAGAAATGACCGAGACACTACATCTAGAAAAAATAAGGCTTGTCTTGACTGACAAACCAGATCAATTTTCCAAAATTTGGTCTCCTTTCATTGAATTTCTTCAACAACATAATGGTTGAACACAAACTCAAAACCGACGCTAGGGTCGGGTGAGCGGGCGTGGGGAAGGGTAGTGGGATATATCTCCACTTCTTTCACTTCTTCGTTAGTTCATTTTTCTTTTTCGTGTCTTTTTCGAAATTCTTTCTTTTCTTTTTCTTTTCTTCTTTCTTTCCCTTTTTTCCTTTTCCTTTTTATTCCGATTTAGTTATTAGATTATAAAATGTTAAAATTGAAGCAGTACGAAAATTGTTTAATTGTTATGTCGATTGCTTTCTCCTTGTACAATTGCTTCTAATAAAATAAATATTATTAAAAAAAACATCTACCTCAGGGAAGGTAATGTAAGTAGCTTGGAGCAAAGGTCTCTGTGGGCTTCACCAAATACGCGCAATGGTCATTCATTCAACTCTCCATCCACAACAGCAGAACGTTACGACAATGAAACTCCGATAAACTGTTATCCTACTGCTTGGAAATCCCAATGCTTCAGCATCTGGCCAACCACATGACATTGCTAGTCTCCTCTTAAGCTCACCAGATCTCCATATCCCACACTCCCATTAAACTCACCTGGACTCATACCCCTCACCCGCTTTAAACTCACAAGAGCCCCATTTCCCACACTCACAAAAATCTCACCGGGACCCATATACCACACTACTTTAAACATACCAAAGCCTCATATCTCACACTTCCTTTAAACTCAGCAGGGCTGTGAATGCCACACTCACCAGGCCCCTGTATCACACGCTCACTTTAAGCTCCCCAGGGCTCTTTATCCCATGCTCTCACACTCCCCTGTATTGTGGGGACCGGCACTGTACACAGAACTCAAGCTGTGCTCTGGACATGTCCAACAGAATCATCCTCCTCTTCTATTCCAAGCCTCGGCTAATAAGGCAGCGCATCCCAAGTGCCTTTTTAGCCACCTTGCTGATCTGCTAACTTCAAGGATCTATGGGCACGCACTCTGCGATCCCTCTGTATCCCCACACCACTAAATATCCTCCCAATTATTGCATTATCGTTTGTCCCAAATGTATTATGTTAATTATCTTCGGATTAAATCGCCATTCGTCTGCCCAACCGATTTCTCCCTACCATCTAAAGCTTTCCACATGTCAACTCAGCTAATTAGTGTTTCGCCTGGTGTAGAATATGTAACAAAGGACCACGGAAGAGAAAGTAGAACGTTTCAACTTAAATTTACAGGGTATAAGTTTCATTTTAAATTGTAAATTGGGTCTTTGGATATTGAATTAGTAGCTAATTGTAGCAGTAAGCAGCTCTGTTATTAAGTAACAATCATCTCTTTATCATCGGAATATAGAAACTCTAAAGAGCAGTTTACATCGTATTATTAGAGAATTAAATTCACTGTAGGTGTAATTTGTGTGATGATGATGTTTCACATTGGAGTATGCGTGGCTCTTCGCCACAGGACACCACCTGAAAGCTAGTTTCAGGAATGCAGTCGTTACCAAGAATGTGGGTGTTCCTGTTCAATGTATCTTGCTGCATTGTTTCCAGACTCGATGGAATGAATTCTGGAAGAACGTGTCAAGGGTAAAGTTCAGCTGGATGAAAGATCTCCTCATTATCTTAAGCTAATATTCACAAATCTAAATATTGCCTGGAGCTCATAGCAACGTGACTTAAACTGACATAACTTTCATTTGCTAACATAATTGTACTTCACCATAAAGGTAAATGGTGAATAGGCTCCTCCGCAAATACTCCACATGCCTCTTAACCAATTCCAGTCATGCCAGAAATATGCTGTGATGAAGGATTGCCTGTCTCAGTTCATCCCACGTCGTCTGTCTAGGTCTGGATGCTTCTATAGTACAACCTTCACCTAGTCAAGCCATGACATTGGACAGCTTGCGGCCTATTCCTGCTCCTAGCTCAGACCTGTAAGATGCCCAGTTGAGCTGCTGCCTCCCAGTGCCAGAGACCTGGGTTCAATCCTGACACTGAATATGGAGTTTTATACAGTAAGTTCTCCCTCTGACCACGTGGATTTCCTCTGGGTACTCCAGTTTCCACCCACATCCCAAAGACACGTAGGTTGGTGGGTAAATTGATGGTTGTAAGTAGCTCGAGGTGTGTAGGTGAATAGTGAAACTTGAGGGAAGTTCATAGAGCCATAGAGTCGTGCATCATTGAAACAGGTCCATGCACCATGACGTCTGTGATTTTGGACCTCATCTCCCACATTCCCACAGGGCAGGGAGGGTTGGCTGGTTGCCAGACTGGGAACAATAATGAAAAGAATGCCCATGACTTTGAACTCATGACAAGCAATAAGTACAAGGACACTTTCCTTTTAAGGAGCTGATTTTGAAATAGCTGACAGAGGGACATCACACAATCGCATCAGAGGAGAAGAATGTAGTTATCCTCGTGTTTAGGGCTGAGGCAAGTGATAGGTGAATCCAGGTGAGGATGACTGATGGGCAGATGGGTGGAGATGGTTACTGAGGCTGCAGATGAAGTGGAGAGAAAAGGGTGCAATTGTGTAATTCGATACATTTTGTTTAGTTTAGTTTAGAGATACAGTGCGGAATCAGGCCCTTCGGTCCGTGCCGACCAGCGATCCCCGTATACTAACACTATCCTACACACACTGGAGACAATTTACAATATGTCCAAGCCAATTAATCTACAAACCTGTACGTCTTTGGAGGGTCGGTGGAAACCGAAGATCCTGGTGGAAACCCACACAGGTCACGGGGAGAATGTACAAACTTCGTACAGACAGCACTCGTAGTCAGAATCAAACCCAGATGTCTGGCACTGGAAGGCAGCTACTCTACCGCTGTGCCACCGTGCTGGCCTAGATGACTCTTTCCTTTTAAGGAGTTGATTTTAAAATAGCTGACAGAAGGGTGTCACCCGATTGCACACAAGAAGGAAGGCGGAGCATGATAGGATAATGGGTGGAATGAAATTGGACGGTGAGAGGGGGGAGAAAGGACAAGAGTGAGAGGGAGAGGTGACAGATGAGTGAATGGTGGAGAGAATAGCAACTGGGTGACAAGGGTGGAAGAGTGGAAAGAAAGGTGTGCATAGGCAGGGGAGGTGGGGAGCTGGGTAGAGGGGGGCTGGTTACCGGAGATTTGAGAATTCAATGTTCATGCCATTGTGTTATGAGCTACCCGAGCAGAATATGAGGTGCTGTTCCTCCAGTTTGGTTGTGGCCCCATTATGTCTCCATTAGGGCCAAAGGCACACAGGTTTGTAGGTTAATTGGCTTGGTATAAATGTATAATTGTCCCTAGTGTGTTAATGTGCGGGGCTCGCTGGTCAGTGCGGGCTCAGTGGTCTGCAGGGCCTGTTTCTGCTCTGTATCTCCAAATTAAACTAAATTAGGGCCTTTGTGATAGCAGACATCTACTTGAAAATGAAGATAGACACAATATACTGGACTAACTCAATGGGTCATGCTGCCTGTGTTAATCCTGGTCCAAGAACACTGATGCAATTATAAAGAAAGCACATCAGTGCCTCTACTTCTTGAGAAGATTACGGAGAGTCGGTATGTCAAGGAGGACTCTCTCTAACTTCGACAGGTGCACAGTAGGGAGCATGCTGACCAGTTGCATCGTGGCTTGGTTCGGCAACTTGAGCGCCCAGGAGCGGAAAAGACTACAAAAAGGAGTAAACACTGCCCAGTCCGTCATCAGCTCTGACCTCCTTACCATCGAGGGGATCTATTGCAGTTGCTGCCTCAAAAAGGCTGGTAGCATCATCAAGGACCCACACCATCCTGGCCACACACTCATCTCCCCGCTACCTTCAGGTAGAAGATACAGGAGCCTGAAGACTGCAACGTCCAGGTTCAGGAATAGCTACTTCCCCACTGCCACCAGGCTATTAAACTCAACTCATACAAAACTCTGAACATTCATAGCCCATTATCTGTTTATTTTCATTTTATCTGTTTATTTATTCATGTGTGTATATATTTATATAATGGTATTTACACACACTGATCTGTTCTGTATTAGTCATGCCTACCATATTCTGTTGTGCTGAAGCAAAATAAGAACTTCATTGTCCTATCTCGGACACATGACAATAAACTCTCTTGAACCTTGAATCTTGAAGCTAGCATTTTGTGTCTATCTTCGGTATAAACCAGCATCTGCAGTTCCTTCCTACACATTTTGTCTACTTGAAACTGCCTTGTCAAATCTGATCCTCGCAGAGTGGAGCATGGGACAGGCCAACCCAGCCTCACTGTAGTTAGTTTACCACCTTGGTGACCACCCGCAGGGATACGGCTCATAGAGAGATACAGCATGAAAACAGGTCCTTCAGCCCATCGAATCCACACTGACCATCATCCACCAAGAACAGGTCAATGGATATTTTTAAGGCAGGGATATATAGATAGATTTTTGATTAGTACGGGTGTCAGAGGTTACGGGGAGAAGACAGGAGAAGGGGGTTAGGAGGGAGATATAGATCAGCCATGATTGAATGGTGGGCCGAATAGCCTAATTCTGCTCCTATCACATGACCTTATGTCCCATTTACACTAATCATACACATTCCATTTTTTTTCTCCACATTCTCAACACTTCCCTTCAGATTCTACCACTATCCCGCACACTAGGGGCAATTTCCAGAGGCCGATTTAACACCAAATCGCATGTCTTTGGAAAAGACCCGTAGAGTGTTTGACAGGGATGGCTACAGAGTAGACTTTCTCGCGATGGAGGGACCAAAGCCACCAGCACAATCCCGTCACTGATAGATCCATTGGGAATGCAGGACAAATGGCTTCAGCCGTGGAGTAGTGCGGATGTGAGGCCCTGTCACCTGCCTCTCCTGAGGGCCGAACTGTCTGCTTCAAGACCTGGGTGAGTTTGGTGCCTTGTAGCTGCCAAACAGAAACAAGGACTCAATGTTCTCTCACCGGCCCTACCACTCGTTTGGAATGCAGGTGGTACAATACAGCAAGACATTCCTTTGCAAAACAAAATGCTCCCAATGCCTGCAGAAACTAATTCAACTGGAACAATCTGCGGCACACCCAAGGTACATAGAATGCCAGGGACAGTGATCACAACCGGGATTTCTCTCACTTACCGAGCCGGGGGTGGATACCCTATTCGGCACGGCCCGGCACGCACGCATTCCCCAGTTAACCCGGCAGCGAGCCTGACCCCCCCAACCCCTGACCTCTGTGACCCGTGGCTCAGACAGTACCCATGTCGGTTTATTCCCAAAGACCTGTGGACCAGTGGGTTAATTGGCCACTGTGAATGCCCATGTGTGTGGTGGAACATGGGGAGAGCTGATGGGAAGAATACAATGGGACAGCTTGGTATTAATGAATGGCTAATGGTTGCCACAGGCTCAATGGGCCGAATGGCCTGTCTCCCTCTTTAATGCCTGGTTGGTTCTGATTAGTTAATGGCCTCAGGCTCTGATTCAATGGGTTCAGCCTCTGATAAACAGAGTTAAAGATTCTGAAATGTTGATCGTTCATGAACAATAATAAAAGCAGAGATCTCACCACTCTGAATATGATCCATAGAGTCATAGAGTGAAACGGTGTGGAAACAGGCCCTTCAGCCCAACTTCCCCACACCAACCAACATGTCCCAGCTACACTAATCCCACCTGCTGTGCTTGGTCCATATCCCTCCAAACTTGTCCTATCCATGTACCTGTCTAAGTAATTCAAGTCAGTTCATTTAAACCAGCCTTTCCTGTTTGGGTCCACACCCACCAGTTCTGATAGACCAGTAACATGGACACCAGTGTTCTCTCTTCACAGATTCTGACTGAATGGTTTCAGCACTCACTTTGTCTTTTCACTGTGCTGTGTTCTGCACCTCGCAGTCCCAGCAATTTCCCTCCACCTCTGTCTATTTACACTATCTCCAGACAGATCAGATGGGAATAACAAGCATTCACCTCCCTCTCCTAGACAGCACTGACAGTAAATGTGTCACTCGATTCCCTTGGATGCATCTTCCACCCTCTCACACAAAACGAGCTGCTTCTCCTGATGTAACATCATTCATCTGCAAGGTCAGCCTTGCCCCTCTCTCGAAAGTAGACACAAAATGCTGGAGTAACTCAGGGGGCCAGGCAGCATGTCTGGAGAGAAGGAATGGGTGACGTTTTGGGTCGAGACCCTTCTTCCTTGCTCCTCTCTCTACAGGTGCTGCCTGACCTGCTGAATATCTCCAACATTCTCTGTGTTTATTTCAGACTTTCTGCATCTGTGTTTTTTTTTTGCTTTTGGTCTCCCAGACCCATCCCGATCTCTCGCCCATTGACTGATTAGGGCAATAACGAGGGCCTGCTCCTGCCTTCCCCAACATGCTGTGTAAAGAGGAACCGCAGATGCTGGTTTACACCAAAGATGGACACAAAATACTGGAGTAACTCAGCGAGTCAGGCAGCATCTCTGGAGAGAAGGAATGGCCGATGTTTCGGGTTGACGGAGAAATGCTGAAATGGTCTCTACGCTAAATGTCATCTATTCCTTTTCTCCAGAGATACTGCTTGACCCGCTGAGTTACTCCAGCATATTGTGTCTGACCCAACATGCTGTAGCCATCCATTATCTCCATTATCCTGTCCCCATACTGCCTCCCTCTAGCCTGTAGGTCCACTGAGTCCAAAGGTGGTGCCGATCAATACAAGTCAGGGAAGGATGGATGGGACTATGTGGGAGTGCAGGGGTCTCCAAGTGATGGGCATGTGCCAGAAACTGGGATGTGTCTTAATCTTACACATTCAGAGTCTGGGGTTCTTGCTGTGCAAGCAGCATGCACCTCACAGTCTGAATGTCGGATAATGGTGTATTCATGTTACTGGTGTGGGTGCGTGTGGGTGCGTGTGGGTGCGTGTGGGTGCGTGTGGGTGCGTGTGGCAGAGGATGCTGCATTATATGGAGGGTTTACAATGGTTGACATCCACTTTAAGGATGGACCAAGTCAAGGATTCCACTGAAAATTTCAAATTCTGGCGAAGTCTGGCAATGTCTAACTGCTGGGGAACAGCAGAATTAATACTCACAAAACCTTAGGGCCATGGGATTTCACCTGATAAACTGACAAACAGGATAAAATGGGTAGATTTGTTTAATCTCACCTCTGAGGAATTGCAAATGCAAACTTAATGTACGCCACCCTCATCTTTAGTATAACTAATAATAATAATACCAGAAGCAGATCGAATAGACTAGAAACATAGAAAAATAGGTGCAGAAGTAGGCCAATCGGCCCTTCGAGCCAGCACCGCCATTCAATATGATCATGGCTGATCATCTAAAATCAGTATCTCATTCCTGCTTTTTCCCCATATCCCTTGATTCCTTTGGCCCTAAGCGCTAAATCTAACGCTCTCTTGAAAACATCCGGTGAATTGGCCTCCACTGTCATCTATGGCAGAGAATTCCACAGATTCACAACTCTCTGGGTGAAAAAAATGTTCCCTCATCTCAGTCCTAAATGGCCTACCCCTTATTCTTAAACAGTGACACCTGGTTCTGGACTCCCCCAACATCGGGAACATTTTTCCTGCATCTAGCCTGTCCAATCCTTTAAGAATTTTATGTTTCTATAAGATCCCCTCTCACCCTTCTAAATTCCAGTGAATACAAGCTCAATTGACCCATTCCTTCATCATATGTCAGTCCCGCCATCCCGGGAATTAACCTGATGAACCTATGCTGCACTCCCTCAATAGCAAGAATGTCCTTCCTCAAATTAGGAGACCAAAATTGCACACAATACTCCAGGTGTGGTCTCACCAGGGCCCTGTACAACGGCAGTAGGACCTCCTTGCTCCTAAACTCAAATCCTCTCACAATGAAGTCCAACATACCATTAGCTTTCTTCACTGCCTGCTATACCTGCATGCTTACTTTCAGTGACTGATGTACAAGATTGGTTCCGATGTTAGGGAAGTCCAGGACAAGGGGTCACAGCTTAAGGATAAGGGAGAAATCCTTTAAAACTGAGATGAGAAGAACTTTTTTCACACAGAGAGTTGTGAATCTCTGGAACTCTCTGCCACAGAGGGTAGTTGAGGCCAGTTCATTGACTATATTTAAGAGGGAGTTAGATGTGGCCCTTGTGGCTAAGGGGATCAGGGGGTATGGAGAGAAGGCAGGTACGGGATACTGAGTTGGATGATCAGCCATGATCATATTGAATGGCGGTGCAGGCTTGAAGGGCCGAATGGCCTACTCCTGCACCTAATTTCTATGTTTCTATGTTTCTACAAGCACACCCAGGTCTCGTTGCACTTCCCCTTTTCCTAATCTGACACCATTCAGATAATAATCTGCCTTCCTGTTCTTGCCACCAAAATGGATAACCTCACATTTATCCGCATTATACTGCGTCTGCCATGCATCTGCCCAACCTATCCAAGTCACCCTGCAGTCTCATAGCATCCTCATCACAGCTCACACTGCCACCCAGCTTTGTGTCATCCGCAAACCTGGAGATGTCCCATTTAATTCTCTCGTCTAAATCGTTAACATATATTGTAAATAGCTGGGGTCCAAGCACCAAGCCTTGCAGCACCCCACTAGTCACTGCCTGCCATTCCCGTCTGCCAACCAATTCTCTATCCATGTCAATACCCTACCCCCAATACCATGTGCTCTAATTTTCCGAGCTAATCTCTTCCCCACTATCGATGTAAGGTTAACTGGTCTACAATTCCCCGTTTTCTCTCTCCCCCTCCATTCTTAATGTCACAGCCTCAGTACACAGGGTCTGCCCTTTAGAACAGAGGTCAGGAGAATCTGGGAAGAGTTTTGCCTTCATGTCCTGGCCAACATTTACACAACACTAACAAAGTATCAGATTTTGCATCTCACAGCTGTCAGCAGGATCATGCTGCCTGTGTAGCAAAAGGATTTGAGTATAGGAGCAGGGAGGTTCTACTGCAGTTGTACAGGGTCTTGGTGAGACCACACCTGGAGTATTGCGTACAGTTTTGGTCTCCAAATCTGAGGAAGGACATTCTTGCCATAGAGGGAGCACAGAGAAGATTCACCAGACTGATTCCTGGGATGTCAGTCCATATGAAGAAAGACTGGATAGACTCGGCTTGTACTTGCTAGAATTTAGAGGATTGAGGGGGGATCTTATAGAAACTTACAAAATTCTTAAGGGGTTGGACAGGCTAGATGCAGGAAGATTGTTCCCGATGTTGGGAAGTCCAGGACAAGGGGTCACAGTTTAAGGATAAAGGGGAAATCCTTTAGGACCGAGATGAGAAAAACACTTTTCACACGGAGAGTGGTAAATCTCTGGAACTCTCTGCCACAGAAGATATAATTTAGGAGGGAGTTAGATGTGGCCCTTGTGGCTAAAGGGATCAGGGGGTATGGAGAGAAGGCAGGTACAGGATACTAAGTTGGATGATCAGCCATGATCATATTGAATGGCGGTGCAGGCTCGAAGGGCCGAATGGCCTACTCCTGCACCTATTTTCTATGTTTCTATGTTTCTATGTATCTGTATGGACGATGTGAGAGTGCAAAGGACAGAAACGTAGGTGCAAGTCTGTTCCTCCATGTTATCCTTCCAGCCATACCGTAACCAAGTCCCATTCTTAAATAGGGTTACCTTGCTTCGTGTATCAACAACTGATCACACATTGAAAGAAGACCGCATTATCACTTAATCACAAACTGCAGTCACAACCAGCTCTGGCAGATAGAGACTCAAACAGACCAGTGACTCATGCTCTGTGAGTGTATCAGTGGGTGAGGGAGAGGTTACAAAGAAGCAGAACAGCATTTCAGGGTATTATTAGGCACAAGGTCATAACTGGGAACACAAAACCTTGCAACACCAACTTTGACATTTGGACTTTGAGACCCATCAAAGCTGTTTCCACGCCTGCCCTCCAGGAGAATAAGGTTTTCAAAACCAGAGATGATCATTCTACATTGCTCCAGTGAGAGAATGTAACCGGCTTCGTAGATGTAATCGGAAATTCTGTGACCAGGAATAAGCACTGCCTGCCACAAGCCCGGAATATCATGCGCTCCCAATTGTATCCACCTATCAGTCACCAGGCTTTGCCCTGCTCATCCTCCCTTCCAGCTTTCTCTCTCCCCCCCCCCCCCCCCCCCCCCCCCCCCCCCCCCCACAATCAGTCTGGAGAAGGGTCCTGATCTACTATGTTGCATATCCATGCTTTACAAAGAGGGACCTGGCATTGGGGGCGGGCGGCGGGAGCAGAGAACAATGTGGGACCCGGTGGCAGGGGGGAAGGAGCGGGTGGGGGCGGGCGGGAGCAGAGAACAATGTGGGACAACTGGGGACTACATTGAACACGTAATTTTGTCGACACCCTATATGTGGCGACTCTTTGCATACTTTGTGCTTGTAACACAAAGGATTTCACTGTGACAGTTGTTTAAGAAAGAACTGCAGATGCTGGAAAAATCAAAGGTAGACAAAGAAATGCTGGAGAAACTCAATGGGTGAGGCAGCATCTATGGACAGAAGGAATAGGTGACGTTTCGGGCCGAGGCCCTTCTTCAGGCCACGTTTGATAATATAGTATCATTCATTCATTCAGGGATGCTGCTTGAACTGAGTTACTTTGTTAAGCATTCTGGGCCCGTACTATCATGAGTTTAGTGGAATGCTAGGTGACCTTGTTAAATTGTACAGAATTCATCTGGTGCTTGGCAGGAAAGATGCACCGTGTACCCTGTATGAGAAGTCTAGAATTGGGCCCCACACTCTCTCAATGGGGATTGTGTCTTCAGCCAAAGGTTGTGAGCCTTTGAAACTCTCTCCCCACCGGGCTGTGGAAACTCGATCCCTTAGTATATTCAAGATGTTAATGGAATCAAATGGCAGGGTTTGTGAAGGAAAATGGCGTTCACGTAAAAGGTTAGTTACAATCTCGGTGAATGGCAGAGAGGAGAGAGGGCTTGAATACTAATCCTGCTCCCACATTGGATGACATTTGACAAAGAGAGAGAGTCAATGGCCTCGAAGTTCTCTTCTACACTGTCTGGCTTGTATGAACTGCACATTAAGAGTACAGCAGCATAGCCGCTAAGTGTCTGGGAAAGCAGCCAGAGTTCTGGACCATTGATTCTGAGATATGCGTTCCAATCCCAACACTGCAGTGGGGGAATTTAACTTCAAATAATAAAATTAATTAGGGGTTTTTGAAGAAAAAGCTACTCTCAGTAATGTTAAGCATGGATTAAAACAGATCTGATTCACTAGTGTCGTTCAGGAGAGGAAATCTACCTGTTCTGGTCTATATGTGACCCCATTTCCACCAGTGTGGTGGACTATCAGCTGCCCCCTCAGTTCAGAGGTAATCACACAATAGACATCAGCATTGCCAGCAACGACCACGTCTCATGTGCGGACAAATCAACAAGCCATGGCATTGAAGCATTTGATTCCAATGAATGGATAATAGTCGCAACTTAAGAAGCAGGGATTGACTTTAGAGATACAGACTTTAGAGATATAGTCTTTAGAGATACAGCGTGGAAATGGGCCCTTTGGCCCACCGAGTCCACACCGAGCAGCGATCACCCTCTGCTCCAGCACTATCCTGCACACTAGGGACAATTTACAATATGCATAAGCCAATTAACCTACAAACCTGTAAGTCTTTGGAGAACTGCCAATGAATTTAAATACATACATCAGAAACATCAACAAGATTTTAATTCTGCCACTGAAATAGATAAATAATGTAAGACAGACACAAAATGCTGGAGTAACTCAGCAGGACAGTCAGCATCTCTAGAGAGAAGGAATGGATGACGTTTCAGGTCGGGGCAACCGAAATTAGGAGAAATGTCTTCAGACTGATCAGCCCGCGAGACTGGTACTGGTACTGGTAAAATAGGGTCAAATGTTAGAACCTTTTTTGAAAGTTAACCTCTGGGGTGGGGGGTGGCTAGGTAATTTTTTTTAATATAAAGGAAGTGTTAACTTTTGATGGGAAGGCAGATGGTTTATCAGAGGTGCTGTCAGGAAGTTTGCAAAATGGTGGGAGAGAAAAGGTGGTTGCTGGAGGTGAGGAGGAACACCCTCATTTCCCGTCCCAGTAGCTCTATCTCTTTCCCTCGTTATCCACCAACAAGTGCCAATGTAGAAAGTCACCAACTTCAAATCAGTTGCTAAGAAGTCTCCCCAATGTCTATTAGAAAGTCTGAAATCCTTCATTGGTGAGTAGCAAAGGAGAGGTAGTCTTTACTCACTTTCAAGGGACCATTGAGGAAGACAACCATAAGCAAGATGAATGAAACGTCATGGACTTCTTCATGAAATGTTAACTCTCTTTCTCTCTACACAGATACTGCCCGACCTGATGAGCATTTCCAGCATTTTCCGGGTTATTTTTTTTCTCGGATTTACACCATCTATGGTATTTTGTTTTTGGACCACAGATAAAGCAGCAAGGGCTGTAGAACCCAGAGAGGGGAGTGGAGTTCTTAAACAAAGGTTCTTATGGAGGATGAGGAGAGATTGGGCCTACAGTGACTGGAGTTTAGAAGAGTGAAAGGAGATCAAATAGAAACCTATAACACACTTATGGGACCAGACACACCAGCTGCAGGGAGGATGTTCCTGGTGTTATGCAGAGTCCAGGAATCACAGTCTCAGGACTCGGAATCTCCCCTTTGACAACCGAAATTCGGAGAAATGTCTTGATTCAGAGTGGTGACCCTGTAGGCCACAGAGAATAGGGGCACTAAATCAATAGGTGCAGAAGGACTTTTAGACTTTAGAGATACAGTATGGAAACAGGCCCTTCGGCCCATTGAGTCCATTCTGACCAGCGATCGTCCCGTACACTAACTATCCGACAAACGAAGGAAAATTTACAATTTACAGAAGGCCAATTAACCTACAAACCTGGACGTCTTTGGAAAGTGGGAGGAAACTGGAGCAGCCGGAATAAACCCATGCGGTCACCGAGAGAACGTGCAAACTCCGTACAGACAACACCCATTGAGAGGATCAACCCCAGATCTGTAAAGTTGTGAGGCAGCAACTCTACCGCTGTGCCACTGTGCTTCCCTGTATTTCTTAACATTAAAAGGATCAAAAGAGGAGGCAGGAATGTGTGGATGATCATTATTGATTATGTTGAATGGTGGGGTCGGCTTGGAAAGCTGAGTGGTCTGCTCCTGCTCCTGCTCCTGTTTACTGACTACTTACCTACAAAGGCAATACAGACACTCCCTTCCCCCAGTCAACGGGACACAAAGACAAGGAAGCCTTCAGCTCTCCGCCCAGAACAACTAGATCTGTAACCAAGTCCTAAAACTGATCTGATGGGGGAACTCAGCAGGTCAAGCAGCATACATGGAGACAATAGGATGGTCGATGTTTTGGGTTGAGACCCTGAATCAGTCTCTTGTGTAACATGGACTGACACAAAAAGCTGGAGTACACTCAGCAGGTCAGGCATCTCTGGAGAAAAGGAATAGGTGACGTTTCTGGTCAAGGCCCTTCTTCATCCTGACCCTCTGCGTTACTCCAGCTTTTTGTGTCCAACCAGCATCTGCAGTTCCTTCGGACACCTCTTGTGTAACCTGGCTCTGTTTACCTGCCTTCCTTTACGAATCCTTTCCAACAAATATCTACCACATTATAGGAGTGTGCATTTGGCACCCAGCCCCATTGCTATCACCCTCCCACCAATCTCAGCAGCACCCTTGGGGAAAGCCACTGTATTTCCTCTGATCCCTGTGGGGAGGTCTTGCCTCCCTTCACTGCCCCATGGACACCCAGCTCTGATCCCAAGGTCCACGCCTGCATCTTGTAACCTGCCCTACTCCAGCAATGAGTTGGTCTCTGATTTACGGAGCCCTGTGGTACATGACCCAACCGTGGAACAGGAACCATTGATTTTTCTATTTGGAAAATACATGGAAATAAACAGCACTGACAAGCAATCTGGCTGTTTGACTAGTGCTTATTTTATGCTGCATTTTATTAAATCCATTGCAGTTGTGGACATAATTGCCTGGCAAGTGTGCTGTGCATGTAAGCAATAATAAACTAATACCAATACCAATAAACAAAGGGTCGTCCTTTAATCCAATAAAATGGGCAAACAGTTAAGATATTTAAAATTTATTTAATTTAGTTTAAACCCGTTGCCAGGCAGTGTGAGCTGAGGCTGACCACAGGGAGATATCTACAGAGGCAGTCCTAGCTCCCAGTGTTATAGAACACTATACAGGGAGCACAGAGGTGGTCAGGTGGACATCGGTTCAGCATGGACATGGTGGGCCGAAAGGCCTGTTTCTATGCTTTATGACTATGATCTCTTCCAAACAACTAATGGGCTCATTGCTTTCACCCCCATGCCTTGCTGGGTACGATGCACCTGTCATAGCTTTGCTTCGTGTAACGGAGTAACGTTGACCCTTGCTGCTTGCAGATGGTTGGCAGGTGCGATCGGCAAGGGTTGAGCTGTTTGCTACGACTTGCTCCAGCAATAGTTTAACTACTGCATACACATCAGCCAAACGCCGCACACACAGTGCAATGCCAGCCGGGATTCCTTGTGATGTAATCTTGGGAAACATAGAAACATAGAAAATAGGCCATTCAGCCCTTCGAGCCAGCTATATGATCATGGCTATGGCCGTGGGACTTATCATCACCCGCCTGGGGGCTTGGACATCGGGAGAGAAATTGAGAACAGGGGAGAGAAAAGACTTTGCCTTCCATCACAGTGGCTTCACTGTGATGGATGTTTGTGTGAATTTAATTGTGTGTATGTCTGTAGGACATTGTCTTTGTTTGTATGGCTGTGGAAACAACATTTCGTTTGAGTCTCACTGGGGCTCAAATGACAATAAATTTGTATTGTATTGTATTGTATTGTATTGGCTGATCATCCAAAATCAGTACCCCGTTCCTGCTTTCTCCCCGTATTCCTTGACTCTGAACCGGCCCTGCTGAGTGCCCCCACCCCCATGAACTGTATTCACGCACATCGACCCGGCACAGACATATTTGCACTTTAGTCTGTTTTACTGTTCTATTTTTTTTTTTATAAATCATGTTTCTCGGGGTATCTAAATTTTATTAGTTGTTTAAGTTATGACGATCGGATGGAAGCTGCATACCAAATCTCGTTGCACCTATGTGCAATAACAATAAAATATATTATTATTATCATTTATTATTCCATTAGCCCTAAGAGCTATCTATATCTAACTCTCTCTTGAAAACATCCAGTGAATTGGCCTCCACTGCCTTCTGTATCCCACAGATTCACAAATCTCTATGTGAAAAAGTTTTTCCTCATCTCAGTCCTCAGTCCGAGGATGTAACTAGTAGAGTGCATAAGGGAGAACCAGTGGATGTGTTATATCTGGACTTTCAGAAGGCATTCGACAAGGTCCCACATAAGAGACTAGTATACAAAGTTAAAGCACACGGTATTGGGGGTTCAGTATTGATGTGGATAGAGAACTGGCTGGCAGACAGGAAGCAAAGAGTAGGAGTGAACGGGTCCTTTTCACAATGGCAGGCAGTGACTAGTGGGGTGCCGCAAGGCTCAGTTCTGGGACCCCAGCTAATTATGATATATATTAATGATTTGGACGAGGGAATTGAATGCAACATCTCCAAGTTTGCGGATGACACGAAGCTGGGGGGCAGTGTTAGCTGTGAGGAGGATGCTAGGAGGCTGCAAGGTGACTTGGATAGGCTGGGTGAGTGGGCAAATGCATGGCAGATGCAGTATAATGTGGATAAATGTGAGGTTATCCACTTTGGTGGCAAAAACAGGAAAGTAGATTATTATCTGAATGGTGGCCGATTAGGAAAGGGGAGATGCAACGAGACCTGGGTGTCATGGTACACCAGTCATTAAAAGTAGGCATGCAGGTGAAGCAGGCAGTGAAGAAGGCGAATGGTATCTTAGCATTCATAGCAAAAGGATTTGAGTATAGGAGCAGGGAGGTTCTACTGCAGTTGTACAGGGTCTTGGTGAGACCACACCTGGAGTATTGCGTACAGTTTTGGTCTCCTAATCTGAGGAAAGACATTCTTGCCATAGAGGGAGAACAGAGAAGGTTCACCAGACTGATTCCTGAGATATCAGGACTTTCATATGAAGAAAGACTGGATAGACTCGGTTTGTACTCGCTAGAATTTAGAAGATTGAGGGGGGATCTTATAGAAACTGACAAAATTCTTAAGGGGTTGGACAGGCTAGATGCAGGAAGATTGTTCCCAATGTTGGGGAAGTCCAGAACAAGGGGTCATAGTTTAAGGATAAGGGGGAAATCTTTTACGACCGGGATGAGGAAAACTTTTTTCACACAGAGAGTGGTGAATCTCTGGAATTCTCTGCCGCAGAAGGTAGTTGAGGCCAGTTCATTGGAGTTAGATTGGAGTTAGATGTGGCCCTTGTGGCTAAAGGGATCAGGGGGTATGGAGAGAAGGCAGATACAGGATACTGAATTGGATGATCAGCCATGATCATATTAAATGGCGGGTGCTGGCTCGAAGGGCCGAATGGCCTACTCCTGCACCTATTTTCTATGTTTCTATGTTTCTAAATGGCCTACCCCTTATTCTTAAACTGCAACCCTGGTTCTGGACTCCCCAACATTGGGAGCATCAAGCCTGTCCAATCCCTTAAGATATGTTTCTATCAGAAAGGAACAGCATATCAAGAAGCAGCAGAGAACAATTGCGAGTGTTTTTACAATACAATACAATTTATTTAAGGACCGAGATGAGAAAAACATTTTTCACACAGAGAGTGGTGAATCTCTGGAATTCTCTGCCACAGAAGGTAGTTGAGGCCAGTTCATTGGCTATATTTAAGAGGGAGTTAGATGTGGCCCTTGTGCCTAAAGGGATCAGGGGGTATGGAGAGAAGGCAGGTACAGGATACTGAGTGTAATGATCAGCCATGATCATATTGAATAGCGGTGCAGGCTCGAAGGGCCGAATGGCCTACTCCTGCACCTATTTTCTATGTTTTCTATGTTTTCTAACAAGTGTTTGGCTGATTATGCCAATGCCTGTTTACTACTGCTGTGTGTATTCAGAGCTGAGTTCAAGAGTGTCAACAACTGCAGGCGGCCAGGCAGATTTTCTTTTGTTGCTGAGCCACTGGAGAGATTCAGACAGACCCATGCTGTGTCTGGGTTAGTGGATAAGGGAAGATTAACTCCACCCAGCACAGGACTCTGTGACCTTGATAGCAGCTCAAGTTATTAAATGGCAGCAGGGAGCATCAGGAGTGTAATGTACAGAGGCATTACAGTGTCGCAGCTATCCATGCTGGCAACGTAAGAGCAATGTGGCTTCTGACGGTGTGTTCAATGGGAGGAAGCTTCACTCAGCAACCCCGACACAAGGTGATGTAGGCGGATGCAATGGCAGAGAAACCTGGCACTCGTTTGGAAGAGGATGGGGGGTGGAGGTGGGGGGGTGGGGGAGAACAAGACCCCTGTTTGCCTGCTCATGAGAGACCTAAGGGGAACCCAAGGCATTATTCCAGAAGGGAAAGAGAAGGGCTTTTCTCTTTGTGTGATGTCCAGGCCAAGACCTCATCTCTCACCTCAGTGATCAATAGTCACACAAGCACAAAGACTTTGTCCCACTGAATCTGCACCGGCCACTAACCTGTTTCTGCACTCATCCAACCCTCTCTTGATATCATTCTCTCAGGCTGCCCTGCTCATCACCAGCCAAGTGAGGTCTTGGTGATTGGCTAAGTGTTCTGATGATGAGGAATGCTGCAAAGTAGCTGTGACAGTCAGCTTGGCCAACCATTGACAGGAAGGTTCTCTCCTTCTTCCATGTGGTCTTGGAGTCACACAGTCATACAGTGTGGAAACAGGCCCTTCAGCCTGACTTGCCCACACCAGCCAACATGCCCCAGCTACACTAGTGCCACCGGCCTGCATTTGGCCCATATCCTTCCAAACCCGTCCTATCCATCTACTTGTGTAACTGTTTCTTAAATGTAGGTTATTGTCCCGGCCTCAACTACCTCCTCTAGCAGCTTGTTCCATAACCCAGACCACTGCCTGATTGACCTGGTGAAAGGTAATCTTCTGCAGAGACCAGCAAGGAAACCTTCTGCTATAAGGACCAGCAAGGTCCAACTGAATGGACCATCGCACGACAACAAGACCGGGCCCATCCTTCACAATACTGAACCTCCGCAATTTTTGTTTAGTTCAAAGAAACAGCGTGGAAACAGACCCTTCGGCCCACCAAGTCCGCACCAACCAGCGACCCCCGCACACTAACATCATCCTACACGCACTAGGAACAATCTTATATTAATGCCAAGTCAATTAACCTACAAACCTGTGCATCTATGAAGTGTGGGAGGAAACCAAAGATCTCGGAGAAAACCCACGCAGGTCACGGGCAGAACATACAAACTCCATATAGACAATCAACCGTAGTCAGGATCGAACCCGGGTCTCTGATGCTGTAAGGCTGCAACTCTACCGCTGCGCCACCGTGCCTCTCACGCCGTGACACTTAATGTCAAGAGTCAAGAGTGTTTTATCGTTACATGTCCTGAAACAATTAAATTGTTACTTACAGCGGCAGCAAACTGGTTTGTAAACACAGTCTTCATTGGATAATATAATAAAGAACAAAAAAAATAAGTTCAATTTAAAAAAACAACAAGCTCAGCGACAACATGTCTTTATGGAACAAACGATTTTTGAGTCTGTGGCCAGCGAATAAGCAATAACTCTGATCTCTTCTCACCAGGAGCCCAAGGATCCTGTTTTAAGACAAAGTGGATCTGGGAATAAAATAGTGCCAGTAATCTTTGAAAACGGCTCTTTGCTGAAGCTTTTCACTGTACCTCAGTACATGTGATAATAAACTGAACTGAACCGAATTGCTTATTTAGTTCACCAACAAAGGTGAACTCGCAATATCTCATCAACTGTTTCATGGCGTGGACTAGTGTTCACCGTCTCATCAAAGCCCAAAGGTAAACTGAACTTGCAATGCCACTTCATTAGAGGAGGGGATGGAGGCCTTGGAGTTCACTCAGAATAAAGAGCAGTTAACATCAAGAGGATCAAAGTAACCAGACAGAGACGAGATGAGAGACACATGGGATGAATGGCCAGGAGTTGAAGCACTGGATCCGAGTTCAGAAGAAAGAATTCATAGATCAAGGGATCAAAGGTATAAGGATCAGAGAGATGAGGAAAGTGGGAGAGTGAAACGAGAACAGTCACACTGCGTTTTATAAAGGTAATATTTAATTTTCATACCAAATTATTTCCAGATTGGAATGTCATCTGCTGATACTTCTAATTTATTGTTAATTTGCACGCTCACGACACCTTCACTGCACAGCCACACAACACAGCTATACTATACAGCCACACAACCCAGCTATACTATACAGCCACACAACCCAGCCACACAACACAGCTATACTATACAGCCACACAACACAGCTATACTATACAGCCACACAACACAGCTATACTATACAGCCACACAATATACTATACAGCCACACAACCCAGCTATACTATACAGCCACACAACCCAGCCACACAACACAGCTATACTATACAGCCACACAACACAGCCACACTATACAGCCACACAACACAGCTATACTATACAGCCACACAACCCAGCCACACAACACAGCCACACAACACAGCCACACTACACAGCCACAACATAGCCACACTACACATACACAACATACCCTCACAACACAACCTCACAGCACACACAACACACAAACACACCTTCATGACACACTCACACCACAGCCTCATAACACACACACAGCACACACTCACAACACACACACAACAGACATCATGGCACACTTACAACACACAACACACTCACAACACACTATCGCAACCCACACAACACACACTCACACCACACACAACATACTCTTACAGGCAACTATCACAACACACGCTCACAACACATACACAACGCACTATCACAACACGCTCACAATACACACACAACACCCACACACAACACCCACACATAACTCCCATATAACTCAGCTTACAGTACATTCAACAGCCTCCAAACACAGCACACCAGTCTCCAGGTACGGCCTCACTATAGCCTCCAAGTACACTCACAACAGACTCACAACAGACTCCAAGCACAGTACAGTCTCACAACAGACTCCAAGTACAGCCTCACACTGCTCTCCAAGCCTCACAAGCAGTCTCATATTGCCACCAGCATATTCAATTGTATGAACGGATGGAAATAATTGTAGGCTGTGAACCCCCACAGAACGTCTTGCAGGAGGGAGTGCAAGAAAAGATCACCACAGAAACGGTCGAAGCTCAAAATATACAGAGAACTAAGTTCCACATTTCCTGACCACATGACTGTATACAGAGCTCTGCATGCTTCAAAGCTGCCTCCATCAACTTGGGTCAGATATACCCTGCTGCTCCTCAACTATCCTTTCATTTATTGTTCCCTTTGAGGGATAAGCAAAGAGCAGAGAGTGCTGACAATCTAATGGATTTGTTAATGAAAATACAAGGTCATCATCTGGGTATCCTGTAGTGTGTAACTCAGCTAAAGCTTCCTGTCATCTATAGGGCACAAGTCAGGAGAGAGATGGAATGCTCTCCACTGGCCTGGGTGAGTGCAGCTCCAACAATTGTCACGATGTCTGACAGAATCCAGGGCTTGTAGCTGGAGAAGGGAACTTTCCAACCAGCGGTGGCACCAAGGATATCCAAGACTGTCATTGCAATTAATCGTCACTAAAGGTGGCCATGTCACTTTTGTGGGGATTTATTTTACTTGCCGTTTTTGGGTTAAAGGTTGGGTGCTTTCCAGGCTTTGTTTCACACTGGCCTGAGCTGCTTCACAAAGAGATGTCAATGGACCTGAACCTCCTGCTGTTCCGAGCCCAACCTTGCCATGAAGAGCAGCCCAAAGATGAAGCGGCTCCACATGAGGGCTCTGCCCTGTGGAGATCCGGTCCATGGCATTGTCCTGGGGTTGGGGTGACTGGCATCCCAACAACCGGGTGCGTGGTGGCACAGGTGGAATCCTGGCCATGGCGCCTTCTGTGTGGAGTCTACATGTTCTCCCTTTGACCCTTGAGGACTTCCCTCAGATGCTCCACTTTACTCGCATATGCCAAAGACTGGCCCATTGATTGGTTTAATATCAATTGGACAGCTGCTGTAAATTGTCCCCCAGTGCGATGGTGAATGGCAGAATCCTGGTGGGGGTTGATGGGAACGTGGGGGGAATAAAATAGGATTACGAGTGCTCAATGGCTGGCACAGAGTCAGTGGGCCGAAGGGCATGTTTCTGTGCTTTATGACTCAATAATTCTTACAAGTGCAAGGTTTAATTCCAGCCAGTGGACGTATACTTCCTGCATCACACAGACTTCCATTTTCCTAATGCATCATTCCATGCAAGAGAACTCTTAACAGTGCAGCAACCAATCGATCAGGATTTCATTGCGTGATGAGTATTGGAACAGCAGACTAACACGTCTGCACGTAAAGAACCAACGAACGACACCCGGGAGGCCCTCTTTACAGACTTTATATAGCACATTTAATTTATTGAAGCTTCCCAAGAGGAGTGTTATAAAAATGTCGGCCTGATCTACATAGGGAGACATTAACACAGATAGTTCAAAGTTTGGTGAAAGCAGGATAGTTTTGAACAAAGGAGAGCTTTCCGCAAGGAATTCTAGAGAGGTTTGGGGCCTCTGGGGCCTCAGAGGACGAATGAAAATCAGAGACACTTTGGAGTTGAAGGAGTGCCGATATCTCGGAGAGTTGTGAGGCCAAAGAAAGTGGAGACAGTGAGAGAAATTTGTAAATAAGGGTGAGGAGCCAAAGGTTGTGGCTGTGATCTTGAGGACAAGGTTTTATCATCACGCAGGCAGTCGACTAAGGCGCTGATTAGCCCCGTTCAGGAGTCACGGAACATAACAACAGGGAGTGGTCCCTAATCAGCAGCGTACAAGTGGGTTTAGACTTCAGTGCCGACTGGAGGTGGTAGAGATATTATACTGAGGGGCCAGTGGTGGGACTTCAATTGACCCACGGGTGAACTTTGCCCTGGAAATTCAGGCTTAGGTTTTTACATGATCTTCCATTGGCTAATTTAAAATGGCGGAACGTCTCCACATGGGCTAGAATCCTGAGGCACCACTTACACCATGTGGCGAGGCCATGGTGAAGGTTACAAAAGGGCCAAGAGGGCTTTAGAAAGAGAGAAGATATACCATGCAGCATGGGACTGGTTGAGAGGGCCGGGTGTGGAAGTGAGCTCATGGCAGCTTCTTCCACAGAAGGTTCAGGGATAGGGAAATCCTGGGAATTGGAACACAGGGAGACGGAGACAGAAGTGGTGATGTTGGGAGGAAGCGCGCATGCCTGGGTTTGGAGCCGAGTGGTGGTTGGATGGGAGATACATGAAGGGGAAACGAGAAGGTGAGGAGGCCATAGCCAGCAGTGGAGGCAAAGAGGCGGAATATAAATCATGGCACAAAGTGCTGGAGTAACTCAATGCGTCAGACAGATCACTGGAGAACATGGATAGGTGATGTTTCTGGGTGGGACCCATCTTCAGATATAAATTAGTTGCCTCGGTTAGGTAGGAAACCGTGATGTGTTGGGGAGATGTGTTGCAGTGGAGTATTGGGTTAGAGCGAGCATTGATACGCTGGGAACTTGAGACGACTTTCCCACCCGAGTTCTCCTGGGCAGGGAGAGCAGTGAATGCCCCTCTCCCATCCATCCCACTCCCCCATATCCCGCATACTGCCCACTGAGCCTTATACAGGGAAACGCTGAGGGTTTCAGGGATTCTGGTTGCAACAGGAAGGCCGACACAATATCTGTAGAGGCAATGTTTAAGAAGGAACTGCAGATGCTGGTTTAAACCGAAGATAGACACAAAAAGCTGGAGTAACTCAGCGGGGCAGGCAGCATCTCTGGAGAGAAGGGTCTCTGGTGATGTTTCGTGTCGAATCCCTTCTGAAACGTCACCCATCCCTTCTCTCCAGTTCGTCCCACCGGTGGTTGCCGGTAGTCGCCGGTAGTCGCCTTCATGGTCGTGAGGAGTTCCCGCATTCTGGGGACAAGTTGCGGCCTCAACATTTTTTAACATGTTGCCAGGAGGTCGAAGGTTCTCGGTGGTTCTCGGAGGTTGTAGCCGGTGCTGAATTTCATTGGCTCATTGGGGAAAAAAAGGTTAGCAGTAGTTTTCAGAACCAAGGATAACCGACCTGTAATGTTATATGTCCGCCGAGCTTCAGAGCCGTGTATCTCTAGCTTCTTAAAAGTTGTCTCCACTCCTTCTCCCCCCTCTCCCCCCCTCGCCCCCCACCCACTCTTTTGAAGGACTTACCGTACACTGTGCTTTAGCCGTCTTTTTACAGTGCCAACCTTCCTGTTCATCGTGGTGTGTGGCTGTTTCACCTTGGCTTTGCACCGTGTGCATTTTTTAGACAGCACTCCCCCCGCTTGCCCTGTCCCCCACCTGCATAATGGGCTGGTGAAGGAAGCGATGTTTGTGTGTGTGCGCGCGTCTGTGTGTGTGTGTGTGTGTTCCACTCTGACAGTTGCCGTTCCAGTTGTTGGTTTTTCAGGCGACTGCAATCTGCTGAAAAATCTGCTGACAGGCCCATTACTCCAGCATTTTGTGTATCTGTAGAGGCAACTTTAGTTTAGCTTAGTTTTGTTTTGTTTTGTTTAGGTTTGAGATACAGCGCAGAAACAGGCCCTTCGGCCCACCGAGTCTGCACCAACCTGCAATCCCCGCATACTAACACTATCCCACACACATTAGGGACAATTTAACATTTATACCAAGCCAGTTAACTGACATGTCTGTGTGTCTTTGGAGTGTGGGAGAAAACCGAAGATTTGGGAGAAACCCCACGCAGGTCACGGGCAGATCGTACAAACTTCGAAACAACATGCACCCGTAGTCAGTATCGAACCGGGGTCTCTGGCGCCGTAAGGCAGCAACTCTACCGCTGCATCTGTTCAACAAGGGAAGCGTTTGTTGAGCACGTGGCTCAGTAGATGGTGGGTGAGGCCACCCTGTTGTGTCCAGGAGCCGCTGATGAAGGGGGGGAAGACACTCATTACTGTAACGCCGCAGGAAGCTGGAGACAGTCTCTAATGCTGCAAGACTCTGGCTCAAAGCAGGATGTGCGGCATCCCCTCCCAAACAGAAAGAGGTCTCACTCCCTCTCTGTGGTCAGGTGGGTGCTGGAAACATGGAGAAGAGTGCTTGGCCATTCACCCTCTGAGACACTGTCATTGGTCAGGTTGAGCTCCAGGTCAGCTTAAGGATAAGGGGGAAATCCATGTCAACTGAGAAGAACACACATGGTGAATCTCTGGAACTCTCTGCCACAGAGGGTCTCAAGTTCATTGGCATATTTAAGGGTTAAGTTTGGCCCTTGTAAATGTGTTTTTTGAGTGAAGCTTTTTAAAATTGATCATATGAATGGCGGTGCCTCGACCGAATGGCCTACTCCTGACCTAATTTATGTTTCTATGTATACAATCCTGGTGTATATGTGAAAATAAATGAACCATATGACCCCAGTTTTCACTACACAATTGGTGTATGCAATAAATGAACCTCAACCTTATGAACCTTATGAACCTTATGAACCATGCGTGCCTGAGGACTAAATTGCACTGGATTTGACATATCAGCCCTTATCAATGATTATATAGAACTGTAAAGGATTACATCACAGAAACAGGCCCTTTGGCTCAGCAACAATCTGCAACCGATCATCAACCACCCATTTGAACTCCATTCATTCAAATATTTATTCTCCCACATTTCTTCCATTCACCTACACTTTAGGAGCAATTTACAGTGGCCAATTTAATCTATGAACCCGCATATCTTCGGGATGTGGATATCCACACCTGCGTCTGAAGAAGGGTCTCGGCCCAAAACGTCACCCATTCCTTCTCTCTCGAGATGCTGCCTGTCCCGCTGAGTGACTGCAGCATTTTGTGTCTATCTTCGATTTAAACCAACATCTACAGTTCTTTCCTACACACCTGTATCCACCCATTACTTGACAGTCTTTGTCCCACCCCCACCTCTTTTCCAGCTTTCTCCCCTCCCACCCCCACCCTGACTATCGGTCTGAAGAAGTGTTCTAACTGAAAACGTAACCTGTGCGTTCCCTTCCACAGATGTTGCCTGACCTACTGTGAGCCTCCAGCACTTTGTGTTTTGCTCAAGATTCCAGCATCTGCAGCTCCGTGAACCTCTGAATAGTTAGATAGCAGCTTATTGGTGTTTTGCTATAGCGTAATCACACTGGGGTCTATTTCCAGCCAGAGAAGAAATCCTGTGAGTGGGATTCCCCCAAGGCTTCAATGTATTCAGTTACAGTGTCGTGCATTTAAGGGATTAACAGCGTATCATCTGCCTTGCCCCTTGTTGGCTAAACAGTATGAGCTCAAGGCAGAGTGTAATGTATCTTTGAGAAACAGGAAGGAACCTGATTGAATTCATAACCCCAGCATTCAGTCAGTATAAAATACTATGCCGGTTCACAAACAGAGCTGACTATCCCGTCTCTGTATGCAATTTAGTGAAATCCCCACAAAATAGCTCCACTCACTTTTGTAACTGAATGATAACCGATGATGAGCTGATGTTCAGTAATGGGAATAATATCATTCGTTATAAGTAGGTTGATCCGAACATTCGTATTTATATATTGTGAAGCTTCTATGCATAAAATGAATTTCAAAATGAAACAGAGTCGTGTATCAGACAGTAATCTCACTTTCCGCTCCAACATTCCTGTGGCAATGAACAAATCAATGAAGGGTGGGGCTTCAAACACACGCGAACCTAGAAACTAGATCACTGTGGTCTTTCTTATAGGCAAACCGCACAGAGAAGGGATGGGCCTGGGCTCAACTGTCTGTTGGCCTAATGAAATGTGACACTTAGCCCGGTCACTGTTCACCCTGTTGCCACACCTACCCTCTCCAACACGGACTGGGACTGGGAGGACAGTCACCAACATCAGCCACAGTCCAAAAATGCAGCATGTCATGCTGGCTTGTTCAAGGGACTCTCCATTGACATTGCGAGTGCAGAAAGTATTGAGCATGGCCAGGAATGATGCATCGCTGTCACTTGAGCTGCCATTTGGTTTTGCCTTACAGGAAGTGCAAACCCTGCCAAAGCTGCCGAACGTCCATCTGATCCTCAGTTTAGACTGAAAGTATCTCTACGCTTTCCCATTCGCCTTGTCCGAGTCATAACTGGACTTCGTATGTGACCCTGTATTGCCAGATTTAAATGTCGGCGATCTTATCCTCAGTAGATTACAGACCTCCTGGTTCATTCGAGGCTATGGTTAGGGAATACTCGGATGGTCTTAGTGGAAACACACTCCACCTCAGATCTTCTTACGAAGTCTGGAACCATGCATTTGTTCAGGTCCATTGCTGGATCCTTGAATACCGCTCAGTCTATCAACGGTAGGCATTTGGGGAGTCATTCCCCTGACGAGCTCTGTGTGGTCCTCACCACTGGGGCTGCACTCTTAAGTCACAGACTAAACGCAGGAAGAAGGTGCACAGCCTGGGGGCCTGATTATCCAAAGTGAGGGTGAGGGACAGAGTGATAAGCATCTTTGAAGCTGGAGTAGCAGTGGTCGATATTATTTGATCCTCTGGTGCCGTGGGGAATGTGGTGGTGGTGGTGGTAGTTTGGAAATCACTTCCTCAAACTAAACGTGTTGAAGTCCCGGGCAATGATGGGAAAGGTGCTGGGTTACGACATTTGGTATTTGTTGAGCAAAGCGTGCAGCTCGTCCAGTGCTGGACGAACGTCTGCCTGGGGTTAGGGAGGAATGGACAGCAGTCAAGATGATGGAGGTGTTCCCTAAGGAGGTAGAAGGGGCGGTGACTTCACTGATAGATGTTCCAGGTGCAGGGAACAGCAATTGGAAAGTACCGTCAACTGATTACCATTTCAAAACGTATGTAGGAAGGAACTGCAGATACTGGTTTACACCGAAGATGGACACAAAATGCTGGAGTAACTCAGCGCGACAGGCAGCATCTCTGGATTGAAGGAATGGGTGACGTTTCAGGTCGAGACCCTTCTTCAGACTGGAAAAAGTCTAAAGAAGAGTCTCAACCCAAAACGCCACCCGTTCATTCTATCCGGTGATGCTGCCTATCCTGCTGAGTTACTCCAGCATTTTGTGTCTATCTACCATTTCAAAACAAATGGTTCATCGATTCCATTTGAGCACCACAAAGAATTTTCCATGGAAGCAGACGCCATCGCCTCTCGTTTTACGCAATCACTCCATCCTATCCATGCGATGGATCGAGAAATCTTTGGACTGGAGGACTGACCCTTCGGGAGCTGGGGGGTGAGCCATGTCTCTGTGAAACATAGCCCACAGCATACCCTCACCGGAACATTATCTGCCAGTCTCCACCTGTATCCACCTGTCACTTGCCATCTCTTGTCCCACCCCTCCCCCACTTCTCTATACTGGGTACTTCCTCTCTACTTTCAATCTAGACGAAGGGTCTCGACACAAAACATCAACTGCCCATTTCCCTCCACAGATGCTGCCTGACGCACTAAGTATCTCCCGCCACTCTCTTTGTTTTTGCTTCTGGAACCCCTTGGTGGATTAGTGGCGGCGCCTAACGGCAGCGGCTCCACGACAGTCGTCTGTCTTTTTTTATTTTTGTCTTGTTAAATGTATGTCTTGAGTTAGTTTTTATTATTTTTTTATAGTTGTGTACATGTGGGGGGTGGTGGGGGGGCCGTGGGGAAACTGTTTTAAATCTCTTCCCTGTGCGGGGACCCGACTATTCCCTGTCGGGTCTCGGATGTCGTTGGGCCTAACATCGTGTAGCCGGCGGCAACCTCCGGCCGGGACTAACCTGAGGGCTCCAGTTGCAGAGCCTGCGGAACTGACATCGCGGAGCTGGCCAACTTCGGAGCGGGAAGAGCTGTGGTGGCGCGCGGCTGCGACCCGACTTTTGGAGTTCGGAGGCACCGGCCGCAGACCCGGTGGACGGGAACATCGGGAGCTCGCAGGTCCCTGGTGGGAGACCGCTTTTCCGAGCTCCGCAACGGCGACTTCTCCCGCTGGAATCGCGGGTTTAAGGACATGGAGCCGGGGCCTAACATCGCCCGGCGTGGCTTAAACGGCCTCAGGACTTACCATCGCCCGCCGGGGGCTTTAACATCGGAGCCCCAGTTCGCCTCGACACTGCAGTTGGACTGCTGGACCACGGGAGAAGGAACAAAGGGAAGAGATAAAGACTTTGCCTTCCATCACAGTGAGGAGATGTTGGAGACTCACTGTGATGGATGTTTATGTAAACTGTGTTAAGTGTGGGTCTTGGATTGTGTTGTAATGTAAAAAACTGTAGAAATTATATTTCGTTCAAACCTAGGTTTGAATGACAATAAATTGCATTCTATTCCCTAATCTCTCCTGGCTTCCAGTTGACCATAAAAATCCTCCGCCTTTAGCCAAAGGACAGGAATTAACAGGCCTTCCATGTGATGGCAGGCCCAGAGTAGTGGATACTACAGGAATCCACCCGTACCTGGGCCCCAGCTATTCGTCAGTATATGTCAATGATTCGGATGAGGGAAATGTACATAGTGTTACGGAGCTTGCCAGTGATACGAAACTGGGTAGGATTGTGAGGTAAAATAGAAATAGTGATGGATTGGGAAGTGTTGGTGTACAGTGGGACCTGGGTGTTCTGGCACTTTGCCCGTGGGGGTCATTGAAAGCAAACACCCAGGAGTGGCAAGTAGTTAAGAGAGTAAACAGTCTGTTGGCCTTAATATCTCGAGGATCTGAGTACAAGTATTTCTCGCTGCAAGTGTTATACATGGTTTCGTGAGATCACTGTGTGTGACTAACCTCTCTGCCCGAGAAAGAATCGTTCCATAGACGGAGTGCAGCAACGGTTTACCAGACTGGTACCTCGTGCCACAAGTTTGCCAGTTGAGGAGAGATTGACTAAACCAGGCCTGTGTTCATTGGAGTTTAGAGGAATTAAGAAGGGATCCTCTTAATTCTGGCAGGGCTTAATGCAGGGAGGATGCTTCTGCTGTCTGGGATCCAGAACTGGGAGGGGGGGCATAATAGGAAGAGGAGAAACCTTTCCACTCAGAGGATGGTGAACTCTCTGCCACAGAAGGCTGTGTGGATGTGACCAGTATGTCCAAGGAAATAGATATATTTTTACATACAAACGGCATCAAGGGGCTTGGGGAGAAACCAGGAAGGTGGTGGTGGGGTAGAAGATTAATTGTGATAGTGGTGAATGGCATAGGACAATTGAAGGACATTTGACCACCTCCTGCTCTTCTTTCTCCAAGTTTTGATATCTGTTCTAATGACAAAGTACCGTGCTTTTATGTGGCAAATGTCTACCGTTACAAATGTTAATGACAAGAACCCTAACAGCATTGATGTGCAGAGGGATGTAGGGGTCCAACCCTTTGATCCTAGAGTGACAGCACAAGTGACACAAGGAGGGGCCACGGTGACGCAGTGGTAGAGTTGCTGCTGTACAGAGCTTGCAGCGCCAGAATCCTGGGTTCGATTCTGTCTGTACGGAGTTTGTATGTCCTGTTCTCCCTGTGACTGCGTGGATTTTCTCAGGGATGTTCGGTTTCCTCCCACACTCCAAAGACAGGCAGGCAAGTAGGTTAATTGGCTTGGCGTATATGTAAATTGTCCTGCGTGTGTGTAGAATAGTGTTAATGTGCGGGGATCGCTGGTTGGTGCGGACTCAGTGGGCCGAAGGGCCTGTTTCCGCACTGTGTCTTTAAACTAAAAAAGTAGTCAGAGTGGTAAAGAAGTCACATGATGTGCTTCATTGGCTGGGCATTGTGTATTAGAGTCAGGAAGTCATGATGCAGTTGGTTAGGCTGCATTTGGAGATTGTGGGCAGTTCTGGTCACCCGTTATAGGAAGGATGTGGAGGCTTCGGAGAGCATGCAGAAGAGATTCCCAAACAAAGTTGGCAGGATTACGGGGTAATAACTATAAAAGGAGGTTGGACAAACTGGATTGTTTTCTCTGGAAAGGTGAAGGTTGAGGTGAGGCCTGCTAGCAGTATATGAAATTATGAGAGGCTTAGATGGGGTAGACAGTCAGAACCTTTTTCCTTGGGTGGAAATGTCAAATACTGGAGGGCATAACCAAGTAAGAGGGGCAAGGTTTAAAGGGGCAAGTTTTAACACAGAAGATGGTGAGTGCCTAGAACGTGCAGCCAGGAGATGTAGATGAGGCAGATACAATAGTGGCAGTTACAAGGCTTTTAGATAGTCACATGGATATGCCAGGAATGGAAGGATATAGATCACATGCAGGCAGAGCAGATTAGTTTAACTTGGCATCATGTTTAGTCTGGACATTGTGGGCCGAAGGGCCATGCCCTGTGCTGTGCTGTTCTATGTTCTACATTGATTATGATCCAGAATAATAATAAATATGGTGTAAAGAAGATCAAAGAACAGCATCAGTAGACTAATCTTTAGAAGCAAAGTAGTCTGGTTATTTAATATGTTTCCCAATGACAACTGGATATATATTGATTTTATCACCATACATATCTTTCTGTACAAAGTAAAGCCATAGGTTCTTTAACCTAAGCATTGCACCGTGTTTTGCATTCCCTTTCTGGGAGCTCTGCAAAGTATTTTCCTTTTGCAACCCAGTGTTTAGTAATCCCTTAGCAACGGCTAAACCCAGCCCCAAGAACCACAGGCACCTGTAACATTGAGCAGGAAATGGCCGCTGCCTCTTCTGGAGAACTCTTGAAATGGTGCCATTATTGTTCCAGTGAAACCATGTCAGTTTGGGAAGATAGACACAAAAAGCTGGAGTAACTCAGCGGCCCAGGGAGTCAGAAGAAGGGTCTCGACCCGAAACGTCACCAATTCCTTCTCTCCAGAGATGCTGCCTGTCCCGCTGAGTTACTCCAGCTTTTTGTGTCTATCTTCGGTTTAAACCAGCATCTGCAATTCCTTTGGAAAGTCCAGCCAGTAAAATATGCACACAAATTAAGTCCTGATTTTTAACTATTTAATGGCCTAATTTTACTTGCGATAACACAGAATAAAGCAGAATTATGTGCAACACATCACATGTCTTTGTCACTTCCTCACGAACAACTTATCTCCACTGCACCCCTGGCCACACCCTATCGTAGATCTCCCTTGCCCAACCCACCCCCCGACATTCCCTGCAACCTGAAACTATTTCCCTTTTTCCCGGCACAGACATCTGTGGAGGTCAAGTTAATGGATATTTTTAAGGCAGAGATTGTCAGTTTCTTGATCAGTAATGGTGTCAGGGGTTATGGGGAGAAGGCAAGAAAATGGGATTGAGAGGGACAGATAGATCAGCCATGAGTAGACTTGATGAGACGAATGGCCTCATTCTGCTCCAACAACTTATGAATATGGTGTCTCCGGCTTGAAACATTAGCTGTTCCTTGCTCTCCACAGATGGTGTCTGGCTAGCTGAGTGATGCCAGTATTAGCTTTTTTTTAATTGTTAGTCAGAGGCCATTCAGCCCCTTGAGTCCCTGCCAGCTCCCAGCAGAGGAATTCCATCAGTCCTGATTGCAATGAAACATTCTCTGTCACATGCTCATCAATTGTTTGATTTGTTTTTGCCACTGACCTACCAATTAACCTTTGGAAAGTGGGAGGAAACCAGAGCGCCCATGAAAAAAACCCACGTGGTCACAGGAGGAATGTACAAACTCCACACAGACAGAAGCCAAGGTCGGGATCGAACCTGGGCCTCTGGAGATGTGAGGCAGCAATTCTATCAGCTGCATCACCTGTTTATTTCCTGAAGACATTTCACTCATTCCACATCAACCCTCGAGGAATTTGTTGGTGAGGTAATGACAGAGAAACTATCGGGGTTTGATGTAATTACCCCATGAATGAAACATAGAGCAGCTGTACTAAAATGCATGGAAACAGCTTAGGTTCCAGCTGGATCCCTAGATGAGTGATTAAGAAGGAACTGCAGATGCTGGGAAATCAAAGGTACACAAAAATGCTGGAGAAACTCAGCGAGTGCAGCAGCATCTATGGAGCGAAGGAAATGGGCAACGTTTCGGTACGAAACGTTGCCTATTTCCTTCGCTCCATAGATGCTACTGCACCCGCTGAGTTTCTCCAGCATTTTTGTGTACCTTCCCTAGATGAGTGATCTGCACATATGAATTCACCTGAGAATCCTTCATCCTGTCCAAGGTAACCTGAAACGTTGACTGTGCATTTCCCTCCACAGATGCCGCCTGATTTGCTGAGTTCCTTCAGCAGTTTGCCTTTTTCAAAAACATTCTGGATGGATTTCAAGGACAGTCTAATGGTTGTAGAACACTAGTCCTTTGGACTCTGCAAACGTCGCTTCTTACGATCCAGAAGGTACTTTGAAGAGTTAAGGGTACTGCCAGGGAGAATTCTCGCAACATTTTCCACAAATTCCCAATGGGAGAACTGTCAGGGATAAGCTTGTGTTCAAGAAGGAACTGCAGATGCTGGAAAATCTCAGCGGGTGCAGCAGCATCTATGGAGCAAAGGAAATAGGTGACGTTTCGGGCCGAAACCCTTCTTCAGACTGTCTGAAGAACCCGCTGCACCCGCTGAGTTTCTCCAGCTTTTTTGTGTACCTAGGGATAAGCTTGTGTTGTTTTACCAAGTTCAGCAGTGAGTGTCACTGTTGTTGATGATAACATTGCCTGCTATCCACACCTCCAGTATCATAGCTTCGTCAACATTTAAAATACATTCGGACAGGTACATGGATAGGAAAGGTTTAGAGGGAAGATTGACACAAAATGCCTGAGTAGCATCTCTGGAGAAAAGGAATGGGTGACTCTTCAGGTCGAAACCCTTCCTCAGACAGGCCGGGTCAAGGCAAGGCATGGCAGGGCAACTTTATTTATATAGCACATTTCATACACGAAGCAGACTCAAAGTGCTTCACATAAAAACATGTCATACAATAAAATGAAATAATAAAATGAAATAAAATAGAAGAATTAAAAGAAAAGCAAAGCAAAATTAAAAATGCATTATAAAATGTGCAAAAGATATAAGTGCAATGTAGTTAAGATTTAGCTGAAAGCTAAAGTAAACATAAAAGTTTTCAGTCTTTTTTTAAAAGTGGTCAAAGTTGAGGCAAGTCTTAAATCTTCATAGAAGTTTATTCCAGCTATTTGTTGCATAGAAACTAAATCCTGCTTCCCCATATTTTGTATTTACTCTGGGAATCACTAACAGATTGGTTTCAGAAGATCTTAGCGGTCTAGAAGGCTTATATAGTGGAAGCATGTCAGTGATATACTTTGGTCCTAAACCATGTAGTGATTTATAGGTGAGCCGCAGGATTTTGAAATCAATTCTCTGACATACAGGGAGCCAATGTAAGGATTTAAGAATTGGTGAAATGTGTTCAAATGTTTTGGTCTTTATTAGAACTCTAGCAACAGTGTTCTGAACAAGCTGTAGCTGCCTGACAGTTTTTTTCGGAAGACCTGCAAGGAAACCATTACAATAATCTAGCCTACTAGTAATAAAGGCATGTACAAGTTTTTCTAAGTCTTGAGCTGACATGAGTCCTCTTAATCTTGCTACGTTTTTGAGGTGATAGTAGGCAGATTTTGTTACTGATTTGATTTCACTGTCAAAATGTAAATCTGAATCCATCAAGACCCTTCCTCAGACGGAATAGAGGGATAAGGGCCAAATGCGGGCAGGTGGGAATAGCGTAGATGGTGGCACCTTGGTCGGCATGGGTAAGTTGGGCCGAAGGGCCTGTTTCCGTGCTGTGTAACTCGCCGACTGTAAAGTTATTGCTTCATGGAGGTTCAAATAGTTTTCTTTGTTACTGACTAGAAACAGAGGAGAGAGTCTCTTCCACGGTGCTGGCCCAACTTCAAACAGATGTCCTGTGTAACTTCAAGAAACTTTGCCCAATTGAAATAAAAACATTTGATTTGGATCTTGAATTCTGTATTGTTCTCCAAACTCCTTGCAGTCTTGATTATTTTGTTTTGTGCAGTTAACAGCAACCTTGGTGCTGTGAATTTGTAAAATCAACTAAATGTGAGATCCTTTTGTCCAAAGACTCCAAGTTTTTTTTTTTTATTCATTAGGGATGTGACCATTGCTGACAAGGCCAGCATTTACTGCCCATCCCTAACCACTCTGAACAAAATTAATTCTGGAAAAAAAAATGTTTCCTAATGTTAAGCTTTACAATTGCTCCTCACATTGTACCCTTCAACACACAGGACCTGCTTGTGGGAAAGAGCAGAATATTTAATTTGCATTCGCCATCTAGTTGTTGGGCAGTGTGGGATTTTTCACTCTGCTACCAAATTCACCCTTTGGGGCTGACAGGCCACTAGGCTGATTGAACTAGACTAGGTCACTATTGATGACTGAAAGCCAATGCTAATTCGTCCATCAAAGCTTCAGATAATTAGAGGTCTTCATTGTTAACGTGGCACTAGCTAAATGAGCAGCTTCAGCCTGCACACTTGTATCTGGAGGGCACTGAGTGTAATCATATGAATAACATCAATGGATTGGGATAAGCAGGGTGCATCTCCTCAGGAGAGTGTCCACCGTGTAGTGGGCAAACAGAAATCCTCAGTTGTAACATCAGGAAATGCTGAATACACCCAGCAGATCGGGCAGCATCTGTAGAGAAATGGTTTGCATTTTTAGCACAGTGTCACAGCTGGTAGAGTTGCTGCCTCACAAGGCCAGAGACCCGGGTTCAATCCTGACCTTGGGTGCTGTCTCTGTAGACCCTGTGACTGTGTGTGTATCCTGCAGGTACCTGTACTCTGTTTTCCCAAAGATCTCAAAGATGTGTGTGTTTGTAGGTTAATTTGCCTCTGTCAAACTGCCCCAAGGAAGTGGATAAGAAAGTGGGATAGTGGTTAGGAAGTGGATGAGAAAGTGGGATAACATAGAAGTCGCGTGACACAAAATGCTGGAGTAACTCAGCGGGACAAGCAGCATTTCTGGAGAGAAGGAATAGGTGATGATGTTTCGGATCGAGACCCTTCGTCGGACCCAAAACGTCACCGATTACTTCTCTCCAGAGATGCTCCCTGTCCTCCAGCATTTTGTGTCTATTTTTTGGTTTAATCCAGCATCTGCAGTTCCTTGCCACGCATAGAAGTAGTGTGAATAGGTGATTGGTGAATAGGCAACATTCCTGTTTTCATGCTGTATCTCTAGATCCTGTACCAGATCAGTCAATGATTCTCTCTCCGCAGAGCTGCTGAGTGCTTCTTCCATTCTCTGGTTTTATTTTAGATTTCCAGCATCCATGTTTTTCCTCTTTTTGGGAAGTTGTCTAGAAGTTCAATCCGACTCTAGGTCCCGGGCTATGACAAACTGCAGCGTTCCTCACCTTTAAACTCCACTCATCCTGGGAAGGTTGATGCTTCTGGTGAGTGGACTAGAAACCCTGGATCCAGGGATAGGCCCACCATCATCATCAAAATAACTCTCGCATTCCCTCTCACTCCGTCCCTCCCCCACCCCAGCCCTCTTGCTAATTTCACCATTTGTATTCCTTCATTTTCACCTCGTCCCCAGCCATCAATGGGCCATTGTTTACTCCACCTTTTCTCAGTCATCGATGCAGGCTCTGCTTTGTTTTGTTCCTTCCCATACCTCTAGTGTCCCCCTCCCTGACTCTACCTGTGATGAAGGGTCTCGACCTATTCATTTTCTCCAAAGATGCTGCCTGACCCGCTGAGTTACTCCAACATTCTGTGTCTATCTTAGGTGTAAACCAGCATCTGCAGTTCTTTCTTACACATCGCCATCTGCATGTTGGAAGCTCCGTGGGTGGAGACTGGCCGAGGTCAGGGTCGGGCTCAGCTGATTCCCCCTCACCCCGGCAGTCTCTGTGCCAGTCAGATAGCAGAGAGAAAGAAGGTGCACCCTCTGGAATTAAACCTGATGGGTATCATCAACAGAAAGCAAGGGTGCGAGTGAAGACTAACAAAAAGCAACTGGAGCACACTTTCACTTTGAATATGCTGATTAATGGAAAGTCCCTGGAATAGCTAGCTTCTTCCTCTTTTGTAATCTCTTTCTTTCTCTCACACGTTAATGGGACACGAGACACCCTTAAATCCCTCACTCCCATCAAGTAATCCCATTCCGAGTGATCCCGTTAACAATGCAGGCTGACGTTCAGTCCGCCTGAGGAACAGTCCCTGGGGATAAATTAGCATTAAAATTTAAAGGTTGCAAGCCAGATGTTTTGTTCCAAGTATGACTTAAAAACACAGCGCTGGCCAGAAACCTTTGAAGATCGCCTGATCGTACCATTTTGAGGAAGCAATGAGGACGAATTTTATCATTGATCATACTTATGAGAAGCCACATGCCAAATATTTTGAGATTCAGACTTATCTGATGGCGTCCCATCGAGAACAGGGAATTAAAGGTCAAATTTTCACCAGCCTTAACCGTCCAATATCTGGGTTATACCAGTTTCTGTCCAGCGAAACACATTCCAGACAAGAGCAAACCTCTCCCACTGTCTACTTGTCATTTCCACTGCATTTACCTGTCATTTATGTTATTTACTGAATCAGCAGAATTACTTCAGCAGTGGCGGGGGGGGGGGGGGGGGGGGGGGTGAAAGCAGGGGATTTGTAATCAAAGGGTTAATTTGCACAAATTAACCAAGCATGATCAGAGATCTGCGTCAGAGACTGTACTCGTAGGGCTGTTTTTCAAGGGAGAGAAATCAATCACCGCTGCGTTGAGATGTGATTTATGTGGGAGGTTAGATATGTGGGTTAATGTAGGATCATGGAACTGATCCAGGTTGGTTACCAACTGGAAAGTAGTTTACTAGATTCTAAGGCGAGCTATAATTCAGAGCACCAGCACTATTTAAATGGTCATGCCAAATGTCTGTGTTACTTCATATCATCGTGCCCTGATCAATGTTATAACCGTATCCATGGGGGAAGTCTGATAAGACCCTCACTGACCCAGCGGCATGCGATCCAGATTCCACTTCACCATCTGTAGATGTGACCTTGAACTTGTATCCTGAAGCACAAAGCTCATTATCTCATTTCCATCCGCACCTCCCTCACCATGGCGATGTTAGTTGCAGTCATTGATCAATTGTTTTCCGAGGGAGAGTTACTGATTCACAAGATTCTAGGGGAATTCGTGTTTAAATACCACACAGACACATTCGGATTATCTATGCTTTAGCGTTCTTGAAATGTATTCGTAGAATGATTTTGCCAGCAATTTTATTAATTCCCTGGATTTGTTTTCAACTGTGGCCTGAGCAGCAAATTGATAGTTTCTAACCCCGTAAAATTCTTCCTACTTTCATTCCTTGATAACTTGCAAAAGCAAACAGATGCCAGAAATTTGAAGTTTAAACAAAATATTGTGGAAAAGTGCAGCAGGTCGGGCAGCATCAGTGGAAATAGAAAATGTTTCAAATTTATAAGCTGAAAACAGAACTTTAAAAAAGTTAGAGACCACAATGTGTTAAGTTGCAGGGAAGGGAGAGGGAAGTCACCTTTGCTGTCAATTTCCAGCCTGTTCTCACTTTCACTTGGACCGTCTCTGATTCAACCCTCAAAAACCTTTGGCCTCTTACACTGTTCCAACCAAACCTAATATAATCAGATAAAGTGTACTCAATGTTGTATCTTGGTACCTTGGAGCCCATAATAGTCAAGGATAATTTTAAATTATTTCAGGTATCTGACCTCTCCAATTTATATCAGCAGTTCTGATGAAGGGCCTGATGACCTGAAACGTTGTATCTGTTTCTCTCTCCACAGATGTTGCCTGTCCCGCTGTGTATTCCTCTTTCTATTTACCATTTTCAGCAGTATCCCCTCAATAGCCCGTTAGCCGCGGCGAGCCGAGCAGTCAGGACCTAGGACCCGGCCTGCAGCAGGGCGGAGTTTGCAACATCAACTAGGGCCGGGGATTCCCTGCCGCCGCCGTGTGACGTCACGAGGGAACCGCCCCGCCCCGCAGACGCGTCGCCAGGGAGACCGTGTCTCCGCCCACCGGAGGTGACGTATCCACACTCTTGGACAGCTGCCGAATGTGAGGACGCGAGAGTCGCGTGCGGAGCGTGGGGGCGGGGTCTGGTTGCCATGACGCCTGTGGGGGCGGAGCCAGGGTCGAGCCTGGTTACCGTGACAACGGCGGGGTGAGGCTCTGTCACCCCTAGTGTGGAGACGGGGGGGGGGGGGGGGGCAGGCGCTGCGTGTGAAGTCTCCATCCCGGGGGACCCACTGCTCAGAGCATCCTATCGGCATGGGAGTAGTGGGACAGTCCAGTACTAGAGGTCATAGCCTCAGGATTAAAGGACGTTCTTTTGGGAAGGAGATGAGGAGGAATTTCTTGAGTCAGAGGGTGGTGAATCTGTGGAATTATTCGCCTCGGAAGGCTGTGGAGGCTGCAGTGGATATATTTAATGCAGAGATAGATACGTTTTTGATTAGTACGGATGTCAGAGGTTATGGGGAGAAGGCATGAGAATGGGGTTAGGAGGAAGAGATAGATCAGCCATGATTGAATGGCGGAGTAGACGATGGGCCGAATAGCCTAATTCTACTCCTATTCCTTATGACCTTAAGTCAGGTTAGATCGAGTTTATTGGCAAATGCACAAATACGGCGAGGTACAGGTACAATGGTCTGAAGAAGGGTCTCGACCCGAAATGTAACCTATTCCTTCTATCCAAAGATGCTGCATGAGTTACTCCAGCATTTTGAGTCTACCTTAGGTACAACAAAAATGTTGCTTGCATCACAGGCATATAGACCTCACACACAGAACATAAATTAGACGGAGACGAGGAAACACATTTTCTCACAGAGAGTGGTGGGTCTGTGGAATTCTCTGCCTTAGAGGGCGGTGGAGGCAGGTTCTCTGGATGCTTTCAAGAGAGAGAGAGCTAGATAGGGCTCTTAAAAATAATGGAGTTGGGGGATATGGGGAGAAGGCAGGAACGGGGTACTGATTGGGGATGATCAGCCATGATCAGTAAAGTAAAGCAGTAAAGTAATTTTTATTTATATAGCACGTTTAAATCAACTCGCATTGAAACCAAAGTGCTTTACATAAAATAAAAAATTATGTTTCCATAAATCCATAGACATTTTTTTTTTAAATCACATCACATTGAATGGCTTGAAGGGCCGAATGGCCTACTCCTGCACCTATTATCTATTGTCTAATTTATACACAACATATATAAATCTCAAGTTCAAGTTCACGTTTATTGTCACTTAACCAATACAGTGAAATTTGAGTTACCTTCTGCTTAAGAACCCGATGCTCAAAGAAAAGTAGCTGTTGCTGAACCTGGTGATGTGGGACTTCACACTTCTGTACCTTCTGTCCGATGGTAGCAATGAGAAGAGGGCATGGTGGAGAGCTTGGATGATAGATGCTGCTTTCTTCAGGCAGTGCCTCATGGAGATGCATTTAATCAAAGGCATGGCTGTGCCCATGATGGACCAGGATAGGTTCATCACTCTCTGGAGCATCTTGCTTTCCTGTGATTTGGAATTGCCATGATGCAACCAGTCAGAATAGTTTCTACAGTGCATCTGTAAACGTTAGTTTTTAGTAATCAGTGTCATGCCAAATCTCTTTAAACTACAAAGAAAATAGAGATGCTGTTGCGCCTTCACCATGATTACATCTACATTACAGGATGGGTCATCCGAGATATGAATGCCCAGATACTTGAATGCTAACTCTCTCCAGCGCTGACCCACAAATGATTAATATTGCTTTATTATTGTCACATGTACCAAGATATAATAAAAAATATTTGCTTTTCTCTGGCATGTGATCGCCTGATTTCCCCTTTCAGATGACAACGATTAGTTTCTTGGCCTTGTTGAGGTTGAGGTTGAGGCAAGGGGCTGCTGTTGTGGCACCACTCAATCAGGTGCTCCACCTCTCTCCTGTACACTGACATAGTACCACCCGTGATTCCACCAACAACAGTGATTTTGTCAGCAATTTTTAAACGCCATTGGAGCTGCCCATCGGCAAACAAACATGGGTGTAAGGAGAGTAGAGCTGGGGCTAAGTAAGCACGCAGCGCTGAGGTGCGCCTTGTTATTGATCTGAGATCTTGTTATTGATCTGTACTAATTGTGGTGGATAAGCCCCTTTGTGGTGGAGAATGAGCTCCCTTTGAGGTGGGGAATGGGGCAGTGTGGTGATTGTGCTGCCTTAGGGATGGGGGATTGTCCCCTATGGGGTGAGGATGGAGATGACCCCTTTATGGGTGGGGATGTGGGTATTAACTATAGAATAGAACCATTTCAAGAGGGCTGGCAGAGCACATGAGGGAGAAGTGAATAAATAGATTTAAAGGTGGGAATCATTTGGTTTGGAGTCTACTTTTATCTGATGTTCTTGGATTATTTTTTCTACTCAAAAGTTTATGTAAATACACGTTGTTTTCTGTTTAGGAATAATCATGCTTTCTCACTGTACCCACTGTCAGATAATCTTTCTGAGAGTGAACTCCAGAAAGCAACTGACCCAGGACCTGTGTGGATCAGCAGGCAGAAATAGTCATGAACATATTTAACCTCTCACTTCTCCATTCTGAGCTTTATTCCTGCCTGAATTTAGGCAAGCACTAATTAGATCCAGGTGCAATTTAGAAGTGGTGGGAATCTTTTCGCTGAGGTCTTGTGCTTAGAGATTTACAGCACAGAATCGTGCCCTTCAGCCCAACTCGGACAAGATGTATAACCTAGCTAATCCAGTTTCCTTGCATTGGCCCATATCCCTCTGAACCTTTCAAATCCATATACTTGTTTAAAAGTCTTTTAAACATTGTCATTGTACCCACCTCTGCAGCTTCCTCTGGAATACAGCTCATTTCATACACATATCCACCACCCTGTGTGGTAAACTTGCCTCTCATCTTAAATCTATGCCCTCTAAATTCAGACTTTCCTACCCAGGGAAAAAGGCTTGTGAATATCCACCTCATCTCTGCTCCGTGTGATTTTATACACCTCAAAGGTATATAACATCTGTGAAATATATAAAAGGTGGTCTGACAAATCTGTATATATTGCAAAAACTGGAGAACGGAAGGCAGGGATGGTAACCGCTGATGGGTCCTAGAGGACAGCTTTACACATACTGTTTCTCCTAATCCTAATCATGATCAAACTGGCAAAGGTATCAGAATCAGAATTTCCTTTATTGTCATTCAGACCTTACGGTCTGAACGAAATTTTGTGCCTGCAGTCATACATACAATGGTACAATAATAACAACAATAAACACAAATTAACTTCCACCACAGTGAGTCCTCCAAACACCTCCTCACTGTGGTGGAGGCAAAAATCTTAGGGTTGCAGTCTCTCCCTCTGCTCCCTCTGCGCTGAGGCGATTCCCCACCGGGCGATGGTATAAACAGTCCCGCGGCTCACCGAACCCCGAGTATATATTTTATGGCTTTACCTTCAGACGTGGTGGAAGAATTAATACTCAATGGGAGTCCTAATTTGGTTAACAGTTGGTTTAGTTGCACACCTTTCAAAGAAATTACAATATTAATAAGAACTTAGGGATGGAATCAGGACTGGACCATTCAACCCCTGGTTCCTACTCTGCCAAACAAATGGTGTGGCTGAAATTAAATTGCTGGAGCAGATCAGACTGCATCCGCGGAGGGAAATGGACAGATAACATCACGGGTCAGGACCCATGTTCAGAATGAACCATTTTACTGCAGCATTTCTCAGCTCTGTGTCTCTTGTGTCTCCAATGTGACATGGCTGATCTTTTACCTTGGCTCCTCCTTCTTGCACTAAACTATCAATTCCCAGAACAGCCTAAACCTGTTGGCCTCTGTTTAGAAAATACATAGTAGAGGCTTGGGTAGGGAATTCCCTGGTTGAAAAGCATTTATTTTACCTCATTGCCAAATAGCCAGTTGCTTATTTTGAAGATGTGACCCTTGATTCTGGTCAACCCAGCCGGGAGAAACATCATTTTGTGTATTTCAATGAGGTCACATTTCCCTCTCTTAACTCTAAAGAGTACAGCTCGAGCCTGCTCAATGGTACAATTAACCTCCCCACCTCCCTCCTCCACATCAGGAACCAACCTGGTTTTGAAATCCAGTTTTGTGGTGTGGTTGACTGTGTCCTCGGCAGCAGGAATCAGGGCAGCAGAAAATTAACCAATAACAAAGGACAGCAAAGGAAACGCAGAGGATAATCAAAAACATATTTGTTAACAACAGGCCTTAATTATATTGTGTCTATAGTGACCTTAGATGAACCAAAGTGTTTTATAGCCAATACATTTGGCAATAACCTGGGCCGGATTTACGCATAAACTAGACAAGTTTAGGCTTAGGGCCTCAAGATCTAGGGGGGCCTCGGCCCGCTCCACCAAGGTGTATAAAACTTTTGACATATTCGTATTTTCTGAGCCTTGTCCTTTCAACTGTCAGGAGTGTTCGAGTCGGTGCGTGGCTACAAGTTTAACAATGTCAGAACCAGCTCCGACTGTGCCCGACCTGCCTGCTTCAGGGGAGAAGAGATAAGGCTCCGGGTGGGGTAAAGGGTGGGTGGGAACGAGCAGCCACCCGCTACGATAGGCGGAATGGTCCTTTCTATAGTTAACTCTGCTCACAGTCTCTGATGAGGCTGGTTTCCCGCCCACCGGGACCTCCCATGCTTTGCCCGCTGACCCTCGCCAATCCACTGCCCTCCAGCAGCCCGCAGCCGTAGCCTTACCTGCATCCTGGCTTCAGCACCGGGCCTGAAGTCTCCATGCTGCAGGCTCCGACTCCCCCGGGTTTGACTGTGCTGGGTCCTAGTGCTAGTCCCCCGCAACCCTGGTAACCTCAGTGGCTGTTCCACTGGGCCTTCCCCATTCCCCTCAAACCATGTGACCCCAGCTCTTCCCCACCCACACTACAGTCCTCATACCCCCCTACCCCCTGACCACCCACCAGCCCTCCACCAGACATCGCCTCGGCCTCAGTCCACTCACCTGCCTTCCTCTGGCCCCAACCCCCATCAATGCCGTGTGTTCACTATCCCTCCTGACCTCCCCCTCTCAGATACTGAACGGTCTGTCTGTAGCAGAGGCCTCACCTTTGCCCCCCTCCATCCCCACCTCAATGAGTTCCGCACCCGCCGCGATTTGGAGCTCTTCTTCCGAGGGCAGTCTTATGACAATGCTGCCAACATGGCTGGTAGGTACAAGGGTATGCAGCAAAAAATCCTCGAAAAAAACAAATTTGCAAGATTTATTCCATGCGCTGCTCACTCATTAAATTTGGTGGGCCGTCCCGCTGTTGATTGCTGCCTTGATGCAGTAAACTGTTTTGGAATTATCAATGAATTTTATACTTTCTTTTCATCCTCCACAAAGAGATGGGCAGTTCTAAAACCATTTTGCAACCTCAATCAAAAGTGCCTAAATATTTGTCAGACACTAGGTGGGAGGCATATGCAAAAGTAGTGAAGTTGCACAACAGTTTTCCTTTCTTGCTAATCTGACCACATTTAAGCAAGAAATCCAGCTAGGTGTTGAACTGTTGATGGAAGCATACCCAGAAGATGTTGATCTGAAACTTACTGATGAATTTTTGCACTTTCACTTGTACGTGAGACCAAGCCATAGGCATACAGAAGAGCACTCTCTGTCTCATACAGATCGTTATCAAATAATATACAAGGAAACAATTCAGATGGCCTTCCCTAATGTGGAAGCAATCTTGCGGCTGTTTCTTAGTTTAATGGTCACCAACTGCTCGGGAGAGAGGTCTTTTTCAAGACCTTAAAAATGAATTAAGGTCCACAGTGTCTCAAGAGGGATTGTTTGCACTGAGCATTCTGTGCATTGAGAGTGACAAACTTAGACAAACAGATCTTGGTGAACTTCTGGATGATTTTGCTATGAAGAAGGCAAGAAAAAAACATTTTTGCTCTTAGTGTATTTGTAGTTTCTTTTTTTCTTAATATTCCACATTCAATTCAAGAGACACTTATTGTCACAAGCACCAATTGGTACAATGAAATTTGGGGTCACCATCCGACGTCGGAACGGGCGAACATTCTCAGAGGCTTGGACTTCCGAATCAGCCACTTCCTACCGGAGACCGCGGCTCCCGAAGTCCACAGGCTGAGCTGGGCGGAGATTCACGCTGGCGGCCCTCGGCAAAGGGATCCCAGGGCTCCGCGATATTGAAATCAGCGCGGCCCGAGGCTCGGAGCTCCGCAAACCACAGCTCCATGATGTTGAAGCAGCAGGCCCAACACTCCAGAGCTTCAAACAGCGATCCAGGTAAGGCATTGCCTGCTCCGCGGTGAATCCAATATGTATTTTAAAACCAACTGTTTAATGACAACGTACAGTAGGATCTAAAATGTCACACTGTCACTGTCGGGTAGTCATGGTCCTCTAGTCGTGGGGGTGGGGGGCCTCACAAGTGAAATAGCCTCTTCATCTAAATCCGGCCCTGGCAATAATGAAGGAAACACAGAACCAGTATGTTTGGCAATATCCCACAGTAAACTGCAAAGGATTAATACATCAGTTATGAAATGTTGGTGGAAGATATTGATGTAATATGCCTTTGGTTCTCCAAATAAGGTGATGGGTAGACTTCTGAAGAACCAAACTACAGAAACTGAAAAGAATGCTCAGCTGCTTCTATAAAGCAGCTTTAGTGCAACCAGTCATCGAGCAAAATGTAAAACTGAAAAATGACAATCAATTGAAAGGACGAATGGGTGTGGTCCAAGGGGAGAGAAGGGCATTGGGGTAGACTGATAGTGGATGGGAGGACCAGGGGGCTGAGCCTTATAGAAGCGAGGGAGGGAGGGAGGGAGGGGAACTGGGTTGAATCTGGGACATGGGAGAGTGGTGCACTGTGTCTGACCCGATAAAGGTGAGAGAACTGCATTGGTTCAGACCCAGTACAAGCTTCATTTTACTGAGCACCTCGAGCAATGTAAGTTGAGCAGCCTTGTTACAACTGTCTAACAAAAGCCTATTGTAGAGCTGTTATTTCCAGGGAAGAAACAGTGGGGGATGTTATTACAATTGTTCAACATAAAATTGCAAAATTACGGGGACCTGGAGGATATCAAATGTAGCATCGTATTCTCAGAAGGATATAGGGAGAAGCTGGGAAGTCACGGGCCAGTTCATCTCAGTGATTTTCATGTGTTCAATCTGACAGCAAGTATGTAAAACATCACCTGTATTTGCATGGACTGTGTGATCACAACCCTTGCCATTGATTTTTCTTTCCATTAAGTAATGAATATAACAGTAATTAATATAACCAAAAAGGTACATCAGCCCAGATTTTAGAGGAATGGAAGTGTTTTTTTTTTCAATTGAATAGAATTTGTCTGAGAAATAGTACAAAGACATAAAACTTAGCCAGTTTAAGAATATTGCAGCTTTTGGTAAGAACCATGAGAAAAAATATGGCACATGAATTAAAAGTAATGCATTGTAATGTAGCAGGGTGACCTAGCTTTGCAGGCACACATCATTAAAACTGGCAGTGCTGAGCAGATTAGACCAATACTGCAGCTCACTACTTGAAGGGGCTGCTCCTCGGTTTCTGGCTTTGAGTCTTTGGACGTTTTAGGGACGAAGGCTGTGCCTAGCCTTGGACACAGTAACTGTCAAGACCTAGTTAAACTGGCTGCCTGACCCTCGGTGCTGATCAAACATCCATGGAGATGTGGCCTCTGATTTCTACTGACACATATAAATCCTTCCCGTGACCGTAGGAACAAGAGGGACATGAATGCATCAGCAGCTCTGAGGATCCGTTTTAATTTACCCTGATTTTCTTTTCAAATAAAGTTACATTTTTAAAAAAACAGCAGAAATTACAATAAACACTTGAGTTTTGCATCAAATAAAGTAGCAGATAAGAAGAAAGGAAGCTCTTTGGTCAAGCAATTTGTGGTATTAGTTTTAGACGGCATATTACATAATGGATTCAAGGAGTGTCGCAGGGGGGCAAGGTTGTAGTTACAGTGTGAAGAGAAACTAGTACCCAGGTCTTAGCTTCAGTGGCACCAATAGGGTTAAGAGGTGAGGATTATGAAGCGCCATGTTGAGTTAAATGGTGACGCTGTTCCTGTTTGGTAGGAGAACTAAAATAAGGAGAGGAATTAAAGCTAATCACAAAAGGAATGTAAAGGTATTTCAAAAATGTTTTAAATACTATTACTGGAAATCCAAAATAAAGTATAGAAAATGCTGTGGAAAGAGAAACCAGCCAATGCTTCAGATAGATCATCAACGTGAAATGTTAACTCTGTTTCTCGTTTCACAGATGATGCCTGACCTGCCGAGTGTTTCCAGCATTCAAAGAAACTTCAAGGAGGTTGCAAAATAACGCCACATGGATGTTGGTAAGCCTCTGTTAAAGTAGAACTGTGAATCCTTTTAAAAAGCACCTAAGATTATTGTTTGGGACATATAAATGTTAACTAACAGGGTAACTGCCTTGTAGGAATTGATTAGACCAAGAGGCTGATATCCTGCAGTGGCCTTGATTAACTAAATGCACTTTCTATGTTACAGCTGATAGGTTTAGTCTGTAGAGGCTGAGTCTAAATGGAATACCTGCCATTCAAGATAGAGTGGGAGACCCTTCAATGACTGCAGTTAATCTATAGATAGCTGCAGGGAAAGTGATTATTATCCATGGGTAATGCAACTTCAACAGGGTGCGTTACTGAATGGGCACAAGTTCCTGATATATATTTCCAAGAATAACTTAAGGTGACCAAGTAATGCCTTGGTCCTAACTTGCAAAATTGCACAAGAATATGCTCAATCCATATTTCCTTACAACAAAGGCCCCCATTCAACCTACAAGTCCCTTCAGCTCACCCCTATTCTTCAAGCACAATTCTTTAATCACAATGGTTTACTCACTTTGCCAATTCTGATGAAGGGTCATCAGCCTTCTGTTTGTTTCTTCACAGATGCTGCCTGACCTGCTGTGCCTTGCCTATTCAAATGTCTGTCTAAATGTCTCTTTAATGCAATTATTGAATCTGATTCCATCACCTCCTCTGGCAGTGCGTTCCAGATACCCTTTGTGTAAAAAACATTCTTCTCAAATCCCTTTAAAACTCCTTCCTCACACCTCCATGTATTGTGCTTAGTTTCCAGAAGGCATTTGATAATTCTGATGAAGGGTCATCAGGGATGCAGGGAGTCTCAACGACCTCCGCCCAGTGGCACTCACCCCTGTCATTGCAAAGTGCTTTGAGCGGCCAATCTTGGCTCACCTCAAAGCCAGCCTCCCCCCCACACTGGACCCCCATCAGTTTGCCTACCGGACCAACAGGTCTACAGAGGACGCCATATCGGCGGCCCTACACTCTGCCCTGACCCACCTGGACAGCAAAAACACCTACATCAGGATGCTGTTCATTGATTTCAGCACTGCCTTTAACACTGTCATCCCCGCTAGCTTGATCACCAAACTCAGTGGACTTGCCATCTCCACCTCCCTCTGCAATTGGGCACTGGATTTCCTCACCAACAGACCACAGTCTGTTAGGGTCAACAACCTCACCTCCTCCACTATAACACTGAACACCGGCGTGCCACAGGGCTGTGTGCTCAGCCCTCTCCTCTACTCCCTCTTCACCCATGACTGCATCCCTAAGAATGGCTCCAACGCCATCATTAAGTTTGCCTACGACACCACGGTGGTAGGACTGATCAGTGACAACGACGAGTCAGCCTACAGGGATGAGGTCCAGCACCTGACAACCTGGTGTGCCAACAATAACCTCGTCCTCAACTCCAAGAAGACGAAGGAAATTATTGTTGACTTCAGGAAGATCAGAGGGGGCAGACATACCCCCATCCATATAAACGGGACTGAGGTGGAGCGCGTCTCCAACTACAAATTCCTCGGGGTACACATCTCGGAGGATCTGTCCTGGTCCCTCAACACCTCCAAGCTGATCAAAAAGGCGCAGCAGCGCCTTTACTTCCTGAGGAGGCTCAAGAAAGCTCACCTGTCCCCCCAGAACCTGACCAACTTTTACCGCTGTACCATCAAAAGCATCCTGACCACCTGCTTCACGGTATGGTACAGCAGTTGCACCGTAGCGGACAGGAAGGCACTACAACGGGTGGTGAAAACCGCTCAGTACATCATCGGTGCCCCGCTCCCTGCCATGGATGCCCTCCACCGAAAACGGTGTCTGAGACGGGCCGGGAAGATCATCAAAGACCCCTCCCACCCCAACCATGGACTGTTTGCCCTCCTCCCATCAGGGAGGCGGTACAGGAGCCTCAGGTCTCGTACTAGTAGGATGAGGAACAGCTTCTACAACAACACTATCACATTGCTGAACTCGGAGTCCCGCCGATAGATTTCTCCAGTCTCTCCGTCCACATTGTTTGCTTATTCTGTATTTTTATTCCTATAATGCACTATTACTACGGACTGACGCTAAACTGCATTTCGTTGTACCCATACTTGCATCTGTGCAATGGCATTAAAATTGAAATTGAATTGAATAAAATGCCTCATCAAAGGTTATTGCAGAAAGTAAACTTCATGTTGTAAGAGGGAGCATATTAGGAGCGCATAGAAAATTGGCTACTAACAGGAAACATAGCATATAAGATACATTAGTGGCATTTAAGAGTCTTTGGATAGGCACAGGGTATGCAGGGAATGGAGGTATATGGATCATGTGCAGTTATCTTAGCATTATGCTCAGCACAGACATTGTGGGCCGAAGGGCCTGTTCCATTGCTGTACTTTTCTATGTTCCGTGTTCTAAGCGGCTTTTTCTGGTTCATAAGATATCGGATAGGATTTGCTGATTTTCTTTTAAGCTAAATTTGCTGATGATACGAAGGAAGATAGGAAAGTAAGTTGCGATAGAAATGTGAAGTTTGTACGCAAAGAACTGGCAATGGAGAACAATGTGGGAAAATGTGAAATTGTCCATTTTATCGGGAAAAATCAAAAGAAGCATGTAATGAGATTTCTGAGATGCAGAGGGATCTGGTGTCCCAGTGCATGATTCACAGAGGGCTGGTTACACATGCAGCAAGCAATTAGGAAAACTAACAAAATATTATTGCTTATTGCATGGGGAATTGAATACAAACGTGGGGACTTTATACACCAGTTTTATGGGCACTGGTGAGACTACATCTGGAATACTATGTTCAGTATTGGTCTCCTTTTGTAAGGAGGAATGCTAATCTATACAAAACAGCATACTGATGGGCAGGTAGTCTTACGAAGACAGGTCGGACAGTCTGAGCTTGTATTGCTGGGGTTGAGAAGATTGAAAAGCAGCCTGATTGAAATAAGATCTTGGGGGTTGTTTCCACTTTTGCTAGAATCACGAATAGGGGGCTCTGAGTATTTGGAGCTCCATGACTCAATGAGCAGCGACAGCAGAATCTTTGGAGATTCCAGCAGTACAGGCAACCCAAGCATTACAGTAGAGGGGGGTGGGTGTTGCATTCCTAGAATACAACTTGTACTGCAAACTTCCATAATGCAAGGCCACGTTATCTGTGCACGCATTATGAAAGGCGAGTTGAAAAAATGTTGGTTTAATGAAACATAGAACAATATAGCACAGGAATAGGCCACAGTGTCTGTGCCGAACATGATGCTAAACTAAATCTCATCTGCCTGTAAATGATCCACATTCCTCCATTCTCTGCATATGCATGTCCCCATCTAATAGCCACATAAACTTCTCTATCATGTATGCCTCCACCCCTGCCAATGCGTTCCTCTTTCCCTTAATTTTCCTCTTTCCCTTAATTTTTTTCACACAATACCCACAAAGAAAATGTTATTCCATATCTCAAATCTTTGGGTAATGAGTTGTGATTTCTGCAAGGATGAATGTCTGCTGCCCCAATGGCCACAACGCAGGGGATGCCTGGAGATAGTTTCTAAATAGGCATCAACAAGACAGGTTACGGGCAGAAGAGGAGAATGTGGCACTGAGGTTACAATCAAATCAGCCATCGTCCATCCCCATCGCTCTCTCGTTTATGGATACTGGATCCACTTGCTTCGACGACAGTTTACAACTACAAGTAGCAAAACGTATCAGTTTTGAACACATTAACTATTTTAAAATATTAAATCATGAAAAAAGTAGTAAATTTTTTAAAGAAAGAAAATGTTCAGTTAAATCTAAATGCAGGTAAATACCTGCTTAATTGGGTAATGGGACCCAGCAATGTTCATGAGTGATGAACTAATATGATTTATACCCAGTCGTGGAACTTTTTTTTTCCTCATTCTTCATGAATACAGCTTTGTATTTCTTAGAGTATGCCAATAGACATTCACAGAAACTTGCATTCTTTCATTTTCTCACTGCCTCTGAATAGGTTCGCTTTGTTGCATTCCCCAGCACATAGGTCATTACTTCAAACTCTTGAAGAAAAACGCTTTTCGATGAACCTCCGTCTGGCAAAGTGACAGGTGAGTCAGCCTCTAAAACGGAGCAGGTGCCGGTGTTATTTTTCTCTGAATGTAACGTGCTCTTTGTCGTCTTGTAATAATAAAATACCTCCAGTGTTTGGTGTCGAATGCGGCACCTGACAGCTTCAGCTGGGGAACTGGCCTCAGATTCCAAGCAACAAAATGCCCCATTTCATCTGAGAGCCAGCAAAATGGTCCACAAGAGATTTCCACTGCAGAAGGCTGTGTGTGTGTGTGTGTGTGTGTGTATTGGCTGATTACTTCATCTGGTAGAATTAGAAATCCCTGCTACTGTTCCATAAAAAGGTCGTGAAATAGGGGCCCTGAGTGTTTCCCAGTAAGTAAAAACATTAATACTTAATGGTGCTTTTCAGTATAAACATATCCATGTTTAATTTAATGAGTGCACTGGGTTAGATCATTGGTAGAGGCATTCCTACAGTTTTTTTTTCGCACAGATTTAGAAATGTGGCACTTCAGTTGAGAAGCATTTAAAAGCAAACGTTTCCTGCAGTGGTTTAAATATAATGACTCGCAGAATGCCCCAACCTTCAACAGTAACCAATATTTTATTTTTAACCATGAAATTTCCCTCAATTTCAGCAACAGCAAATACAATATTAATCTTTGTCATTCTAGCAATCAATTGGCATCTGCTGAAGCCGTGGTGCATTGATCGCTCTTCAATCTTTGAAGCTGTCAATTACACATTCCTCCTCCAACAATATTACTATGCTGTTCTTCTCATGTGGCTTTAGCCATCCTCTTCCACGCACAGCCAGGGCATCTCCAGGTGCCTCTTATTTAACTGCCCCCAATATGTTTCTGGTGTCCCCAGTGACCTGTCTTTAGTTTAGTTTAGTTTAGAGATACAGTGTGGAAACAGGCCCTTTGGCACATGGAGTCCATGCCGACCAGTGATCACCGCACACTAACACTATCCTATATCACTATTTACATTTATAGCAAACCAATGAACCTACAAACTTGTACGTCTTTGGAGTGTGGAGAGAAACCGAAGTTCTCAGAGAAAACCCACTTGGTCATGGGGAGAACGTACAAACTCAGTACAGACAGCACCCATAGTCGGGATCGAACCCGGGTCTCTGGCGCTAAGCGCTGTAAAGCAGCATCTCTACTGCTGTGCCGCCATGCTGCCCATCAGTTAACTCATTGCCAACTTATCTATAGCATATGTGGTATTCTGCACTGCATTGCTCTTCTTATTTAAGAGAAGACATTCATACATTGCAACTCCAAGGAAGGATTACCAGACAAATATCTGGAATGGATGGGTTGCCTTATGAGGAAAGGCTAGACTTTAAAATGCATAAGATCCTGAGGAGTCCCGACATGGTAGATGTGGAGAGAATATTTCCTCGATAGTTTACTTTATTATTGTCATGTGTACTGAGGTACAGTGAAACACTTTTGTTTGCATGCTATTCAGTCTTGTGAGTGAACTAGAGGCAGCGTCTCTATTTTGAAAAAAAACTATTGAACAAATGGTTGCCCATTTAAAGCAGGGATTAGGCAACTTTTCTTTCTCTGATAGGGTTGTGAGATTTTGGAATTCTCTTCCTCAAAGTAGTAAAGCCTTAGATTATATTTAGAACAGGGGGATAGATCCTAGATAAGAAAGGGGGACAGAGGGGATCGTGGAATTGAGGTTACACTCAGATCAGTCATGGTCTCATCGAATGGTGGGCAGGTTTGAGGAACCAAGTGGCTTCCTAATTTGTGTGCTCCAAAGGTCTAATAATGAATCACTTAATCACACCATAAATTTAAGTGCTGATAAATGAGCAGTGGAGGTCACCCGTGGATGGGCTGTTTGAATATTGGATGTGGGGGTGGTATTGACAGAATGAGTCTCTGGGGATGGTCACTGCTCCATTCCCCAAACAAAGCCCACTCCCAACCTCCTGACTCACTCATTCCACAGAACAGCAAGAACAAACAAACCGAGAAAGGATGGGGTATAAAATGTGTTCACATTTTAGTTTTCTTTCTGAGTGAGATTCAACCTTTCAATAGAACTTATCCAAAACAAACAACCTTCTCTTAAAATGCATTGCAAATGTGCTGTGCTCCCGAGAAAAGGTGGCACAAGTTTAATTTTTAACGTTTAAGTGTAAAGGCTCCTGAACAGGAAATAGTTTCTTCCTTCCCCCTCACTCCACCCCGCCCCACCCCTTCTTCCTCCTCATGTGAGTCATAGAGTCACAGAATTCTACTGCACAGAGACAGGCTTTGGCTCAACTTGTCCACGCCAATTAAGATGCCCCATCTAAGCCGGCACCATTTACCGTATGTGGCCCATATCCCTCCAAACCTTTCCCGACCTTGCACCTGTCCAAGTGCAGGAGTCATAGTGCAGCAGGTTTAACTGTAATTATATGGAATGCTGCCATGGCACTTAGTAAAGGCAGCAACACTTATCAGGCTTATCACACTGATTCACGCCTTACCCTTGTAAATATTCGTAAGTCATCTGGCCCGACTTCAATGTCAGTGCACAATGTCCCAGGTTTACAGATGAAATCGCAATGTCCACGTAATTGTTGTGGTAATTCTATCTGTGTTCTACCAACCTCTCTACACTGGTGAAAGTTGGGGAGGATAACGATTTTCAGATTGTCTGCTCCATTTTACTATGAAAATGTTGTTCCCCATAGCCCGCCCGCATACCCCACCCACAAAAATAAAACAAATCTTCTTTCTGCACTCACCCTAGTCCAAGTTTTTTTGAATATTCAGCTCCTACCATTATCCATACGCGGGCGAGCTTATTTAGAAATTGGAAGGGATAGAGGATACTTTCATCAGCTTTAGAGCATAAATGTGCATTTAGCCCAGAGCACATTAGGTTTACACCCATTTCCAAATTTGGGCATGAAATTGGACTGGATACTTCTGAATCATCAGGGTTTCCAGATGAGAACCACAGGAGCTGATGCTGTTTTCAGCAGGACTCTATTTGAAGGATATAGACTTGCTCTTATCTTTGTAAATGCAGTGCTAATCTCCCACCCCTGGTTGGAATCCTAGCACAGCAAACCAATGTGATTCAGAAACATTAGTACCTGCTTATCCACAATTACTACAAGGTACTGAATTGAACCCTTCATAGAAACATAGAAAATAGGTGCAGGAGTAGGCCATTCGGCCCTTCGAGCCTGCACCGCCATTCAATATGATCATGGCTGATCATCCAACTCAGTATCCTGTACCTGCCTTCTCTCCATACCCCCTGATTCCTTTAGCCACAAGGGCCACATCTAACTCCCTCTTAAATATAACCAATGAACTGGCCTCAACTACCTTCTGCGGGAGAGAATTCCAGAGATTCACCACTCTCTGTGTGAAAAAAGTTTTCCTCATCTCGGTCCTAAAAGATTTCTCCCTTATCCTTAAACTATGACCCCTTGTTCTGGACTTCCCCAACATCGGGAACAATCTTCCTGCATCTAGCCTGTCCAACCCCTTCATTACAATAGTGACTAGACCTCAGTCAGATAGATGGCATGCATTGTGAGACTGCTTGAGATTTTGCTGGGCAGTGTAAGTATAATATTCTTCTTTCCTCTCTGCATGGTAAAATTGTTCAGTTGAATAGTGCATCCTCATTAGCTTGACACAATGCCAACATTAGCTACAAGGCTGACTTGTGGGCGATTGGATATTCAGTGCTGCCATTAATAGATGAGACCAACACAGGATTAGATAGCTCCAGTACCAAAAGTCAACTTTCCACCTGATTCCTGATCTCAATTCATGCCCAAAGATTTACGCGTTTGCGTCTTGAGCATATTACGTGCAACCTGTATAATTCCAAAGATTTCTAACCCTTTGATTGAGGATATTTTTCGCAACTGATAAATTGTGGATCACTTTTCCCAATGCCCCATTAAGGGGAGTATTTAGCACTGACCGAGGACATTGACACTTTAAAAAAAATGCCTGCTTTAGTCCATGGCAGATCCTGGATTGCACATAGAAACTTTCACAAGGGAGATCAAAAGAGCTTTGGACTTTTGTGCTTGTGTCAGTTACCTCCTTGCACTATCGTGTCATTGATGCAGAAGCGCAGCACATGGTCCCCGGCACATACTCACCAATCACCTGGTACCGATGCCCAGATGTGATTGATTTGTCTATTGACACCCAAAAGCTTCCCCACCATTTACAAAGCACAAGTCAAGATGAAATACAAAGATAGACACAAAATGCTGGAGTAACTCAGCGGGATGTCTATATCTCTCATTTCCCTTTCCCCTGACTATTCTGAAGAAGGGTCTTGACCTGAAACGTTACCCATTCCTTCTTTCCAGAGATGCTGCCTGTCCCGCTGAGTTACTCCAGTATTTTGTGTCTATCTTTGGTTTAAACCAGCACTGGCAGTTCCTTCCTACATCAAGATGAAATACTCTCCACTTGCTGTGGTGAGAACAGCTCCAACACTGAAGAGCTCAACACAATCCAGGACAAGGCATCCTGCTTGATCTGCACCCCATCCAACAGCTCCTTAACGCACAACCTCTGCCAGCAAAGAGGACAAGGGCAGCAGATGCAAGGGAAAATGGATAAATTGTGCTTAATAGAGTGTAGTGTAGGTGATATAATTCAAGGAATGTTGGGAGAATAGGTTACATGGAAATCTGGTACAGAGTTATATTTCACCGTGCACCAGCACAGACTTGATGGACCGAACAGCCTCTTGCTGTGTCATAAGGAAAAATGGAAAATGGACAACTTTTAGATCATCATCAAGTAATACACCATCCAAAATTGAAAAGATATCACCAGCCCTCCATTGTCACTGGATCTCAGTCCACAAACTCTCTCTCCAGTAGCACTGAGACCGCACCTTCACCTGAAGCACGGTGTACTAGTTTATTACCACCAACTCAAGGACATTAGCGATGGGCAAGAAATGCTGGTCTTGCCAGTGAGGCCCAAATAATGAAAATACATTTTTAAGAAGCTGAAAATATCCTCCAGTCACACTTACTTGTATTTGAATGGTGAAGCAGGCACAATAGGCCAAATGGTCCACACTGCTGCCCCAGTGATGGAGAGCTGCCAGCAGGTGAGGCTGCTTGATGAAGGCAATGTTCATACATGGTGTTATCTTTCACACTGAGACACTGCTTGTTGTTGAATTTGTAATAATTCACGACCAGGTTTTGTTTGTGCAATGCACAACAAATAGGTGGGTGCCGCTGTTTGAAATATAGGAATGGCTGGTCACCCTGTTCTTAATCCAAATCCAGCACACTATTGTGCTCCTGAACGTTTCTTGGCATTGAGCACACAACACTCTTGTCATTATTCGTGCAAGATGTTTCCGCTTGCACCATAATGTATTGGAGCAGAAAGCTGCACACTATGATCACCATGGATCAGTCCCAATACAATACGTCACACCATCACACAATAGTTTGCTTGCTTCACTCATAACTTAAAGGGATACTCCGCTGACATTCAGATATCTGACTGGTCAGATTCGGGGTCTCTCAGTCCCTTCCAAATCCACAGGTTGCTGACCTCTGATAACGGAGTGCTCTCTCTAATGTCTTGACTCTGACATACTCATTCTCTCGGCGGCTCAGAGATGAACCTGCCCGCAAATCTCCCACAGTGGAGCGTGATTGCAACTAAAGCCACTCACTCATCATAGGCCAGGGACATTGAGTCAGGGGTTCCAGAAATACCCTTTAGTGAAGAGCCTCCTCCCAGAGTTTTGGAGACATCACCTCCCACCCAGATCTGTATGGTCTGCAATTTCTGGCAGCCTTCGGTTTTCCGCAGTTTCAGCACTGAAGTGCGTGGCATGTTTTGGAAGAGCCTGGGCAGCACCCTTGCGCCTTCACTCCCTCAAGGTCACATTGACTGTACACGTTCTTGCCAGAGGTTCTTTCCAAACAGCCGCAGCACAATGCAACGTAACATTTTCCTTTCCCGCAGCACAGTGCAACTCCTCTTTTTCCTTTCAGCAACCACTGGTACTGTGGCTTTCTTGAAAGATATCAGTGACCTCATGAAAAATCATTAGCCAACGAGGTCAAGATTAGCAGCCAGGCAACAGTCCCGGGAAGAATGTTTCCAGTTAGCTAGAGAGTTGTGACTGCTTAGCTTGCCCCAGATCTCCACTTCCCCAGACTAGCATGTAGAGACTGGCATCTCCATACAGTCCAGTGCCAAATACCTACCATTATGTGAATGAACCCTGCAGAACATCCTGTTATGTCCAAATGAATGAATGCTTTTTAACAAGAGCTATATGCTCATTTGTGATTACAGACTTATGGTGACGTCAATTGATGTTCACGCCTGATTTCAGGCTGATACATGTGCATTTATTGGGCACATGGTATATGGGATTAAAGCCATTGTTACAGCTTAATCAGGAAGACTTCACACTGTTGCATCGTTCCCTGTTGAACTTTCTTTACTGGATTTAACTATTCTCAGGGAAGCATTATAAACATGTTAAACATTTTGTGTGAGACTTGGTGCCACTAATTGGTGCTGGTCCTGATGTAATTAGATGCCTGGTTTGTTACTTTCTGCACTATTTCTTTAGATTCTATGTGACCAGCTCTCTTCTCATTAGAATAACATTGTTTTTGTTTTTGCAAACTTTTAAAAGTCACTATTGACAGGTCTGTGTCAGCCAAGGTTTTGAATGTTGGCTGGGAATAGCTCCAGAGCTTCCAGTAAATAGTCAATTGTCCAGCTGACAAAGCAAGTTACTCAGCAAACAGAACTTTTAAAGATTGGAGGAAACAAAATCTACAGGAACAAAAATGGTATGGCAACCTTTCCCAGCTGGGTATTTTCGCCTGAAGTGCAGGACTGGAGGATTAGAGACACATGAAGTCTATATTCCAATTCAATCTAGGCCACATTACAACCCAGGCAGCATGTTCGAGCAACACTACAGTTGCATAATCATATCCACTCCAAATTAAAAGCACAGAAAGCTAGAAATAGCCAGCAGCTCAGGCAGCATCTATAGAGGGTGAAGTCGGGTTTCAGATCAATGCTTTTATTACAGGCACTCAGCCTTTGAGCAGCATTGTCACTATTTGCATCCATGTTTCGGTCTTCTAGCAAATTCTGTGCGTAAGTTTGTAAGTTCATAAGTCATAGGAGCAGAAATAGGCCATTCAGCCCATTGACTCGACTCCACCAATCCCCACTTTAAACATACCCAAGCATTTGGCCACTGCCTTCTGTGGGAATGAATTCCACAGATTCACTACCCTCTAGCAAAGGAAACTCCTCATCTTTAGAAAGAAGGTACATCTTTTTACTCGGAGGTTGTACCCTCTGGTCTACAATAAATCCTCTCCACACCCGCCCTATCCAGGCCATTCACTATTCGGTAAGTTTCAATGAGATCCCCCCTTATCCTTCTATACTCCACTGAGTTCACTCTTCATATGTGAACCCAATCATCCCAGGGATCATTCTCGTAAACCTCCACTGGACCCCCTCCAATGCCAGCACATCCCTCCTCCGATACGGAGCACAAAATTGCTCGCAATACCACAAATGCAGTCTGACCAGTGCCATATAAAGCCTCATTCTTGCTTTTTTATTCAATTTTTATAGCAAAGGAAAATTGGCTGTGAGCATTATTGCCGTTTGTATATCATTTGTTTGGTACAGATGACTCAAGTGTGAAGATAGATTAGAATCAGCTTGAGGTTTTCCAGTGAATCGAAAGATTCTATTGAGGTTATTTTTGGTGCGTTTGTAGTTGGTGCGTGTTAAAGTATCGTGCGGTGCAATTGTTAAACAGTAGATCACCAAATGTTTTAGGAGACAGGGTTTAAATATATTTATGAGCACCTAATTGATAAATGATGATGTGATAAAGGAAGACTTGCAATTGTTCAGTGTCTTTCATTTTCCTGTCAGGAAGTATTAGAGGCAACTAATATTTTTGAAAGGCATCAGACTTTGCTGCCAAGTTCAGCACTGCAAGTTCCCACAAGCAGCAAAGAGCTATAATGACCAGATAGCGTGATCTGGCAATGTTGACCAAGGGAGGAATATCAACCAGGGACCAACATGATTCCCAGTTGAAATTGTGCCATGAGTCCTTGTGCAATCAGCGGGGAGAAGAGACTTCAATTTAATTCCTCCCGTGAAAAGCAGCACCTTGGATGGGCAGCTCTGCCCAGTGCTACAGGGGCTGCTGGCCTTGCTGTTTAGGTTGCACTTGAATGCAGAACCTTCTGCTTGATGGTGACGACCACACTGAGGAAGTCCTCCTTGTGGACAATGGGAAATCCTTAGCCCCCCGTTCTATTTAACAAAAGGTTGGACAAGCTTGCCAGTTAGTGTGGCTGGAGGATGAGAGTCCCTGTGGCTTTTACACGTTCAAAATACTGGCTGTGTGGAGCATTGAAACCATCCCCATACAATCCATGTGTTCCTGGTGATCCTTAAATCCATTGCACTCTAATTACATTTATTTTTTCAATTTCCTTTATCCAAAACGTATCTAATTTACTTTTAATGTTAGTTCTAATTACGTTAGTTCTAATCTTTGTCTCAATGGTCGCTCGTGGGAGAGCATTCCGTGTTATAATAACTCCCGCTGTGCAGAACATTTGCTCTAATTTGCCCATTTATTCCTTTAGTATAATGCTTCATCAGTCGACCTTGTTCCCAGCTTCTTTTGTTAACCCCGTCAATGTCTTCCATAGTCTGAAAATCGTGCCAGGTTACTCCTCACTCTACTTTCTGGCTCCAGTCTCTTTCCCATGATGGGTGACAGTAACTACACAAAATATATTCCACATTTGCAGACTCATAGCTGTCTGTGTTGTTAAAATGGATGAATGAATACGTTTATTGGCCAAGTATTCACATACAAGGAATTTGCCTTGGTGCTCTGCCCGCAAGTGACAACATGACATACATTCTTTATGGAACGGGGGTTCCCCTCTTCGACTATAGATGGGGCTCTCACCAGGGTCTCCTCTATATCCCGTAGCTCCGCTCTCACTCCCCATCCCCCAACTCGTAACAAGGACACAGTCCCCCTTGTCCTCACCTTCCACCCTACCAGTCATCACATACACCAGGTAATCCTCTGACGGGATCCCACCACTGGCCATACCTTCCCATCTCCTTTCCTTTCGGCTTTCCGCATAGACCGCTCTCTCTGTAACTCCTTGGTCAATTAGTCCCTTCCCACCCAAACCACCCCCTCCCCTGGTACTTTCCCTTGCAACTGCAGGAAATGCTACAATTGTCGCTTTACCTCCCCCCTCGACTCCGTCCAAGGACACAAGCAGTCTTTCCAGGTGAGGCAGAGGTTCACCTGCACCTCCTCCAACCTAATCTATTGCATCCGCTGTTCTAGATGTCAGCTGTTCTACATCGGTGAGACCAAGTGCAGGCTTGGTGATCGCTTCGCTCAACACCTCCGCTCAGTTCACATTAACCAACCTGATCTCCCGGTGGCTCAGCACTTCAACGCCCCCTCCCATTCCGAATCCGACCTTTCTGTCCTGGGACTCCTCCATGGCCAGAGTGAGTCCCATCGCAAATTGGAGGAGCAGCACCTCGTATTTCACTTGGGTAGTTTACACCCCAGCGGTATGAACATTGAACTCCAATTTCAGGTAGACCTTGCTTTCTCCTTCCTTCCCCTCCCCAGCTCTCCAACAGCCTACTGTCTCCGCCTCTTCCTTTCTTCTACCCACCCTCCACCCCCACATCAGTCTGAAGAAGGGTCTCGACCCGAAACGTCACCTATTCCTTCGCTCCATAGATGCTGCCTCACCCGCTGAGTTTCTCCTGCATTTTTGTCTACCTTCGATTTTTCCAGCATCTGCAGTTCTTTCTTAAACATGACATACAGTGACAGTTGGGACTGACACATAAAACATTAATAATAAGTTATATTATGAAAGGTTGAGCAGGCTAGGCTTGTAACTGCTGGAAATTAGAACATTGAGACTTGACTTGAAGCATGAAGGATCCAGAGGGGTCTTGACAAGGTAGGTATGACGAGGATGTTTCCTCTTTCCAGCTCCAGAGATCCAGGTTCAATCCTGACCTCTGGTTCATCTGTGAAAACTTTGCAAGCTCTCCTTGTGACTGCATAGGTTTCCTAGGCTGCTCAGGTTTTCTTCGACATCTCAGAGACATGCAGCCTGGTACGCTAATTGCCCGTAGTAAACCGTCCCTAATGTGTAGGTGAGTGAGAGTTGAGGAGAATAAAATGGGATTAGTGTACGACTGGTGTAAACTGGTGCTTGGTGGTTGACACGGACTCAGTGGGCTGAAGGGCCTGTTTTTGTGCTGTACAAACTATGGTTCCATTGTGCCAACATTCAAAATTAGGGATTACTGTTTAAAAATAAGGGGGGGGGGGGGGGTCACCCATTTCAGAAAGAAGTGAGGTGAATTTATTTTCTCAAAGTGGACTGAGAGTCTTTGGAATTCTTTCAATCAATGGGCAGGTAAGATAAATTCTCTATAAGCATGGGGGAAAAATGTTACTGGGGGTAAATGGGAAGGAAGAGTTGAAGTCACTGCCAGGGTAGTTGTGATCTAATTAAATGGTGGTGCAGACTCGAGTTACCCTACTGCAGCATCTAGAAACTCAATCGGGCATGCTTGCCTTTCAACTCAACGCCATTGTACCATACCCCTTGGTGACACAGTTGCCATTTCCATGCAAGTTGATTGGCTTTTGTCAAGAATGCTAATGTTCAAGATTTATTGCCTTACGTTTTCAAGATCAATTCTGTAAACCAAACTGTTATCTGAAGCTTTTCTGTTCTGGTGATTGGGCCTCATCCCACATTGCTTTTTCAGCGCACATCAGTTAAGCCGTCACTGCATCCTCTCCAGACGGGATGGCAAAGAAACTATCAAAGGGCATCAGTCTTCAGAGCACTTTCTATTGCTCAGCAAGCCTAATGCAGTTCCAGGATGAGTCAGCTGAACAACAGTATAGCTGTTGAAGGATGACTTGCAGTTTTTACTTTCTGGCAAGCCACAATAGTTATTTCCAGGACATTACAAGAGAGAGGTAATATGATTGTATTTGGGCAGCTGGATTTCATGTTTGCATAGTGTTGGTGTGAACTCAAAGGCAATTGCAGCTTCGATACAAGTTGGCCATGGGGACAACGGAGAAAGTTTGAGATTGGGTACAATGTCAGTGAGTGCTCTACATTTCCCAAAGTCAACAACTGTAGATAAAGTGGAGACACCCAAACCATGTTGAGGAAATGCCGCAGCATTAATCGTTCACTGTTGGAGCCCGCTGTGGAGTGCAGCGTCACCTTCACCAAGTGTCGGTGGCTTTCAATAGTCCCGGCACTGGGGCTGCTGCTCTTCACGTTGCATTCATCAATGATTTGGATGAGGGGATTGAAGGCTTTGTGGCAAAGTTTGCGGATGATACGAATATAGGTGCAAGGGCAGGTAGTGTAGAGAAAGCAGGGACTCTGCAGAAGGACTTGGACAGGTTGGGAGAGTGGGCAGAGAAGTGGCAGATGGAATATAGTGTAGCAAAGTGTGGAGTCATGCATTTTGGTAGTAGGAATAAAGGCGTAGACTATTTTCTAAATGGTGAGAGAATCCAGAAATGGGAGATGCAAAGGGACTTGGGAGTGCTGGTGCAGGATTCCAAAAAAGTTAATCTGCAAGTCAAATCGGTAGTAAAGAAAGCAAACTCAATGCTAGCATTTATGTTAAGAGGGCTTGTATGCAAAAACAGGGATGTAATGCTGAGTCTCTATAAGGCGCTGGTAAGGCTACATTTGGAATATTGTGAACAATTTTGGGTACGAAATCTGAGGATGTGCTGGCTCTGGGGAGGGTCCAGAGGAGGTTTGCAAGAATAATCCCAGGAATTAGTAGGTTAACCTCTGATGAGCGTTTGACGACACTGGGCCTGTACTCGCTGAGGTTTAGAAGAAGGAGGGACCTTATTGAAACATACAGTATTGTTGAGGTTTCACTCAAGCGAGCATGTGGAGAGTGTTCCGTTATACATTCGAGGTGCCTTGTAAATGGTGGAATGACCTCAGGGTGTCAGGAGGCAAATCAGTTGCCAGAGGATACATCGTCACTGACTTGCTCATGTAGCCACAATATTATGTAGCTAATCCAGCTGAATATCAAGTTAATGGTGCCTCCCGGGATGATAATGGTGTGGAGCCAGTGATAGTTATGAACATTGAGAAATAGAGGACATAGGTTTAAGGTGAGGAGGGGGGAAAGATTTAATAGGAACCTGAGGGGTAACCTTTTAAGACATTGTGGGTGGATGGAGGAGGTAGTTGAGGCAGTTACTATTGCAACATTTAAGAAATGTTTAGACAGGTACATGGTTAGGATAGGTTTAGACAGATATGGGCCAAACATGGGCAGGTGGGAATCATGTAGATGGGGCATGTTGGTCGGTGTGACCAAGTTGGGCCGAAGGGCCTGTTTCCACACTGTATGACTCTATTGTATAATCAAAGGCCAGATTCACTGGTCACGCTCAAACATTGCTTGCACACTGACCAGCCCATACCCAAGCATCGTCCGGTTCATTTGCTGAGGAGTTGCAAATGTAATTGAAGCTCAGCGAACCTCCCCTTTTCCAAAAAGATAGAAGGAAGGTCATTGATGAAGAAGCCAAAGATGCTTGAGCCCAGGACACTGTCCTGAGGAACTCCTGCACTGAAGTGCTGAGATGGTCAACCTTTCTCCGGAGCCTAGTGAACCTGGCAAAACTAAAACTGGGAATCAGAAAGCAGACTATTGGAGAGTAGGTTCCTCTTGACTTATCCCATCATTCTTCAGACTGAAGACCGGGTTTGGCCTGCTTTGTGTGGACGAGGGATGCATTTGCAGAGGTCATTTGTTCTAAATGTTACTGGTCGACATCATCTTCGCTTCGTGGTTTCTCATTGTTTGTTTTGAACAGGCAAGTACGCCTGCCTGCAACACAAGCCAAGAGTTCTCCCAACACTGATCCATTGCAAACCATCAGAGGTGCAGGCTGTAAACCAGCAGATCTCACACTGCGTTGATTCTCTAGTCAAAGGAAGCCCTATTTTACTTGGAGAGTAACTCAATAAGTGATGTTTTATTCTGCTGCCAAAGTAGATCTATGTCCCTTTAAATGTTGGCTTGGGGTAATCGGAAATTGATGAGGCCGCTTGCAAAACACCAACTAGAATTTAATTCCTGTTCTGACTTCAGATCAGCACCAGGGTGGGCTCATTCCCTTCTCTCCTGAAGATCGACACGTATGGATAGTTTGAAGGTGTGGATGGCAGATGCAACATCTTGTGTGTTCAAGATTTGCAATACAAATTTGGAATTTACTGGCAAGTTCACAATGATTAGAAACAATTTGCATAGACATTGCTGGAAATTTGTTCAGGATAAATATGCCTGGAATGAAAGACAGCTGATAGAAGGTAAATGGATCAGGTGTGCATGAACAAGCACGTCTTGCGGCAATAACTTTCCTTCTGGGTTAACTTAGTAGCTGGCAGGGATCATGTTGTCGACCTCCCCGTGGTGAGCCCTGTCAGCTGACCTCAGTCAGGCGAGCGACAACAAACAGAGACAGCAGCAGCGTCGCAGCTTGGTGCCAACCCGGAGCATGCGCCCTATTTAGGGCGGGATCTACAGATGTCGAACCGGATGGCATCACCCTGCTGCAGACTTCTGCTGCCTCAAACGCATGAAGTAGTAGCTGGCACTAGTTTCTGTTTATTCATTCCCAATTTGTTGAATTCCTTGATTGCTTTTCTTTAATCCCAGTTACTATTTGGTCTAAACCTGCTACTTGTACCAAAGTGGAATTTGATGTCAGTGTGATAAACCAAAATAATTTCATACAAACTTAATAATGAACAATGTGTCCAGATGAGGGTGTGCACCTCTGCATCAACATTTGTCAATGGTTAGAGCACTTTCATAACGCAGCAATTCTTGCTTTATCCCAGTCATTTACCTTCCATCTCACCAACGCTGAACCAAATCTCACAAGCTCATCTTGCAAGCCTTTTGATCCACTTTAATTGTTCCAGTTCTTGTCAATTCCTGCCCATCTGTGCAGATATTAAACATGTTTGTCTCATGTAGAGACACCCTCAGCTGAAGCTTCAGGCTCCTCCGAATCACAACCGTAAACAATGTTTTGGTTTTGTGGGAGTTGATGTAACTGGCTTTGAAATGTTGACGCAAAGACTTTGTTGCATCTGATGCACTTTGTACTGTCTTAATAACTGAGCAGTTTCACTTAAAACTCTCCAGGCTGGTAATTGTACTTTGCTGATGCACTGCTAACACTGGTCAGTCAAGACATTGTTGCTTTCCAGCCCGTGACATATACGTCCACAACAGAACAATTCTAATTTAATTGAAGAAAATGGGTCAATTTATTACATCAAAGTTGACCAAAGATCCTCTACAAAGCAGTGCAGTAGGGACTGACTAGTTGCATTCACAATGAACTCTCACCTCGTATAATGTTTGGCTGTGGACCAGCTGGCTTTAGCACAGCTCTGTATGCTTTAATAAGCACATGTGCAGAGATCATTCTCAAAAACCCAGTTTAATTTCTCTGTAATCATTCAACTGCAAAAAGAATCTTTGCCATGAGTTTAACATCCTCACCTCTCCCCTCCCTTTTTAGTTAATCACTTCTTTCGGCTCATGCCCACCATGTTCAAAGCTCATTTTCCCCAGTATCTTCCATTTCCTGTGAGGCACTCCTCAAAAGCAAACAACCGTGGTAACCAGCTCTTCCCCAACCTCAGCCTTCCCTTTTCCTCTGATGTTTTTCAATACAGAGCTCTCTGCCATTTCCTTGCCCATCCCAGATTGATTGGGTTTTTTGCAAACGACAGCAAATAGCCAGTCATGACTATGTTGCCTTAACCCCTCTCACAAATCACTGTAGCATTCCCTAGACTTTACTCTGGGATCGTCTTACGTCCCTGCACATGTGCCTTGGCATGATTAAATGTGAGTAGACAGCATAAGCCCAGCACTGCCTTTTCTTCCTATAACTTTTGCACAGGTACATGGATAGGAAAATTTGGAGAGATACGAGTCAAAACTGGGCAAATGGGACTAACGTAGATGGGGACCTTACTAGGCATGGACAAGAGACACAGCACACAAACAGGCCCTTCAGCCCATCAGGTCTACACAGACTATCAACCATCCATTTACACTAATCCTGCACTAACCCACTTTATTCTCCCCACGTTCCCACCACCTTTCCCTCATCCCAGATTCTACCATTCACATACACATTCAGAAAAATTTAGTGGCCAATTAAACTCCCAAGCAGTACATCTTTAGGATGTGGCGATAAACTGGAGCACCGGACAAAAATCCACATGATCACAGGGAGAACGTGTAAATGACACATTTTCAATACCGAAGGCCAAGAGTGAACCTGGGTCTGTGATGATGCAAGGCAATGGGTTTACTGATCAGCATCAGGAAGTGGGTTGGTGTACACGTTCCAATCTGTATCAATTGCGCTGAAGTGGAGAGATTCAGGTTCCTAGGTGTGTTGATATCACCAATTTGTCCAAAATAGCACGCCAAAGCCTCTAGGTCCTCAGAAGACTAAGGAAATTCAGTATATTTCCAACATCTCTTACCACTTTCTACAGATGCATTGTAGAAACCATCCATTCTCAAAGCATCACAGCTTGGTTTGACAACATCTCTGCCTAAGATCACAAGAAATGGCAGAGTTGTTGATGCAGTTCAGTCCACCAGTCCTTCACACTGCCTCAGGAAAGCGGCTAACTCAATCAAGGACTGTTCAACCCCAATCATTCTCCCTTCTCCCCTCTCCTGTCAGGCAGAAGATGCAAAAGTTTGAAAGCAGGTACCATCCAGATTCAAGAATAGTTTCTTCACTGTTACAGACTACTGAACAGACCTCTCACATGCCAAGGGTGAATACTTGATCTTCCAATCTGCCTCGTTGCATCACCTATCCTTGTTAAAGAATCTGCTCTTTCTATGTAGTGTAGCAGTATATTCTGCACTGTTCCTTTTTCCTTTAGCACTACCTATTGTACTCATTCATGGTACGATTTGACAGGACGGCATGCAAAGCAAAACAGTTTTCACTGTATGTCAGTACACGTGACAATGGTCGACCACTACTAGCTGCACCACTGTTGCCCCTCCATGATCCAGTGTCAAATCATGAAACGTTCTTGTTCTACACCACCCCAGGTATAAAAGAGCTGGGACAGACCTATGTAGTGCAAGGCCTCAGTAAAGGCTGTGTTGTTACAGTAACAAGGTTAAATGCAAGACCCCACGTTAACAGAAAGCACGAGTTCGAAACTTGCCGTCACTCAGCTGAAAAATGATAGTCATACGGCGAAAGCTGATACTGTAAATGTTACTGTAGTATTTACTGTAAATATTAGAATCTTAAAATATTGTTGTAGGTGGAAGAGGGAAGTTATTAAGCATAACAACAGCTGTACAATTAGCCACTGGGATAGAGAAAATGTATTTAAGAAAATGGAGGAAAGATTTTAAATGCTCAAGAACCGAAGTAAAAGCAAATACAATACTTTCTCAGTAGGTTCAGCCAATGTACTAAATGACCAAAGAACTGCAGATGCTGGTTAATACATTTTTACAATCAGATCTTAACACGCTGAAAGGAACTATCAGCAATGTCAGAGGAATATTGGGTTTGTAACGCTTAGAAAATGATAATGAACTTGTCAATGCACTTCGGGGAAATACCCAACATATTTTCAAAGGAAATGGCCCGAAAATCTCATTATTAGCTTTGCTCTGAAGACAAGCATAATTCTGAAATTGATTAGGAATAATATTGAAGGTTATCTATATGAATATAACCTGGTAAACAACAGCCAGCTTTACTTCTGAGGACAGGAGAACAGCATTGATGATGTAAGGTACTACAATGCATCTAAATCTTACACAGAGGAAATGCAATCAGGAGCAGGCCATTTGGCCCTTTAGACTTACTCCATCATTCAATGTGATCATGGCTGATTATCTTAATGCCACACTCTTCTGCACTGATCCCATATCCCTTGACATACCAATATCTATTGATCTCTGCCTTGAATATAGCAACCCTATCTCCACAGCTAGTGAATTCCAAAGATTCACTACCTTTGGGTGAAGAGGTTTCTTCTAATCTCAATTCTGAGTGGTTCATCCCTTATTCTGAGATTATAACTCCTCGCCCTGGACACCACACCAAAGGCTTCCAGTTTGTCCAAACACGATGTCCTCTCCATTCACTTGGCCTGCAAGCCACTCAACTTTGAAGCCATTCTGCATCCTTAATATTAAATTACATAAACTTCCCTGATGTGACATTTCTTCTTCTTCTTCTTAAACCGTGGGTAACATTTGTTATCTTCTATTCTGTGCAAATCATTCTAGGTCTGATGGAAATTTGGAAAATAATTCCCTGGCATCAACTACCTCCACAGCCATCTCCCTCAAAGCCCTAGAATATATAATTAGAGATTTGTTGAATAGTTTTCCTCAGAAATCCTCTCACTCTCGACAGAGTCAGGGCAGTCAGTCAGGACTCTTCCTCGGGGCAGAGTCCCAGCATTGGTTGCTTCGTCAATCAATGTGTTCATGTGAAGCAGGATGAAGACTATACTCTGTTCCCTTTGTAGCTCCTCTGATATTGAAACACTCTGTACCTGCAGGACAACATTCAGTTATTTGTTCTTTCCAGCAGGTCTTTTTGCACCTTCTGCCTATATCACACAAAATCTCAAACTGCGATTCATATTTAGTGTTACCAATAGATATTGGACATCCTGGATAGTGAAGAACGGAAGGCAGCGGGTGCTGATTAAGACTTCATCGTTGGCTGGGCTGCTGTCGAGAATTCCCAGGGTTTGGTGCTGCTTCATGTTCCTGATCTATGAAGTCTCGTGAAACTCCAAAGGCACAAGGAAAGGATGGGGTGGGGATTGGGCAGAGATACTCGGTCAACACTAAGCTAGCCAGAGAAGTGGCTGAGAATGAGAGAATTGTGATATGAGATTCCATTATGGCCAGAGCCATGAACACTATTATCACATTTGTTATTAGCAAGCCCGTGGGTATCACGGCAAAATCCCAGAATTTCAAGACAGAGCATTCAATACAGTATTCCAAAATCTTACCCAGACATATCAGAGAGCTTTGAGTCTTGGGAATGAAACACAAGAACACAAGGCTGATCTTTGGTGCCAGAAGCCTGAGCTGAGAAATTGTTTAGTTCAAAATAAAAAGCAGCTGCATAACAAGGCACTCTGTGATCTACGGTATGTTCCCAGGGATGCATATCAAGACAAGCATTAAATGCTGCTGGATGTTCACCAACACAGTGAAATACACTCTTTGGTCTGCCTGAAACTTGTTGGTCTTTCAGTACAATGAGATATCCATAAGGGAATGCTGCTGAAAGGGACATTGCTGTTAGTAGGAATACATGCTGGGGGATGCACTGAAGCTCTGCAGCCAACACAAGGGTTATGTGAGTAAGGGCCTTCTGCCACTGGACATGAGGGGCTAAGCCCTGGGTAAAAGCTTCTCAAACACCTGAAGTTTGTACCATCTAAATGGACCGCAATGAAGCCTTGCACCCAGAATGCGCTCACACTGCAAATGTACAGACCTGATAACACTATGAATGTAGAATGAACAACACTGTTAGTACCAATAAATCTAGTTTAAAAAAAAATTATTGTATATACTTTTTATGAATAAACTTATTTAAAACATAAATAAAACCTGACCTGATGGACATATGTGAGAGCAAATACACACTTAACTAGTACAGTATATAATGAATGTTCATTCAAAGATTACCGTGCAGTTGAGGCTCGTCCAAGAGGTCCTTCAGTGCTGCAGTGAGGGAAGTTGCGAGACACAATGGAAGAAGAGGTTAACCATGCTGAATGATGGAGCTCAATCATCTCAGTCCCGGGACATCACTGTAGGATTTCCTCAGGGCAGTGTCCCAGCTTTGGTTGCTTTGTCAATGTCTTCATGTGATGCAGGATGAAGACTATGCTCTATTCCTTTTGCAGCTCCTCTGATATTGAAACACTCTGTATGTGCAGGACAACATTCAGTCTTGGACTGAAAAGTGGCAACATTCACTCACACCAACAAAGCACATGGCTAATGTACAACTGCCCCTGCTCGACATTCAATCCATTATTATCACAATTCTCGGCTGCAGGAAGGGGAATTGGAGGCAGTCGGGTGCTGGGAAGGAGGTGGAGGAGTCATCAGCATGTCTGAAATTTAATGCACCAGCTGTAGATACTGCTTACAAGAGCAGTTCACAAACCCTGCGATAGATGATTCATCTTCTGACCTACGAAGCCTTCCCATCAAATACAATGCATATCAGGGATTCTGCAGCGTGACTACAATTCAAGAACACTTCAAAAGATCACCAACCAAATCAAAACTGACGATTGGATTGGCCATGCACTCCTTTCACCAGCAGCACCATAAGTTGACAAAGCTCCTTCATCTGCACCCCCATTGATGACCTCCACCACCGAAAGGCAACTGCAACAAGTAAATAGGTACACCACTATCTGCAGGTTACCCTCTATGTTCAAATCTCTCCCAACCTGGAAATAGATTAAAGAATCTTAATGGAGGCTGCAGCAGTTCACGGCAGCTGCTCACTGCTGGAGGCAATTAAGAGGGCAATAAATACTGGTTGATAAATGTCTGTTAATTATTGGAGCACATGCTACATCATCCAGCTCTTCCACCTCTCCACCACCAACCATCCTTGCTCTCCGCCCCCCCCCCCCCCCCCCCCCCCCCCTCCCTCCCCTCCCCCTCCCTAAAACAGACACACACCTATCTTTAGCATTTCTACTGTTCTTTAGGTCAACAATTCACTGTTCACCTAAATTTTAGGTCACAATTTTAGCCAATTTTAAGACCTCACTAAATTGTTTTAACGTGTTTTAAGACCTCACTAAAACTGGCATTTACAACTGCCCTGCAACTCTGAGTAACACCCTACACTATGAACAGAAAAAAGCAAAGTGCAAACAGCTGGCAGTATATTTGAGACTTTGCTACTCTTTACAACCATAAGTCCGTTTTACCTACACCGAAGCAGAGTTCACTTGGTTGCAGTCACCTCCTGGTTGAGAGCCTTGCCGTCTGGTTTGTTTAGGTCTACGGTTTAGGTTTAGGTCCATGAGCATTAGTGGCTATCCCAACTTGAATTCAGCTGCTTAGATGGTGATTAATGGAAGTCTGTTCCGACCAACAATATTTCCTTCAATCTGATCCCACATGATGCTATAGTTTACAATTAAAGACTCTAAACAATGAATTCAAACAGTCAATTATTTAACAACATGAGTTTATTGAAAGTTTAGAAGTTGTGCAGCAGTCAAGTATAATTGAATGTGTTACAACTGTTTCAGAACATGCACCAGAACATAAGCAACACTATTACTGTTAATGTGAAACTCATAGCAGAAATCAGAGCTGCTAACAGAATTTTTCAGGTCTGGAGTGCTTAATTGTGAAAACACACTCTTGTGAGTGTTCTAAATATTGTACTCCCGTCGAATAGTTTTCTCAGAGGTATTCACAACCAGCTAGAAGCAACAAATATACCCAGGCTGGTTGTTACCATTGCTCCTGGAAGCTACAGGAAACTAACCACTACAGTATAGACCAATGGACTACTGAGCCAACAGCATCACAAAGAATCAATTCCACTGGAACCCAGGGATACCCACCTCTCAGTGCCATTTCTGACTGAGAGGCAACTTTTGTCAGTGCATCAAAAGTGTAGCGTTTGCCGCTGTTTTACCTTGATAGAAATGGGACAAGTGGACCACTTACTTTCTATTATTACCTGTCACGTACCATAAACTTACACAAAAAATTCTTCCAAGCCAACAATATCTTCGAACAGCATAATTGTTCATGAATGCCATTTCTGTTCAACAGCAATAAAAAATGTCCAAATGCAATTGGATCAGTGAAACGGCAAGATTTCAATCTGTACAACCTAATAGTTACAGCTCTATATTACACAATACTTACACTACATACACAATATACATTAGATGAACAATCTTTCGGATTGCCACAGATCTTTAGAGTCACTTCTAAATTGAAAAATCTACCCCTCTCCACATTCTGGAGAAGCAGTGTAAACAAAGCAAACTTGTCAATTTAAGGTCCAGGGTGACAGCTTTATAGTTCGAGTTAAATACTGCTCAGCTTTGTCTTCATACTCCCGTTTTGTCTTCATAGCTCATTTATAATTCATAGTGGCCTATAGAGCTGTAAAGGAGGGCACGGCCTCCTGGACTCCAGTCATTTTCTGATTGCCTCTGATCCACGTCTTCCTTAACCTTGTCAGGAAGCGGTTATATTAGTGTGCACACATACATGCGCATGCACACGCAGCTATATGCGTGCTGAATGAAATAAAACTGCACGCGTTCTCACACGAGCAATAATCGGTGACCAGCACTCAGAGCTGCATTGACAGCTTCTCCTCTTTGCATACAACCACTCTCTTTGAGAACAAGGTTTCATTCCACACCCTCAAAGCAAACTCCTTTAGCCTAAGACAACTGTCTTAAAACTGAAGAGTTTCTTTCTGACTTTATACAATTCTAGTTCCCGTAACCAATTAGGAATTGTCGGTGTGCGATGAAATATTACATGATGATTGATATGACAGATTTATTTCTCTTCTCTGCAAAGCCCAATGGCCCCAATGGTTTGTGCAGCCCAGACTTTAAGCTGATGATCCGCCGTTCGGTGGTGTGGGTTGAGTGGTCTGTCCTGATTGAGACACTGGCGGAGAACAGCCAGTTGTCTGGAGCTGTGCCTGAAACTGAGCTAGCTGCTCAGGACTAGCCAGAGTCTTCAGCAGGTTGTTTTCCTGTTCCAGCTGTGAGTTCCTCTCCACCAGTTCTTTGATCTGTTCCTTAAGGACCTCCACTTCCTCCCTCACTGCATACATCAAGTGACTCTTCACCAAATCCTACAAAACAAAGATGCATATTAAAGATAATTACTTTGTACAGCACAAAACCACACTTTAAAAAAATGATCTATTTATTTATTTAACCACAAATTTATTAAAGCATCCTGTTAGTCCTTTGTGTTCACATTTGATATTTTCCTTGTCTAGATATTATTGATTTAATATCTGCAGAGCATAAATCATCTCTGTAATACCTTGCAAAACTATTTTATGCTTTCTAGCGAGGCTGTTCTAAGTATCCACATGATCATACAGCATTAGAAGCAGGCCCTGTGGCACAACTAATCCATGCTGAGCATCATGTCTCAGATCCCTCATCTCCAGATTCAGCTCACGATTCCAGCACCTCAATATCTTGAGTCTTGAGCCTTAAATAACCTTTCCAATGTAATAGCATCTCTGACCAATATAAACCATCGCTCCTCAATGTTCACAACCTATCTGCAGCCTACAGAAATACTGACATATCATCCTCTCTAACACCTCTTCTCAGCTGATATTTACAGAAGATTGTCCACAATTGGTTTCACCCAGTATCTGCCATACCCAAGATCTTCTGTAGTTAGGTAATCCTTCATATTTCTTATCTTCTGCCCCCATTTCAATAACATCACGTAAACACAAAGCCACGTCTAGTGTTTGTCAATAGCGCCCAGTGCCGTTATAACCTTTGACGTCGCCCGTTTGTGGAGGAACCAGGTTTTCACCAGTTAGATATCAGCCAGCAGCATCTATGGCACACAGTCACTGGCATTGCAATCAAATAGGGATAAAATGAAGTAAAGAAGCATGCAGGACAGACGAAATGTACACCTCCAGGTAATTGTGTACTGATTCACAGAGCACATGCTGTGTACATCACTGTCAATTAAGAGGAAGAATGTTAAGTATTGGAAAGAAAAAGGAGGTCATAGTAAGGTGTCTGGAACCTTTACAAGTGGAAAAACTGTCAAGCACAAATGCACTGTATCCCTATAGTACAAACCCGGACTACAGTTTCCAGTCCTCTGAATAAGGATCGCATGCAGTGGGACTCGGTATCAGACTTCCTGCTTTTCATTTTTGGATTAAAAAATAAATGAATTCCTATGGTTAAGAAACGTAACCATAGGCTCAGGCTACAAAAAACTGTGCTCGACAGCAAGAAAGAAAATTAAAAGCTGCAGCAAGATGCCAATGACGTAGAGGTGCACATATCATGGCAAATAGAGTTCAATGGAAACAAGGTGAGAAAATGCACAGTACATGGTAGATATTAAACTGTTTGGAGGAATGGCAGAATCTTGTTCACCAATGCTTTCAGGTAGCAGGTTAGATAAGGTGCTATGGGGGGCATTTGGATGCATGCCTTTAATGCCTTTTAGAGCAGGGTGGTCATGCTGAGACAGTATTAACCAGTTAAGCCACAACCAATGGATGGTTGAGATAGCGCGTGAGAGTGCCAAAATTATGCAAAATGTTATCAGTGCTGCAGAGGTTTAGTTATGAACCGAGGCTGCCTAGCTTGTCATTTTCCTTTGAATAAAGGGAGCTTAGGGGAGATTTAACTGCATGTAAAATCATGCTTTTCCCACACTGGTCAACAAGTCAGACCCCCATGTCCCTTGAAACAATGATTGATAATTCAAAGAAATGGATTTTAAGTTAGATGTAGGAAAATTAAAGGAAAATAATTTTCACCCAAATTACTCCGTCTGAAAGGAAGATGGAAGCCAAACCCCTAATCACTTTTAAAACTAATGTGAGCTTGAACAGTTGTAACCAACAAGGCTTCAGATCAAGAAATGGGAAGTGGGAGTAACAGACAAGGCTCCATTTTCGGCTGGTGTTGACGTAAGTCAATGGAGCTTAGTGCTGTGTCATTATCTTTCGCTATGGTTTGATGTTCTGTTGAAAGCAGAGCTGAGATTCTGACCTCATTCTCTCTGTGTAACCAAGTTCTCAACCTGTGCAGCAGTATCTACCAGCTTATCTTCTGCTGAAACCCCCGCCCATGTCTACACCCCTATTTTCAATTATTTCAACACTGGTCTACATCTGCAAACATGCAGTCAAAATATGACCTTTTGAAAATATCATTCCCTCTCACTATTCCACTGAGCGCGCTAAATTCCTGTCTCCAACTGCATATGGCTTTAGTTGAGCTCTGGAATCAGCGTCATAGAGCTATGCAGCAAGGAAACAGGTTCATCAGCACACCTCATCCATGCTGACCAAGTTGCCTGGCTGATATCCCTCCAAACCTTTCCTGTCCATGTAAAAATCCAAGTTTATTTTTTAAATGCTCTATTTCTACCACTTCCTCTGGCAGCTTGTTCCATATACCCACCATGCGTCACGTGAAAGGTTGCCCCTGAAATCCCTTTAAACATTGGCTCTGTCCCCTTAAACCTACACCTTCTAGTTTTTGACTCACTTACCCTGGGGAAAAGACTGTGACCATTCACCTTACCTAAGCCTATCATGATTTTATAAACCTTCATAAGATTACCCCTCAGTCTCTTAGGTTCCAGGGGAAATGATTCTGCTCAGCAGCTCCTCTCCTTTGCAGCAATGTGCTATGTTTGTTTTACCATGTTAAAGGGGCAACTACTTCTGATAAATACTGGGTTATGTATCAATCATCAGTACCTGCTGAATACACCAATTATATAGCAGTGTCACCTAGAATTCATCAGCTTAAAGTCCATGTTATAGTTTACACCCAATAAACTTACATCATACAGCACGGAAAAATGCCCATCAGCCCTACTAATTTATGCTAAAGTAGATGCCCCATCCAAGCTAGTCCCATTTACCCACGTTTGGCCCATATCGTTCGAAAGCTTTACTAACCATGTAATTGTCCAAATGTATTTTAAATATTGTTATTGTGCCTGCTTCAACTGATGTGGATAAGCTTTTCCCATTGAGAGTAGGGAAGATTCAAACAAGAGGACATGACTTCAGAATTAAGGGACAGAAGTTTAGGGGTAACATGAGGGGGAATTTCTTTACTCAGAGAGTGGTAGCTGTGTGGAATGAGCTTCCAGTGGAAGTGGTGGAGGCAGGTTCGATTTTATCATTTAAAAATAAATTGGATAGGTATATGGATGGGAAAGGAATGGAGGGTTATGGTCTGAGTGCAGGTAGATGGGACTAGGGGAAAATAAGTGTTCGGCACGGACTTGTAGGGCCGAGATGGCCTGTTTCCGTGCTGTAATTGTTATATACTTTGCTTGACACCTTGTTCCATATACTCAACACATACTGTGTGAAAAAGATGCATCTAAGGTTCCGATTAAATATTTTCTCTCACCTGAAACCCAAGCCCTCTAATTATTGATTCCCGATCCCTGGGTAAAAGACTACATACATTTGCCCTCTCTATTCCCCTCCTGATTTTGTACACCACTATAAGATCACCCATCAGCCTTCTGTGCTCCAAGGAAAAGTCATTGTCTGCCCAACCTCTCCCTATAGTTAAGGCCCTCAAATCCTATTAACATACTCGTAAATTGTTCTAGCTCAATTACATCTTTCCAATTGTAGGCTGAGCAAAACTCTGCACAGTATTCCATGGGCACCAACTAAGTGCACCAACCAACTCATTCCCATATTGACCTTCCTATCCTGGGCCACCTCCATTGCGAGAGGGAAGCCACACGCAAATGGGAGGAACAGCACGTTATATTTTACAACCCATTGGTATGAACATTGAACTATAATTTTGGGTAACATCTACATACAATCCCTCCCTATCGACCATAACTCAATAACCAGTTCCACAGTTCGCAACAACGTACCAATAATTGGCATGTCAGGGAACCCCCCCCCCCCCCCGTCTGTTGCTGGCCAGGATTTGTCCTGGTCTTTTTTTGCTTCCAGTTCCCTGCACCACAACAATCAGTCTCAAAAAGGATTCTGACCCGAAGCGTCACCTATGCATTTTCTCTTGAGATGCTGCCTGACCCGTTGCATTGCTTCAGCATTTTGTGTCTATCTTAAGTGCACCAACTACTTGTACAGCTGTAACATAAACAATGTATCGATCGCCTTCTTCGCCACCTTATCAACCTGTGATGCCACTTTCAGTACTTGTACTCCCAGATCTCTCTGCCCTACAACACTCAGGTTGTGGCAAAAGCGTTAGGTATTTGGGATATTAACTGTTCTGTCGGGGATGCGTTTGTTGCACGAGCTGGGCTGCTGCAGTACCACCAGCGGCCGCTTGCTCCGACGGCAGTGTCGGTGCGCCCACCCCTGGCTCCGCCCGCACTGTCTTCCAACTTCCGTCGCCTCCTGCTCCTGACAACTGCTGACGTCACCGAAACCCATAGGCCGTGCTACGTCATCGGCAGCGGCCAATCAACGCGGGAGTTATTTATAGCTCGGGTTTAAGGCTTGCGATCCTCGGGCAGCAGCCGGAAGATCGGTGCAGACGGCGGAGGCGGCGCATCGGCCTCTCGCCCGCTCCTGCCCCGCACAGGTAGCCAGGCTCCCACTGACAGGCCTGCTGCTCAATCCAACCAAAGTAGATCGAAAATACCGCCCCTCCTCAGTGGGGCGGGCAGCATGTGTGGAGAGAGGATCGGTGTAACCCGACCTCTACCCCTAACACCCCCCCCCCCCCCCCCCATAGCCTGGATCCTTCTAGCATATTCTGGCACATTTCTCATCCGCGGGATCAGCCCTCTACCGCCTCCTACAGCAGGAATGTAAAGAGACCAGGAGCCCTGCAAACATTTGAGCAAGAACCCATTGCCCTCCCTACAGCACATCACAAGCCGGGCTCCAAATGTCAGGCTGGTCTAAGATCTCCATGCCATGCCCAGAACCCCATTACACGGCATGCGTATCAACTGCACTTACAGAACCAGCACAAGAAAATAAGCCTTACGTTTGAGGTGTGTGAAGTATTTCAAAATCAAAACTATATTCGATCTGTTTGTTTCAGCATCATAAAAATGACATTTTAATTTGCTTGAAATTAGAAAGACGAGCATTTAGCCTCACCCTGCAGGGATGGTTACTCCCCTGGGCCATGATGTACAAGACTGATGCGGACAAGTAAAAACATTGCCTCGAGTTCACCTTGAGCATCTTTGCAATGATTCGCAAGCGAATGAACAATAAATGTCCTCTGACATGGAGGACCAGCGGTGGAAACACTAACACAGCGTACCGTGAATGCCAGAACTGCCTATTACACCTGTGATGTGGGAATTATTTCTTCCTCCTGGTCCTGCTGCCTTGGCATGGTCCCACAAAAACACTGCCCTTTCCCTCCCTCTCGCAAAACTCAAATCCTGCACTCAAGGGCTCATCAAATAATCTGATTTGTTTTTTTCCCCTCCCTGACATTACTGTACGATTAGTAAATAATACCGTCTTTCTTCACCCACCATTCTCCACATACATATTTTGACTCCACTTACCATGGCTTGCTCGATCTTGTTGTCTATGGCTACCACACTGGCACCAGAAGAACTGTAAAGAAACACATGAAAACAAGATTAAGGCAACAATCTCGAATGATGCACGAAAAAAAAAACAGGCGAATAACAGCCAAATCAACCTCCTGCCAAGATCCTATGTAAAATTGAAACCCGATAATAGCTTTGTTTTTGTGATATCTGATGCATTATATGCACTCCTCCCCCTCCGTGCGAGCAGCTTGCAAGGTATGCAACACGGCGATCTCCACCCCCCACCCCAGTATTTTTTAGATTTTAAACCCATTTTGATCAATGTGTACGATCGAGCATTGAACAAAAACGCCGTTATCTTCACTTTTTGCTGACTCCGGGGTCCCCCGCTGTAATGCGGCAAAAAAACAAGCCGGTGAGACGACGCCAGCCATTTTTCCCTGCATTGCTCGACAATATTTCCAGAAGCACAAATCGAGCAGGAACTCCCGGGACCAATCAAACATTTAAAAAACATCGCTTTCCCCACGAATTCGCCTCCCCCCGCACCCCCTCCCCACAAAGAGCCTCGAAGAAGCTGTCACCGCCTTTAGCATCGCATACTGTTGCAATACAAGAAGCATTTGCTGTACTGTATCTGCCTGTCTCAAACACAAGCGACCTTGCACTGTTCCAAAAATGCAATCACCGACATTTACCTACTGTCTAATTTCACGGACGCATTTTCTGTTCCAAGCAAAGATGAAAGGAATGAAATCGAGAAATTCCTCAGCTGGTAAACCCCAAGCTCCATCGCCAGAGACTTATAATATTCAGCATTCATGCTATATCAAAAGAAAGATGCTGGAGAAACTGTGCTTTGCTGCCTGTAACTGCCCGGACGCCACAGAGGGATTGCTAGGAGCTAGAAAGTGTTGATCCCGTCTAACACTACACGGCTCCACAAAGAACCCTGTGATGGTGACAAACAGCGCCCGCCACCGCTCCTCCACTAAACCCCACCGCACGCTCATCAGCATAATATATGCACAGAGCGGCGCCAGCTCCGCCGTCCATTGGCTCACCTGATCTACATTAGCATAATATATACGCACGGAGCCAGGGCCGGGCAGGTTCAGCGGCGTTGATTTTCATGCACAAGTTACACACTCAGGAACGCCCTTAGTGCCACATCCAGGCGCAGGTATGGCACAGGTTGCAATTAAGCTAATGCTCACAACTTGCTTCCCTCTGCTTATTATGCAACGCGATGACTTACGGGAAAGCTTCAAAGGAACATGTATGAGAATAAGTGTAGGAAGGAACTGCAGAGGCTGGTTTAAACTTAAGATAGATAGACACAACAAGCAGGAGTAACTCAGCGGGTCAGACAGCATCTCTGGAGAAAAGGAATATATGACGCTTCAGACTGAAGAAGGGTATCGACTCGAAACGTCATCTATTCCTTTTCTCCAGAGATGCTGTCTGACCCGCTGAGTTACTCCAGCTTTTTGTGTTTATCTTATGTATGAGAATAAATTACAGATGATATGGGGTAATGGGACTGAGTGTTATCCAGTGCAGTTAAAAAGTCGCTGTAAAAGTACAGGGTAACGCAATCCCAAAAGATTTTTAAAAAACCTATAGGGTTTCAGAACGTTTTCAAATCAAACCAAAATCTACAAACAACAGCTGACAGAAAAACACTGAGCAGCATCTATACAAATAAATTCGTAGTTAACGTTTCAGTCTAGTGAAGGCTCTCTGACCATACAATTTAGACGCACTCGGCGAGACCTGCTGAAGAGAAACTACTGGTTGTGCAATATCTGACAACAGGAAACAAAAGCCTGAAAAATATGATGCATGTCAAGGAACTACTTTTACACCGCAGAGTGTATTTTAATAATTTGTAAGTTGCGTGAGAAGTGGCGATTCAATCCAGAGGCAACGTCACAATTTTGCCCGCTATTCAGCTCTCTTTAATCTCAATTCGGATTAATTCTGGTATGAGAATTATCTCCCTTGATTAGTATTTCCCTGACATAGTAATGTAATTCTCAGGGTAATTTCTAAAATGTACTCAATTATTATTTGTAACAATAAACTAAAATAATTCCTGAACCTCTTCCAAATATGGTACATGTCTACCCAGTCTCTCCATAACAAAGTCTTCTCAACCCCACTATCCAGCAGTATCTTTGTTTCTCTTTGCACGATGATACCTGACCAGCTTAGTGTTTCCAGCATTTTCTGTTTTTATTTCAAATTTACAGTACATATGTAGTTGGCTGATTATTGTTTAAGCACTGTCACAACCAATGCTCATCTCAAATTCTGCTTTGCTCTCTAATAGAATTTTGTTTGTATTTTACCTTATTCGCCTCAAGAGGTTTCTATAACCCATTTGATATTAAAACATATTCTGATGAAAGATCACCAACCTGAAAGGTTAATGCTACTCTTTGCAGAGATTGAGCATTTCTAGCATTTTACATACCACTGTGGACTAAGGTTAAAACACCATGCCAAAACTCTACACCGGAGACTTCCAAAATAAATCTGCTGATGCTTTGTGTAATCATGTACGTAATAACTTGTATTTATAGGGGTTTCACAAAAATATCTATAACACAAACAAGAATGAACCACTTAAGGAAATATTTGCATAGCTGACCTATAGCAAAACTAAAGTGGTACATTTTAAAGAGAATTGTAAAAGATTGGAAGATGTTAATTTTTTGGATCCAGGCAGCTGAAATGAAAATATGCCATTTACAGATGGAAATTAGGATAGCTCCAGGATGCTCCAGGATGCTTTGAGGGAGAGTTGCATGCTGACTTATCAGAACAATACAGTGGCCAAAGGCATTGCTCCAGATGTATGTCATGCAGTCAGTCCTCAATATGACAACTGCATTAAGATTTCCTTGCTGATAGTTCATTAACTACAGAAATCGGACTCAAAAGATTACATTTTACAAATAGATATTACAAAATTGTGTGTCTGGTATAAGATAACTTTATTTCTGGCAAATTGTGTCTAACCAGCTTGATAGTGTTTTTTGACGTGGGAAATGTGTTGAAGTACACACGGAATTCCAAAAGACTTTGGCGAAGTCCTCCATCAGACTGAATACCTTGGAATAAGAAAGATGCAGCATAGGGATAGAAAAATGTGCAACTAACAGGAAACTCAGTAGAAATGAAAGTTGGTCTTTCAAATTGGAGGGTAGTGTAGATGGAGCTCCATTGGGGTCAGTGCAAAGACCAATGCATTTGAAAATGTATACTAATAGCTCTGAAACCGGTTTACTGGGTGCTATTTCTTGAGGTGCAGTGACCTGCAAGGAGGATAGTAAGAGCCTTCAAGGGGTTAAGAGTCAGGCTAGAACATTGAGTGGATAGATGTTGAGAAATGTGAAGTGTTGTAATTTGGTAGCAGGATTGAAAAGTGAAACATAGAGGGCACAATTCTAAAATGGGGTAAAAGAACAGGTAGGTCATAAGATATATGTAAAGATCAGTGGAAGTGGCAAGGCAGGTTAATTGGTTAAAACACATTGGGGAGCCTGGGCTTTATACATGGAGCTATAGAGAAGAGCGAAGTAGCTATGATGAAGCTTAATACTGTAGTTGTTGCTGAACCAGTGCTTCATAATGTCCTGTCTGGGCATCACCAGGAAATAAGTGATGGGTTTAGTTCTGTGGAAAGGCTGGAGAAGATGGGATGTTGCTTCTGGGAATTGAGTAGTGTCAGAGGATCGGCCTGAGGTCGTGAAATTTATAAATTGGGGAGATAGAAAGAAACTGTTCCCTTGGTGAAAGGGTCAACAAACTAAGGGACATGGAATGAAAACAACTGGCCAAAGATCCAAATCAAACACAAAGAAAATAAAATGGTCAGGGTCTGGAATGCACTGTCTTGGTAGTGCTGAAGTATTCAATTATTGTGTTTTAAATGGAGTTGGATATGTATCTGAAAGAAATGGGATATCAATTCACTGGATTACCTTTGAATGGTAGTACAGATATGACAGGGCAAATGGTCTCACTGCATGCTGCAAGATTTAAAATACTAGGCTTGTATTCACTGGAGTTTAGAAGGATGAGGGGGAATCTTATAGAAACATATACAATTATAAAAGGACTGGACAAGCTAGATGTAGGAAGAATGTTCACAATGTTGTGTGACTCCAGAACCAGGGGCCACAGTCTTAGAATAAAGGGGGAGGTCATTTAAGAATTTTTCACCCAGAGAGTTGTGAATTTATGGAATTCCCTCTCACAGAGGGCAGTGGAGGCCAAGTCACTGGATGGATTTAAGAGAGAGTTAGATAGAGCTCGAGGGGCTAGTGGAGTCAAGGGATATGGGGAGAAGGCAGGCATGGGTAATTGATAGGGGAAGATCAGCCATGATCACAATGAATGGCGGTGCTGACTCGAAGGGCCAAATGGCCTCCTCCTGCACCCATTTTCTATGTTTCTAATCATTCTTTCATTTTCATGGAACATAACATACCTGCTGTTAATCAGTAAAATATAAACTACATAATTACCAGCTTTATTTCTGTTACTATGTAGTTTATGACACAGCAGCATAAAAATCAAGTGGTCTATATTATGCTCTTTCTTTGTATATCTTCCTGTAATATTTGAGTATGAAAAGTAAACACATTCATTCACTGGGCTTTATTGCACACAAATACCGCCCCCGACTGTTCAGCTCTGGTAATAACATGCAACAACTAACCAGAATAGCTATTAAATCTGCAAGGTGCTCAAAATCATTCAGTGCAGCAACCTAATTTCACACAGCCTTAGAAAGTGGCAAAAATGAGACATTGTTCTACAGGCTGTTTCCCCAATTCTCTAAGAAGGGATTGTCAGTCTTCAATGCTTCTACCAAGAAGAAAGGCAGTCATCAATATTCTTCGAAGATAGAATAGAAGACACAAAATGCTGGAGTAACTCAGCGGGTCAGGCAGCATCTCTGGAAAAAGGAATAGATGACGTTTCAGGTCGAGACTCTTCACCAGACCATTCAGTCTGATGAAAGGTCTCAACCCGAAACGTCACCTATTCCTTTTCTCCAGAGATGCTGCCTGGACCCGCTGAGTTACTCCAGCATTTTGTGTCTGTCTTCAGTGTAAACCAGCATCTGCAGTTCCTTCTTACACATCAATATTCTTCACTGCATGTTGATTTAACGTCCTCAAGTCCACAATATACAGTTCTTCATTGAAAATGCTTTTGCACCAAATCTCTCAGAGATGTGCAGGGATGACAAAAAGTTTGGTCAGGAGTAAATGTTAATGATTGTCTTAAAAGGCAGGAGAGGGAAGTAGCGGGCTTCAGGAAAGAAATGTCAGAACTCACGGCTAATGTAATTGAAAGCACAACTGGCAAATGTGTAATTATGAAAATCAGCATTGCATTAGTGGATACAGTATTCTTCAGGCAGAATTAACAAGCTAATGCCAAGTACAGAAAAGTACATATCAAATGGAGGAGAATATCAGAGGATGCAGAACGATTTGGAAGTCTGATCATAAATACATCATCTAAAGCTAGTAAAGAGTTTTCAAATGTATTCTTGTAATTTAGGTCTCATCATAAGGTCAGAAATTAGTAACCATTACAAACTGTCCTGAGATGGCAGTGGTAAGTTTTATTTTCAAACTATTGTAATATGTTTTGAAGAAACTCCCACAATGATACTTGGATTTTAACTTAATAAAGAAGTATATTCCTTGTAGTGGTTTGATAGAATTGAAAGGGTGTCTCCATGCTCGTGAGGGCAAAGGGCTGACCACATCAGAAGTCACACACAAGCAAAACTGGATAAGGTTTCCCTCTCTTGAGGGAGTCCACTGCACAGATGATAATCTGACTGATTTATGATCATTTTTATAGGTTACAACTTTGAACATTTCCAGTTGCTTTCTCAGAATCCCAATTCGCTATCCTTAAACAGCCATGTTGGGATTTGAACTCTCCTGCTCCAAATTCATTCCAATATCACAACATAACCAGCACACCTTTTAAATTATTAAATCAAATGCAACAAGAATTGTCGTGTTGTGGCTTTTATAACCTTATGTTCAAAATAATTATTGTATTTCTTTCTTGGGCAGAAATCTGCACGTGCATCGTTCGACCAGGAAGAATAGGTATATCCAGTATCAGGAAGATCCCAGATATTAAGTATTGTTTCTGAAAACCTATGAACACTTAATTCGCAATGTTTTCAAACACTGTCCCTATTTTGGATGAATTGACATCAAATAAGCATGAGCAAATAACAAAAACACAAATTCTAAGAAAATAAGATGTAGTAATTATTCAGATGCGATCTATCATTAACTTGTGTTTTCTGTTCTATTTCAGCTGTACAAGTCCTGTACCCATTCAATAATCTTGTAAGCAGGCATTCAAAATGGTGTCCAATACGTTATAAGAACCTGACTTTTACCCTTAAACCACCGAGACGAAAATATATTTTGGAATACACTTTACTCTTTGAAAAACGTGTATTCCAATAAAATATATCTTGGAATACATGTTGAATCTTTGCTCTCATACATTTTAATCTTGCCTTGGAAAATAAAATTGACAACTCAAAAAAAATCAAAATACTATAGTTATTGAATACGTGAAATAAATATAGAAATAGATTTAAGCATTGTCCGCAGAGAGAAAGAACAGTAATGGGGAAGGAAAGAATACAACAGAGGGATCACTGATAGCATGGAAAGTGGGGAAGACTACACAACAGAAAGTGATGCAATGATTGCTTGTGACCTTTGGTCACATTAGGAAGCAATTGGAAGACTTGAACCTAAGCAGCATCATTCACAAACTCAGGACATTCCAAAGTATTCTAGAGCCAATAATTTGAAGTGCATTTATTAATGAAATATCGGAAACATTGCAAACAATGGAAATAGACACAAAATGCTGCAGTAACTCAGCAGGACAGGCAGTATCTCTGGATAGAAGGAATGGGTGACATTTTGGGTTGAGACCCTTCCTCAAGGTCTGAAGAAGAGTCTCAACCCAAAACATCACCCATTTCTTCTATCCAGAGATATTGCCTGGCCCGCTGAGTTACTGCAGCATTTTGTGTCCATCTTCGGTTTAAACCTCCATCTGCAGTTTCTTCCTACACATAGAAGTTGGGAGGTCATGTTACTGTTATACAAGATGTTGGCAAGGCCGCATTTAGAGTGTTGTGTTCAATTTTGGTCACCATATTATAGGAAAGATGTTGCCAAGCTTGAAAATGGTTCAGAGAAGATTTACCAGGATGTCGCCAGGACTCGAGGGACTGAGCTATAGGGAGATGTTGAGCAGGCTAGGGGTATATTCCTTGGAGTGTAGGAGGATAAGGTGTGATCTTATTGAGATGCACAAAATTATGAGAGGAATAGATCGGGTATACGCATAGTCTTTTGCCCAGAGTAGGTGAATCGAGAACCAGAGGAGCCTTAAGCTGAGAGGGGGAAGATTTAATGGGAACCTGAGGGCTAACTTTTTTTTACACAATGGGTAGTGGATGTATGGAATGAGCTGCTGGAGGAGGTAGTTGAGGCTGGTGCTATTGCAGCGTTTAAGAAACATTCAGACAAGTACATGGATAGGATAGATTTAGAGGGATATGGACCAAAAGCAGTCAGGTGGGACTATTGTAGATGGGGTATGTTGGTCCGTATGGGCAATTTGGGTCGAAGAGCCTGCTTCCACGCTGAATGACTATGACATTTGTGCCCAACCCTCTGGACTGACTTATTATCATCCTATCTCAGACAAGGGAGCTACAAACGGAGTCATGGCCCCAGATGTTGAGATCCACTGGATTAGGCAAATCTTTGTCATAATTAAAACCATGCACAGGTCTATGCAGATGAGTCCATTCCACGTTATTAGAACTTCTTACAGCATTTTTAATAGTTTGCTGGGTCACTTCAGAGGGCCATTAAAAGTCAACTTTTAACACCACATATGGTTCAGTTTGGGCACATTTCATTCCGTGAAAACCCAATCAGTTTTGTACTAATGCTGTTGTTTTATCTTAACCTTTCAGATAAGCTTTTTACTTAATGTATTTCACTGTGATCTGACTCTAAATCCCTTAGCTATCAAGGTAGAATCTGTTGGAGGTGGAAATTGAGAATGTGGGAAAATAGAAAAAAGACTAATGTAAGATTGGTATAAATGGATAGTTGACAGGCTGTGCACTCAGTGGGTCAAAGGGCCTACTTCTTGTTGTATGACTATGATTCTCAAGTGCAATTTGAATTTGCGTCTACCGCTCTGACTAGAGTTGGAGTATTTCCTATTATCACTTGGTTCTTGGGCATTTGATTAAAAACATAAGGACATGAAAGCTCTTGCTTTAATCCAATGCTGCAGCTCAATTTTCCCCACTCTCTCTCTCCATATTCCTTCATTCCTTTAGTCCAATTTCTAGGTTTAAATTACCTCAATGATCGAGCATATACTGCATGCATCTTTGCAGAGTCAAATAATTTCTGATAAATCGTGCAGTCTTGCATCAGTAAAACAAAATAAAAAGACAGAGTTCTATCCCACTCGCTAAACATTATCTTTATTTAACCAAATTAGCACCACCCATTTCCTGGTTCTCACTGCATTTCTAGCAGCTTCTATGACAATTTATAAGAAATACACAGTAGAACTACAACAATCATCCAACAATGACATAGTCACTAGATTCCTGTAACAAAGAGGCACCAGGAAGTCAAACCTGCAAAGTTCCCCCCTTGTTAACGCATTGCAACCTCCCAGGCTCATAGGTTACCTGCTTTACATGTCCCATCTTAGTCATAAATAAGCACAAAGTAGCAGCTAGAAAGGAATGGCCCCGGAAATGAACATTGCTTCTGGACCACACGGAAGCACTCGACATTGGATCAAACAGTGGGATGGAAACCTTTTGCCAGCCCCTACCACTTTTGAGCCAGTATTTCTGCATTTTGACCACTACATGGCAGAAGCACAGAATAGCAAGGACAATGACTCTTCTATGGATTGGAGAACCACAGAAGGGAAGTTTGTCAGAAGTACTTCATAGAAACATAGAAAATAGGTGCAGGAGTAGGCCATTCAGCCCTTTGAGCCAGCACCGCCATTCAATATGATCAAGCCAAATCATCCAAAATCAGTACCCCATTCTGGCTTTTCCCCCCATATCCCTTGATTCCCTTAGCCCCAAGAGCTAAATCTAACTTCAGCAAGTTGATGAGGCCTGAGAGTCTGAGGTGGATAAATAATCAAAAGGGTGATGGGGGGGGGGGGGGGGGGGAGGGGGGAGGGCTACTTATCTTTACCCTTCTGCCTATTGTACAAGGAAGACTGGTCATTAAATCTTTTTTTGTGGAGACAAAGTCCTGTTAGTACAAGTCCTGTTAGTCTCCAAGTTTGCGGATGACACTAAGCTGGGGGGCAGTGTTAGCTGTGAGGAGGATGCTAGGAGACTGCAAGGTGACTTGGATAGGCTGGGTGAGTGGGCAAATGTTTGGCAGATGCAGTATAATGTGGATAAATGTGAGGTTGTCCATTTTGGTGGCAAAAACGGGAAGGCAGACTATTATCTAAATGGTGGCCGATTGGGAAAGGGGGAGATGCAGCGAGACCTGGGTGTCATGGTACACCAGTCATTGAAGGTAGGCATGCAGGTGCAGCAGGCAGTAAAGAAAGCGAATGGTATGTTGGCTTTCATAGCAAGAGTATTTGAGTATAGGACCAGGGAGGTTCTACTGCAGTTGTACAGTGTCTTGGTGAGACCACACCTGGAGTATTGCGTGCAGTTTTGGTCTCCAAATCTGAGGAAGGACATTATTGCCATAGAGGGAGTGCAGAGAAGGTTCACCAGACTGATTCCTGGGATGTCGGGACTGTCTTATGAAGAAAGACTGGATAGACTTGGTTTGTACTCTCTAGAATTTAGGAGATTGAGAGGGGATCTTATAGAAACTTACAAAATTCTTAAGGGGTTGGACAGGCTAGATGCAGGAAGATTGTTCCCGATGTTGGGGAAGTCCAGGACAAGGGGTCACAGCTTAAGGATAAGGGGGAAATCCTTTAAAACCGAGATGAGGAGAACTTTTTTCACACAGAGAGTGGTGAATCTCTGGAACTCTCTGCCACAGAGGGTAGTTGAGGCAGTTCATTGGCTATATTTAAGAGGGAGTTAGATGTGGCCCTTGTGGCCAAGGGGATCAGAGGGTATGGAGAGAAGGCAGGTACGGGATACTGAGTTGGATGATCAGCCATGATCATATTGAATGGCGGTGCAGGCTCGAAGGGCCGAATGGCCTACTCCTGCACCTAATTTCTATGTTTCTATGTTTCTACATACAGGATAGTGGCCCAGCACAATGGAACAGATGCTGAATGGGACAGAATTACAATGAAATCAAACAACGCAAACAAAATATACCTGAAGAACTGTGGGCAACCAGCAGCACAATTAGATTCCTTCAATCTGTCACCACTTTATCAAGACTCATTATTGATGCATAAATGTGGACAATACTTCAACCCTACGGACATTATTGTCCAGTTCTCCATCTTGCCTGAGATGGAGATATTCACTATGGATTGAAGTGATCAGTTACTTTAGCAGCTCCTTGTAATGGAGTCTGTCTGTGAATAGAAACATAGAAAATAGATGCAGGAGTAGGCCATCGGCCCTTCCTTCTGTACCTGCCTTCTCTCCATACCCCCTAATCCCTTTAGCCACAAGGGCCACATCTAACCCCTTGTCCTGGACTTCCCCAACATTGGGAACAATCTTCCTGCATCTAGCCTGTCCAACCCCCTAAGAATTTTGTAAGTTTCTATAAGATCCCCCTCAATCTTCTAAATTCTAGCGAGTACAAGCCGAGTCTATCCAGTCTTTCTTCATATGAAAGTTCTGTGAAGATCATAACCATGACAACATGCTATAATGACTATAAATTATGTAACACGTTACCATACAACAATCACGAGCAAAAGAAGATCTAACCATCTTCCTTTGAAATTGAACGCCATTATCATCATCAAATCCATCAGCATCGAAATCTGGTGACCTTGGATCAGAACCTTAACTGGGACCAAACAGAAATATTGTGGCTGCAAGAGGTCAGAGACTAGGTATCCAATGATGTTTCTAATTTACCGTGGTTAATATTTCAGGGGAAACAGAAAAAGTAATTGTAATATTTTTAACTTATTTGAAGATAGACTTTCCCCTATGTCAGTTTCACACAGCAAAGGCCAAAGTGATTTCAAATACCCTCATTATAAATAAAACACAATTATACACAGGCATGGTGTCAGAACAACTTTCTTGCCCTCAACGTCAGCAAGACCAAGGAGCTGATTGTTGACTTTAGAAAAGGGGGAGTCAAGGATCTATGAACCTGTCTTGATTGATGGTTTCGGTGGTGGAGAGTAAACAAATTCAAGTTCCTGGGCATGGATAACTGTGAGGATCTGTCCTGATCCGAGCACATTGATGCAGTCATAAAGAAAACACTTCCTGGTATGTTGATGAATACTCTGTAGAACTGCAGGTGTATGGTTGAGAGCATATTGACTGGTTGCATCATAGCCTGGTTCGGCAACTCAAATGCCCAGGAGTGACAGAGATTATAAAAGTGGTGAGCACTGCCCCGGCTATCATGGGTACTAACCTCCCCACCATTGAAAGCATCTATAGGAGGCGCTGGATCAAAAAGGCAGCCAGCATCATCAGGGACCCACACCACTCTGGCTATGCTCTCATTTCACTCCTGCCATCAAGAAGGTGGCAAAAGAGTCTGAAAACAGTGACCTCCAGGTTCAAAAACAGCTTTTTCCCCCAACAACCATCAGGTTCTTCAACAATGTAATCACCAATTAAACAATACACTCTCTTGGTTGCAACTGAGTTTTGGGCTTGTTTGCTCCAATATTGGGCTATTTTCATGTTACTATACTTTCTATGAGTTTGCATCTGTTATGCTGCTGCAATTAATAATTTCATTGTTCTGTTTTCAGTATATATGATTGAACACTCGTGATTCTTGACTACCACTGTTAAGAGTTTATAATTAAACTATATCTACTGCTGTAGCATTTTTACATTGTCGAGTTAACTACTGGATGCTACAGTTGATGCATAAGTCTAATTAAATTGCAGGCTTGACAAGTAAATATAAGATGTCTCTATTTTGCTACTTGTGTATTTGCATTTAATGAGAGGCTGGTGTCATACTACACATGCTCCACTTGCTGCCTTCTATTTCAAATATTTGATTTTCCTGCTGTATTCTGTACTCAAGGGATTGCAATTAAATCAAAATTGCAATTGAGCATTTCAAACAATATACAGAAGAACTTGTGGGACAGAGTTATAACACAGCATTTATATCCTTCAGCACTGTTGGGATAAACCACAGGTCTTTGAGATGAAAAATGCTGTGATATTTCATAGAAATGGAGGGGAAAATAAAGAATGTCAGCTCACATGATCAGAATGAGACTTTAAAAACAACAGAGTACCTGTAGGCTGCAGTAATGTTTCTCTCTGAAATTTGCAGCTTGATGAAGAATATTTAAATAAAGCTTAAGTAAACATCTACAAAAGAAATAAGGCCAGTTTCTAAACTGCATCAATGATTACTCAACCGTCAAGCAAGAAACGGACTTGCGGAGAGACCGATTTTCAAAGTACGTGAGCAGCAGCTGAATGTCACTTGTTTGTAAGTTAATGGAGTGAAAGCTGGAAATAGATCAGAGTTTTAAACTGTTGTGCTACACAAGAGCTGTGTTCATAGTGATCGCTGTGCATTTCCATGTCCTTTTTAAAACTGCTTTATCACTGTCCAGTTTCAGACCCACATGGTGGGAGCAACAAGCATTCAAATATCTGCTACCCCTGTTAACCTTGATTTGTACTGGGATTTAGTTGAAGATGAAATGGGCACAAGAACCCTATATAAAATTAATTTATGCATCATTTCCCTGGTTGGAACACACTGATAAAAACTGACCACACTATGGCACTCAACGAGCAATTTCCCCTCGCACAACTTTTGAGAAGAGCATGAAAAGGAAATGGCAAATCGGATCATCGTGGTTGCCATGGTTTAAATTTTCTTTAAGTTGCTTTTACTATCCAACAGTTTTTCAGAACGTCTGCAAGATAACCTTGTTCCTTGCACACAAGCTTTGTGTTTAACATTATCTGCTTTTGTAGTAATTGTGTCTTGCTTCCCTGCACCAATGTTTTAATTTTTTATGCAATCTTCAACTTGCATACTTTAACGAGTTATACAAGTTAGAAAAGGGGTTTAGGAGTGACTGAGCTTTTAGTTGAGAAGTTGAGATTTAAGGCCAGCTTTTAAACGCCTCAAAGAAACAACGGGGGTTGAGGGACACATAGTGAGGGAGTTCATGTTAGCAGAAGGCCTGAAAAGATAATTGGAAATTCACCTCCAGATGATTGGTGGGTATATAAAAGTTTGAGCAGTGGGTGTGGATGTGGACATCAAACTGGAGGTTAGAGACAAGGCGAGACTGAGGGTAATTTGGAAAAGGGATCGATTTTGAATTCCTTGTATTGAGGATGGGGTGAGGAGTAAAGGGGCTGTCCCACTGCGGCGACGTAATTGGCGAGTTTAGAAGAGCTTGCCCTCAACCCATACTCACAAGCATGGTCGACACGAGGTCCTAGGTTTTTGTAACTCTCCTTCATGCTTGAGAGTCGTCCCCGCTTACTCGAGGCTTCAGCTGGGTTCCAGCGTATTTTTCAACATACTGAAAAATGCGTGAAAAAAGGTCGCCATGGAAAAAATTGTTTTTTTTTACTCGTAGGTTTAGTCGAAGGTATTGTATTGTATTGTATTGTATTGTATTGTATTGTATTTTAATGACCACACAGCCAGGCTGGTGGAATTTTGGGTTGTCAGCAGCGATACAATAATAAAGAACACACAACCACAATAAAAAATGTAACACAAACATCCACCACAGCATTCATCACTGTGGTGGAGGGCACAAAATTTGGCCAGTCCTCCTCCATTTCCCCCCCGTGGACAGGACCAGAGTCCAGAGTCAGTCCAGGATCGGCTCTTCCTCACCGGAGACCGCGGCTTTAAGTTGTTGTAGGCCGCAAGCCGGCGGTCGAGATTTAAAGTCTCCGCCGCAGCCAGAAGCACCGTAGACTGCAGGGCCGGTGGTTGAAGCTCCCCTCCAGGGGTGTTGGTAAGTCCATGCCGGCCCCGCGGTAGAAGTTGGCCGCGGGCCGGCAATGATGGCTTCTTCTTCCCCCGGGTCCCCCACGAGAGATGTAGACGCTGCACCAGCTGGAGCTCTGCAGACCGCGACTTCAGGCTGCGGCTTCAGGCTGCCGACTGCCCCGGGCCAGCGAAACGGAGCGCTCCCCTCCAGCGAGCCTCAGCGAGGGCTCACCTGCTCAACGCCGAGAGTCCACGCTGCGCCTGCCGCTGAAGCCCTGGGCACGTTTCCGGGAAAGGCCGCGCTAATCCTTGAAGTTAGGCCACGGGGGAGGCGACCTGGAAAAAAGTCGCCTCTCCATGGAGGAGGCGACCAAAGCGGTTTCCCCCTTACCCCCCCACACCACCCCCCCACACAAAACACACAAAGAAACACAAAATACATACTTTAAAACATACTAAAAAATAAGAAAAAGTTGAAAACAAACTGACGCGCTGCTGACATGGCTGCTGCCAGAGCAGCGCCCTCTACAATAGGTCATAATAGGCCGGCATTTTATTCGTACGTAATCAAGGGTAGTCAAAGGTAATCGAAGGTAGTCGTAGATAGTCTTCAACATAGTCGAAGGAGATTGAAGGAGGTCGTCTTCACTCTCCACTATTCGGTGTCCAATTTTCCCGAAGCTAGTCTTCAACATAGTCGAAGAAGGTTGAAAGAGGTCTTCTACATAGTCGAAGGAGGTCTTCAACATGACACTTTTTCAAACTCTTCTAAACTCGCCAGGTCGCTGCAGTGGGACAGCCCCTTAGGGATGAGCTTGAAGGAAGGCGCAGGGAGGTCTTTTTGAGAAATTATAAATTATGGATATGGAGATTTGATGGAAAATTAGTGCAAATATTACCTATTCAGTTAAGAAATAACAAATCCACAACAAATGTCATGCAGTGCAAAATTAACTCCCAATAGCAGTAGTACGATTACAAATCATGGCGTGAAATTATGCCAAAAACTGCAAGCTTTTTCCTCTGTAACAAAATCTGTAAAAGGCAAGTCCCAAACCTCCGCAACATTGACCAACACTGCTATTCAGACTGTGCTCCAACACCAGACACGTGGAAGTCAGCCCTAGAGCTTGAATTTCCACTGTTTCCATAATTCTTTAATGTCAGAGAATATCAGACACATTGACAAATATCTGAGCTCTTTGACAGCAGGTTTAGAAGCTAGGAGAAGCTGTCAAAGTACCGTTTCGTGAATCTGTGGGTTTTGCGATCAAAAGGCCTTGCACTCACAGCAGAGCCTAATCAATCAGATCAGAGCCGGCATTGAATTATCGAATCATACATCACAGAAGCGAGCCCTATGTCACATCACATCCATGCCAACTTTTTCAACCATCTATACTCATACTCATTTGCCCACTTTAAGATTGTATCCCTCAAGATGTTTGCAGCAGAGGAACCATTCAATGGGAATGGCAGTTTAACAAATAGCAAAGTGGTTCTAAGTAAATTCCAGGCCTATATTTCTCTCCACCGTTAATTACCCTTATTCTCTGTTGACACACAACATGAAAACAGGGTTTATAAGTCAACAACACATTTTCAGAAAATGTCTCCTTGAGGTCCTTTGTGCTGCTACACTAGTTTGTGCTTCAGAGCTTCTCCAACTTACTGGTCAGAACGGAGAACAAATCGGGAATCTGCAGTTTATCATTAAGGTTTACCAAAGTTCAAGCTCTGCTGCTGAACTCCCAGAAGAGAGTGGCATCGAAATGCAGTCAGAATGACAGTGTCCATCAGCTGTGCAGCAGTTACAGAGATTAAAAGCCAACCATTCATTCCAAAAAACACTCTACATTTCAGGCCACTATTACCAACTACTGGAGATTCTCTCTTGCAAATGTATTTTCAAATGTATCTTAATGCCCCTTTTCATAAAGATGATGTTAACACCGAAAGTTAATTTAGAAGTTGTCAATCAGAAATAAAGTCAAGGCAAAAAGATATTACATTTTCTAAAGATAAGACACAAAAAGCTGGAGTCACTCAGCGGGACAGGCAACATCTCTGGAGAGAAGGAATGGGTGACGTTTCGGGTCGAGTCCCTTCTTCAGACTGGGTGGAAAAAGTGCGAGGTGTTGCATTCTGAGAGGCCAAACCAGAGCAGGACCTTCACCGTGAATGGCAGGGCGCTGGGGAGTGTTGCAGAGCAGAACCATCTAGGACTGCAGGTACATATTTTCCTGAAAGTGACATCACAGGTAGATAAGGTCAAGAGGCTTAGCTGGCCTTCATAGGTCAGGATATTGAGTATAGAAGTTGGGATGCTGTGCTACAGATGTACAACAAGACATTTGTTTAAGAAGGAACCGCAGATGCTGGAAAATCGAAGGTAGACATGCTGGAGAAACTCAGCGGGTGAGGAAGCATCTATGGTGCGAAGGAAATAGGCGACTTTTCAGGTCGAGACCCTTCTTCAGACTGACGTGGGGGTGGGGGAGGCGGGAAGAAGAAAGGAAGAGGCGGAGACAGTGGGCTGGGGAGGGGAAAGAAGGAGAAAGGAGGAGAAAGGACTACCTGAAATTGGAGAAGTCAATGTTCTCGCTGGGGTGTAAACTACCCAAACGAAATATGAGGTGCTGCTCCTCCAATTTACAGTGGGCCATACTCTGGCCATGGAGGAGTCCCAGGACAGAAAGGTCGGATTCGGAATGGGAGGGGGAGTTGAAGTGCTGAGCCACCAGGGGATCAGGTTGGTTATTGCGAACCGAGCGGAGGCGTTGGGTGAAGCGATCGCCAAGCCTACGCTTGGTCTCACCGATGTAGAGCGCTGACACCTAGAGCAACGGATGCAATAGCGGTATAATAACATTTAAAAGACATTTGGACAGGTGCAGGGTAGGAAAGTTCAGAGGGATATGGGCCAAACAGGCAGGTGGAACTAGCGTACATGGGCACCTTGGTCGACAAGGGCCAAAGTGACAGTTTCCATTCTGTATGGGACTATGACTATGTTTTTTTTCCCTTTGTGGGCCAGTTAACCTCATATACAAGGTCTTTGGATACCGCATAAGATTTTAAGAATTCGCAAATACGCTTATGTCATGCTAACAATATTTAAGAACTTCCAATGATCTGTGAGGCAACGTTTCTTCACAATGCCAAACCTATGTAATTCAAAGAGGCCAAATGATGTGGTAAAATGCCAAGCATAAATGGCTGGGTTGACAAGCCAAGTGGTCCACAAGTCAAGATTTATGGCCACCTTACTAAACAACAAATTACCTCTGATCAAATGGAAACCAGTAGATGAATTCCATAGTGCAGGCAGTGTTGCCATATTTAGAACAAATTGATAAAGATAGAGTGTGAATTAGGAAAATAATTTGCCTCGATCATTTTAACTAAACTAACTAGGTAATGATAAACATAGAGGTCATTCAAATAAAAATCTCACTGGGGAGAGAATAATGTGAAAGGTCTCAAGAGTCTAATATCTAATTTCTGGATGCCAACATTTACTTATTTTGGAAGTTAATTAAATAATCGGACTAACATAATGCAAGTGCCTTAAAATATCACGTCATCAGATTTCCTAAAGAGCTTATTTGGCTCTATCCGCATCTGATGCCCTTTTAGTGCTCGATGTTTAGTTATAACAAATGGTTAATGTTGCCGTGACACTGATTTTAGGTCACTGAACAATGCATTCAGTTTTATAGCTTTATTAATACTTTGTGCTAATGAGGTGAGAAAGCTATTATTATATAGTCATATATCCTACATCACACTGCTATTTATTTACTAAACTACAAAAGGAAAATTAATAGTTTTATCGCATTTGATGGCTTTTTATTTAAAAAATGCTGAACAGAGAAGTCCTTACTTGCTAATGAGTTTTGATGTAGACTAACACCCTTTCATCAGATTACCTCAAAAACAAATCCAAACTTATTTTTATACCAAAGCAAAGCTTTATTGAATGAAGAGAAAGAGGGAAGCTTTGAGCTACATCACCATGCCATTATACAAGAGGCAGAAAAAATGGTTAGCTCAATAAGATGATTTAATAACACCCTGGTACATGGATTCTGAAGCTGGTGAATTCTTCATCTGCATAGTTATCAACACGCTCCCTATGTGTTAAAGTCCTCACCCATTAATAAAATGGTCAAATATCCGACTGTAAAATGTACCACTTTTATTATTTACCATTGTCAAGAGTCTCCACTTCTTCCCAGCCACTCAACTCACTCCTTCCCCCACACCCGTCCCCAAAACGCAAATGTAACTGAAGTGTGAAAATGAAGCAAAATGAAGCAGGCTCCAATGGCCTCCACGGAATGATAATGTTGGAGATCATAACTAACCCCTTCGCATCAACCTGCTTGTCAATCCTATTTCTAGCAATCTAGGAAAGTATTATGCCGCCTTCTCAGATGGAGAGAAAATGGGAACTTTGATTAAGGCATAAAGTTATTAAAAAGAGAGGGCTACAAAGAATCCAGTCGTTGAGATTGTGAAAGAGTTTAATAGTTGGGCTTCTCAGCCACGAGGATCTTGTTGGGTTATTTACACAGAATCCGACCAAAATCTGCAATGCAGTCTAACTAGGTTATGGTGGCAGACTCTTAGAATGTAGGTATCCCGACCAGCACATGAATTGCCAAGGCATAAAAGAGTATTGATGTAATGTGGGTAAATAGGATTGGTACAGATGGATGCAACAGTCTGCACAGAATGCTGTACAAGTAATGATTTATTTACCTCATATAGCTGTCCTGTAAAAGCAGCGATATTTCTTGCATTGTTAATTCCCAATCTCTAAAATTCCCTCACCCCGAGTCTCTGACTCATAAATCTCTACTCCCGAGATGCTCATCATATCGTGATCCCCAACCTATTATCTGTGGTTCTGAAACAAATGCTGTTTGACAACACAGCTTTGATGCTCACTGAAGCATGCTGCTATGTCAAATGTGCCATATGAATGAATAACTTTATGAATCCATTATGAAAGCTGAGTTTTAATCACAATGGCTTTAAACACTTAGTTATCTACATGCCCTTGGCACTGGGATCAATCTCACCTTTTCTATGTCTCCCATAATTAACTGATGAAATTATTTTTTGAAGTCACTGGTGAAATATAGAAAGCATAAACAACCAATTGTGCACAGCTTGCTCTCACAACCAATATGAATAAACCAATAATCTATTTTAGAAGTGTTGATTTACTGATGGAAATGGGACAAAATCCCTGTTCTTCAAATATTAAAAAACCCATGGAATGTTTTCTGTCCAGCTGGGAGAACAGATGGGGCTTTGGTTTTTAACATTTCATTCTGGCCTAGATTTGCGTACTCAAGACTTTGGAGTGTGACCAAAGATTCACAACGTGGTGGCTCAGAGGCAAGGATACCACTGATTGACCTGGTTGATTTAGGTCAATAATATTTGTTGATCATATTACTTTCGTTGATCATTGGCCGACTAAGGTTAGTCGTTAAGCTTCAAACATATTACAAATCCCAGTTCAATTGCCAGTTGTTTTGAAGCATATCTAGCTATTTCAGTGCTCTCGTTGGAGAGCTTTTGCAACCTATTTCATTCATGTACACTTGCTGAATTAACATTCATGCTCCTTTCTTCACAATGTAAATATTTACTACAGGTAAATTTGCAATTTCTGAACTGCATTTCTCTCCTATACCTCATCTGGTTTCTAACAGTAAACTAAAATGTAAAAGGATTGTAGTTAGGTTAGTAACAATTTAGAAACAGTGGCCTAATTTTTTTAGACCATAACACAGAGGATATGACCCATTCCTCCACTTCAGAACTATTCTAATGAGGATATTTTTTCCTAATTTGCAGCCAATTTCTTATTTGCTTTCCAAAGTTTACCCCCAGATCTCCATAGTATTGTGTTTTTAACAGCCTTTCATCTTAAACTCTACCAAATGACTAGAAATCTGGACACAATCATTAGGGTTTTCCAGCGTACTGGATTAGAGTTCCGTCAGAGATCAGTTAGGCTGGTCAAACAAGTTAAAGGTCCTTTAACTGAAACTTTAACTCTTTCTCTTTTTACAGATGATGGTTGATCACTGCCAGTTGTTTTCAGCATTTTGTTTTATTTTTGAATTAAGCAACTGTAATATTTAAAATTGTCCTCTTTATGGATCACAATGGATTGCCATAAAACAAAATATTGTGCATGCATTTTATATATTTGATCATGGGATACAAGCATCTCCGGAAATGGCAGCATTTATTGTAGCCCTGAGCTGAAGCAGTTAAGTCAATCAAAGGAGGTTCAGGGCCACCAACAGATCAGGTTGGGTATGAATGGCAGATTTATTTCCTTGAAGAACAGCAGTGAACTAGTTAGATTTTATTTTAGTTTAGAGATACAGCGCGGAAACAGGCCCTTCGACGACCAGCAATCCCTGTACAATAACACTATCCTACACACACCAGGGACAATTTACAATTATCCCAAGCCAATTAACCCACAAACTAGTTAGTTATAACAATCCAGTGGTTCTGTGGTTACCAGTGCAGAAAGTCAAGTTTTTTTTTTAATTGTTTAAATTTAATACCCCCTCAGCTATGGAGGGATTCAAACTCATGTCTCTGGTACATTGATCCTGAACCTTCCTGCTGGTTGATCATGTTTACAATTTATTCCTTAATACCCAATTCAAGAACAATTTTTTTCATATGATTGGCACGGTGGTGCAGCAGTAGAGATGCTGCCTTATGGGCCTGTCCCACTTAGGCGATTTTTCAGCAGATTGCCGGCGGTGGTGCTGTAAAAGGACGGGTAAAGCACAGTGTACGGTAAGTCCTTTAAAAGAGGGGGGGGGGAGGGAAGAGGAGGAGTGGAGACAACTTTTAAGAAACCAGAGATATACGGCTGTGAAGCTCGGCGGACATTTAACATTACCGGTCGGTTATCCTTGGTTCTGAAAACTACTGCTTACCTATTTTCCCCCCAATGAGCCAATGAAATTAACCGGTCAGCACCGACTACAACCTATGAGAACCTTCGACCTCCCGGCAACCCATTATGACCTCCTGGCGACCCACCTACGACTCGAGAATTCTCACTACTCTCCTGGCGGCTTCAAACTAGTCACCGCTAATTTTTCAACATGTTGAAAAATTCACGGCGACCATAATGAGGCCGCGACTAGTTCCCAGATTACGGGAACTCCTCACGACCATAAAGGCGACTCCCCGGAAACCACCCGCGAACATGTGCCGACTGCATAGTCTCCCGCAGTCGCCTGTGGGACAGGCCCATTATAGCGCAAGGGACCCGGGTTTGATCCCGAGTACGAGTGCTGTGAGTATGGAGTTTGCACCTTCTCCCCGTGACCTGCATGGGTTTTCTCCGTGATCTTCAGTTTCCTCCCACTCTCCAAAGACGTACATGTTTTGGCTAATTGGTTTGGTATAAATGTAAATCGTCCCTAGTGTGTGTAGGATAGTGTAATGTGTGGGGATCGCTGGTTGGTGCGGACTCGGTGGGCCGAAGGGCATGCTTCCACGCTATATCTCTAAAACTAAAACAAAAAAAAAACTACACCTCCCAGATGCCATTTCCTGGAAAATCCTGAAAGTCCAAATCTAGAAGCTCAGCAGGGGAAGTCAACAACTTACCACCAAAAATAATCAGGCACACAAAATAAATGCTGACATTGTTAATAACACCTAATTGTCCAATTGATGCACAGCAATTTGTAGTGACCTTATGTTGGATGGAAAAAAAGTTTGAGGGAAGAATTAACAATGAGTTTCATGCAAAAGATTTTGTAAATTAGAACACCACTTTAATAGAAGAAATGAAGCACTTGAGGAATCAACAGTCAAATAACCAGAATGGGATGGGCTCTGTGAAAGGGGAGGCAGATATACCAAGCCTTAATTACACTGAATTAGAGGTATTTTCACATAAAGCTTCATATAAAAATGCATATGCAATTTTTTTATTTCTGACATTAATTAGAAAGGTGGATAAGATTGTCATATCCCTAAATACTGAACATGACAAAACTTGTTGGTTTTCCCAGCAATCTATAAACAACTCAACCATTGCACCATAGTGTACATTGTCTCTAGTTTTCTGATCTAACAAGGATTGGTCAACAAAACACAAATCACAATTTGAGTTTTCAAAAGCATAAATATTCAAGTGCAAATCTCTGCAAGACTTAAGGAAAAGTTAGTTATTTTGCAAGTTAGTTATTTTGCTTAAATCAAGTAAGTAATCCACTGATGAAGAAAACCTGAAGGGTTATATATTCATCCTGTGAAATCAAACTGTTTAGCTCTTTTTACTCGGGCTTATCTTAATCACCTGTTTGTCCATCTTCAAAAAGATGTACATTTTCAGCTCAAATCACAGCAAATTATATGATCCATTTTTGGATTTATTTTACTGCATAATTTAGGATTAGTGCAAATTTACACAGCACAGCAAGGGTCACAGTTGTATTTGTCAGCAGTAAACCCGCACTGTATAAAGCATTCTGACAATTGAATTAAAAAGATAAAGCTGATGTAATATATCAAGGAGAGAGAATACAAGCCAAATGAAGTTATGTGCTGGTGGTTCAAAGATTTGCAAGTTATCATTTGGGAATTCAATATGCAAACATCAGAGAATCTGTAGAATTCTTAAGGCCAATGCTGAAAGAAGATTCATCCTTCGCATGCTAATTACCATCTTACAGAAAGTGAACATGCAAGCTGCAACAATTTGGTGTTTCAGAAGTAAAGCCCAAATTATAATGCGCTTTAGACGCTAATTCAGATACCATTTGTCACATATTTATAAACTAAGATTGACGTGTTTCCATCTGATTTGACCATCCGCCTCAATTTCATTCACAAGCTTGTGCTTTTCACTGAAACACACTACAAATTATGTTAATCAAGCAAACAGAATCCCATATTAATACCAAAATACAAAATAATTACATATTTGGACCTGTTCAAGCATCAAACCAGAATATAACATGAGGATCTCTGATACCTCTAAATAGGCCATATATCTATTGCATTTGGGACATCTAGCAAGGGCAGGAGCTGCACAGTAAATGGTAGGCCTCTGGGTAGTGTTGTTAAGAAGAGGGATCTAGGAATGCAGGTGCATGGTTCCTTGAAGGTCGAGTTGCAGGTAGATAAGGTGGTTAAAAAGGCTTTTGGCACATTGGCCTTCATCAGTCAGAGTATTTAGAATATTGTAGGTAGACAAAAATGCTGGAGAAACTCAGCGGCGGAGGCAGCATCTATGGAGCAAAGGAAATAGGCAACGTTTTGGGTCTCGACCCGAAACTTTGCCTATTTCCTTCCCTCCATAGATGCTGCCTCACCCGCTGAATTTCTCCAGCATTTTTGTCTACCTTTGATTTTCCAGCACCTGCAGTTCCTTCTTAAACATTTGTAATATTGTATTCAGTTCTGGGCACCATGTTATTGTAAAGATATTGTCAAGCTTGAAAGAGTTCAGAGAAGATTTAAGAGGACATTGCCAGGACTAAAGGGTGTAAGCTATAGGGAGAGGTTGAGTAGGTTGGGTTTTTATTCCTTGGAGCACAGGAGGATGAGGGGTGATTTTTTAGGTGTACAAAATCATGAGGAATAGATCAGGTAGATGCGCAGTCTCTTACCTGGAGTATGGGGAATCTAGGTCCAGAGGATATAGGTTCAAGGTGAAGGGAAAAAGATTTAATAGGAATCTGAGGGGTAACATTTTCATAAAAAGGGTGGTGAGTATATGGACCAAGCTGCCAGTTGAGGAAGTTGAGGCTGGGGCTATACCAATGTTTAAGAAACAGTTAGACAGGTATATGGATAGGACAGGTTTGGAGGGATATGGACCAAGCGCAGGCAGGTGGGACTAGAGTAGCTGGGACATGTTGGTCAGTGTGGCTGAAGGGCCCGTTTCCACACTGTTTCACTCTATGACTCTAATATAATGCTGCCGTTAAAAGGATGCAAATCAGTACATTAGAGTAATTGGCCCTTCGGCCTACAATGTCCATGTGGAACGTGATGCCATGTTAAACTAATCTCCTCTGCTGCACATTATCCATATCACTCCGCTCCCTACATGTCCATGTACCTATCTAAAAGCCACTATCATATCTTCCTCCACCACCATCCCTGGCAGCATATTCCAGCACCCATCTCGTTCAGTGCTCATTCCAGGCCCCACACATCTCCTTCAAACTTTGCTCCTCTCATCTTGGAATCTGCTAATCTTTGATAATTCCCTCCTGGGAAAAAGTTCTCAATGTCTACCCCATCAATGTCTCTCATAATTTTATATACTGCTTTCAGGTCTCCCCTCAACCTTACAACGTTCCAGAAAAAAACAATCCAAGTTTGTCCAACTACCCTCTAACCCAGAAGATAGACACAAAATGCTGGAGTAATTCAGGGGGGCAACCAGTATCTCTGTAAGGAATGGATTACGTTTCGGATCAAGACCCTTCTTCAGACTGAGTAAACTACCTCTGCTCTCTCACCAAAACCTCTGCATCTTTCCTGGATTAGAGTGACCAAAACTGCACACAATACTCCAAATAACTCCAGATCATGAGCCATTTAGATGTCGCATCAGGACTGTGACTCCAATAAAGACTAGAGGAGTTATAGGTTTACAAATTAAGAAACAATATGTAGCATACATTATAAAAAAACTTAGCAAGTTTTTATTTTAATTATTTCAAATGTGTCTGAATATTAGAGATATTTAAAGCAACAGTTTTGAGAACTGGCATTGCACCTCTCCTTGCTTTTACTTTCTGATAAAGCCAGTAAGAGGTGTTATTTTGGCAACACCCCAGATGGCCAGTTACCATCTGGATCATGCTTCCTGACTTGTGGTGCAAGGGGTCAGTGACACAGGTCCTCTGCAACTGGCTCAGGTAAGTGCAGGCATGTAGGACCAGGGGAAGGAAATGACCAGATCCAGCATGATCCTATTAAATATCATAATTTGTGGGCGGCACAGGGGCACAGCAGTAGAGTTGCTGCCTTACAGCGCCAGAGACTCAGGTTTGATCCAGAGTACAGGTGCTGTGTGTTGAGTTTGTATGTTTTCTCTGGCTCTTTCTGGGTGCTCCGGTTTCCCCCCACTTTCCAAAGACGTGCAGGTTTGAAGATTAATTGGCTTCTTTACAATGCCCCTAGTGTGTAGGATGAGAAACTGGGATAAAAGGTGTAAATGATTGAAGGAACACAGGTCTAGAGTTTAAGTAACTAGTGTATGGATGATCATTGGCCGGCGCGGACTGAGAGGGCAGAAGGTCCTGTTTCCACACTTTTTCTCTAGACACAAGCTTTGCCAAGTTACTCCAGCAAGCCATTAATGATCCATCGTTTACTGCAAGCCATTCTGCCTTCCTCATTCTGTTAACTGTGAAATAACATTTCAGGAACCTCAACTTGGTCAAAGGAAAAAAAATAGTTGAAGGAGATATACAGAGAGAAGCGCCTTTTACAAAAAAATACATTTTGGGAGTATGCCACAAGGAAATTAACCATAATTTGATTAATACCCACAGAAGGGTGCCAAAGGAAAAAAAAAGTTTATTTATGTGTCACTTATTCCATTTTACATCAACCAGTTCAACAATGCACTTAGAAATTTGCTGAACAGGGAGGCTACACAGAGCTGAAATTAATCATTAGACTGACCTACCCTTCCTACTCCATTCAGGTAACTTTACCCAAAGCACAGATATTAAATAAAAATGAAATTGGTATTCAAAAGGGATGCTAGTGTGCAAGTTACATAAACAGGCACTGATTGAGCAATGGTACACAAAATTGCTGGAGAAACTCAGCGGGTGCAGCAGCATCTATGGAGCGAAGGAAATAGGCGACGTTTCGGGCTGAAACCCTTCTTCAGACTGAAGGGGGGTGAAGAAGGGCTAGCAAAATTGCTGTCTCCTCCCCTTCCTTAACCCTCTAGCTGTCTCCTCCCACCCTCCCGCGGGCTCCTCCTCCTCCCCTTTTCCTTCCTTCTCCCCCCCCCCCCCATCAGTCGCCTATTTCCTTCGCTCCATAGATGCTGCTGCACCCGCTGAGTTTCTCCAGCAATTTTGTGTACCTTTGATCTTCCAGCATCTGCAGTTCCTTCTTGAACACTGATTGAGCAATATCGTGTTTTACTATAAAAAATGGACTTTGATAAAGATTTCAAGTTCACACCTTGACATTATATACACATTGCTGTCCACCATAGAGAGTCAATTATCCTTGCAAATCCATCTTATCTCAGTAAACAAATGTACAGTCACGCATGGTCAAAGTACACCACAGGGATAAGTGGGTGTTGTGCTTTGCAAACTATGCAAACCTTAGCTAATTAGAGACAGCCACATTTAAATGAATGATGGCCAAATCATATATATTCATATATACACACACACACACACATACATATATATGCACACAGAATATGATGGACATAGCACGCCTTGAAGAAATGAGACTCCGACTAATAGATAAATATGACCAATTCTTAAGGAGTTGGTCTCCTTTCATCGCCTTTCATCGACTTTTTGGAATCATGTGATGCAGGGGTACCGTAAAGATTGCTGATTTCTGTTCATGACGCGGATGGATCTACATCTCCGAATACAGATTTGAAAAATTCTCTTTTAAGGGGCCTTCTCTTCTATTGCTTCTTTCCACTTTCTCTCTTCCTTTTTTATTTTTTATAAACACACTTCATGTTTTTCTACTCTCTACCATCTATTTTTCCACTTTTTCCTCTTTCTATTGTTTTCTTTTTCTTGTCCTGCTTACTTCCTTCTTATAACATAAAACTAGAGGTTGTACATAGAATGGATTACGGTATTACATAGTTGGCACCTAAAATTAGGTTCCACTGTACTGTTTTGTGCTGTATTAACTTCTAATAAAATAAACAAAAAAAAAATATATATATATATATGCACACATATACGCACACATAGGCACACGCATATATAAACACACATGCACACACATATATAAACACACTTGCGCACACACATATACACATATATGCACACATACATATATACACACACACACAATTAATACATGTGTTTGTATGCTGTAATTAGCTAAACATTTATTGTCCATCCCTAACTGCCCCTAAAATTGTAATATTTTAGAAAGCAAAAATACAGCTACATCAGTGAGCCTGGAGTCACCAGTAATGGCAGATTCGCTCTCTGAAGGACATTAGTGAATCCGGTAGGTTTCTAATGATAATCTGATAATTTCATGTCACCAATAATAACACCATTATGTTTAATTCCAGATTTTCTTTTATTGAATTCATGAATTTATATTCCTCAATTGCCAAGGTGATCATTTTTCACTAGATGAACCGTCTCCCAGAGACCAGTCCATATCCTTTGCATCAACCTAGGGTTTAGAACCCAAATGGACCAGTACATACTTACAATACTAGCATTTCCACAGCAATGGCAATTGCCCACGTACTTTTTTTTAACTTTCTCTCGCATATATATATCCCATCACCCTCCGAGTAAAAAAGTTGCCCCTCAGTTTCCTATCAAATCTGTCGCCTCTAACCATAAGCCTATGCCCCCTAGTTCTTGATTCCACTTCCCTGGGAAATAGACTCCATCCATTCTCTTTCTGATTTAATACAGCTCCAAGATTACCTGCAACCAAATGCGCTCCAAGGAAAAATCCTAGTCTGCACAACCTCTCCCAATGGCTCAGGCCAACTCCTGACATCATCCTTGCAAATCTTCACTGCACCCTTTCCATCTTTTGGCATATTTCCCATTGCAGGTTGACCAAAATGGAACATAATACTCCAAGTGTGGCCTCGCCAATGTCTTGTATTGTATTGTATTGAAGTTATTGTCATTATCTCATAAGAGGCAACAAAATGGATTTTCCTTACAGTCAAGTAACATAAAAAATAAATAATAAATTAAACATATTGTGGTGTGTGGGTCTCAAAAAGGAAGAGAGGAGTCGAGTATTTTGAGAGGCACCTTTAATTATGTTCCTCCCGGTTGTAGGGAGGTCCAAACGAGAGAAAGATGGCACCCAAACCCCTGCCTTTAAACCCTCTGGTTAAGGACCGCCTCCGGACTGAACCACTCCCGGGCCGAGGGGTTCGACAGTATGATGGCGCGACCCTTGGGAGCCACCACAATATTTTTTTAAAAGCAGAAACACAGAAGTCCACGACACAACATAACCCCACAGCGGCACCAAAGTTAGGGAAAGAACCAAAGTCCAGCCAGCCTCCCCGCCGATCTTCCCAGATGTTCACCCATGGTCGGGGCCTCCCGAGCACCTGCAGTCGCCACCACGGGCGGCCCGATGCTCAGGCCTTCTCGCCGGGAACGATGGAACCCCGACGCCGAACCCCGACGGAGAACATCCTCAGCGGCCCGGACAACTTGTACAACTGTAACATACGTCTGAACTTCTAAACTCAGTTCTCTGACTGATGAAAGCCAGCATGCCAAAAGCCTTCTTCATCGCCATATCTGCCATGCAAAGCCACGTTCAGGGAACCGTAGTTGTACTATTAAATCCCACTGCTCTGCAACACTCCCCAGAGCCCAACCGTTCACTGTGAAGATCATGCCCTGGTTCAACTTTCCAAAATGCAACACCTCACACTTATCTGAATTAAAATCTATTTGCCTTTCCTTGGCCCACTTGTCCACCAAATCAAGATCCCTCTGTAATAAGCAAATTCGTATTCCGACTGCACATGCCAAGGTCAAAGGTCACTATGCATAAACATTGCTGGAAAGCAGTGGAGCTGTGTACATACACCTTCATTTCTTCTGTTGTTTCCAGCTTTGATTCTTCCAGGTAAGTAAATACTGCTTTCAAACTATGAAATTGTTGTATTTATTGTTTCTTTGTTGTCGTTGGTCCGGGGCTGTCGGTTGGCCCAGGGGGAGTTGAGCTTCTTCTCCGAGCTGGCTGTGGGCTGGGGCCACTGGTGTCATCAGTCTGGGGCTGTCGGTTGGCCCGGCGGGATTCGAGCTTCTTCTCTGAGCTGGCTGTGGGCTGGGACTGCTGGTGACGTCGGTCCAGGCCTGTCGGTTTGCCCAGCTGCGGTTGGCTGAAGAATTCCATTGCCTTGAAATGAGCAGAATAGTGAAATTCGACTCAGAAACTATCATCGATAGGTTCCAGTCTGGAATCCATTAATTCTCCTATAATGTGACCACACGGCACACCCCCGTCCTCAGATTAAATATATTTTACACATAAATTATGAATAAAGATAACAATTTATACACAGCTTCTTCAGGCTTTTTCTTTATGGTGAATGACCTTTGACAAATCCCATGATTCCTTACTTTTTTCGGAATACTGAACTCGCTTATTCTTGATAACCATCTTCACTGTCTACAATACTATTTAGTTTTGTATCATTTGCAAACATTGTACCATCACAGTGAGGAATGTTGATTCTACTGTGGTGGATGTTTATGTCAAACTTTATTTTAAGTGCTGTGGGTATTTTTGCTTTTTTACTTAGTATGGCTGTATGGTAACTCAAATTTCACTGTACGTTAATTGCTGGTCCATACGAAGCTTTTGAAAAAGGGGGGTGGCATGACAGGATTACAAAAATTAAGTGAAATAATGTGCGTGCAACGCACAACACGAGCACGAAGCCCCTCGCGGTCGGGGTCCAGGGCCTGCTTAATTATATTCAAATTATATTAAAATTATGATGCAAAAAGAAAGTCGCAAACTAAGGGATTCATATTTTTCAGTATTATTATCAAGGAAAAGAAAGCAGTTCCAATTGTTTGATATGGAGGAGAAAATAATAGCTCTAAAACCAACATTAATTTTGCAATCTCACTAAAGATAATCCCCCTTTCCCTCTCCCCCTCCCTCCTCTTCCCCTCTCTCTCTCTCTCTCCCCTTTCCCTCCCTCTCTCGCCCTTCTCTCCCTCTCTTTGTCCTCCCCCCTCTCTCTCCCTCCCACGCAGCGTTGTAGAGCCCGCGGCCGGGGGGGTGAGGCGGAGGCGAGGGCCTGCGGCGGCGAGGGGAAGGGGGGGAGGGAAGAGCGAGGCATGGGACCGTAGAGGAGGCTCCCCCCCCCACCTCGAGGCGGGGGGCCGGCTGGGGGATGCGACGGGTGGGCCCGACTGGAGCAGCGCCCGGTGTCGGGTCACGGTATCTACCAGGACTGGGTTCAGATTCAGTCGTTCCCACTGCCGCCTGCGACTGGAGAACAGTCGCCCTGGACCGCTCGCCGGCAGCGAACCCGCTCCATGGACGCCAGGCTGACCGGCGACGGGGTTCCGATGCCACAGATGGAGGCGATGGACTCCCCCTCCCGCAACGCGATATTCCACGGCCCCACTGATTCACCCAGACTAGACACGAGGCAGGAAAATGGTGGTGAATTGATCCCGCCCGGGCCCACTGCGCACGTCATTTTGCGACACTACTGCGTCACCGGCTTCCTCCAACTGCGCAGGCGGGGTGGTTGCAAATTTTTTCCCCTCCCAAATCATCCCGTGAGCCAGTACCAGAATTTCCGGTAATTTCTTTCAAAGTGATTGCCTCCAATTTTTATTATTTTTTTCGGGATTTTCTTTTTACTCTGGAAAAAAGGTGTGGTGCAACCGCACCCATCGCACCCCCCATTCGGATGGCTATGAATTGGTACATGTGACAATTTAAATTGAATCTTGAATAATCATGTGCAAGGTGAAAAGTAGGGATATTCGTTGAGTGCACAATATTTAGTGCTAATTATCAAACCAGCCATTCTGTGGCTTAGCTCTCCTCCAGAATCCCCAGTCTTCATGTCCCACACCTTTCCAGAACACAATGAAGTACTACACTTATCTCAGTGAGTATAAAACCTCCATATATACTTCAAATTCAAAACCGTCCAGGATAAGACACTCCTTGATTGGCACTCCCTCTTCCATTTAAAAAAATATAAATCCAATGTTGTATTTCAAACAAGCAGCACGAGAGGAAAGAGAGAAAGCGACCAAGGAAGGTGATAGCTTGGAAACACCAACATACAAGTGGTACCTGCATGCTTTGGATGCTGGACAACACATTCAATGAGAAATAGGGGGAGATGTAATATGATAAATTCTATAAGATTCCAGAGGAAACAACACTGAGCAGAGAGGGGAGTAATTGCAGTTCTGGTTCAACAGGTAAAGGGCCTGTCCCACTGTACGAGGTAATTCAAGAGTTCTCCCGAGTTCTCCTCCGATTCGAGCTCGTGTAATGTACGTAGCGGGTACGTAGGGGCTCGTCCGAGTAAAATGTAACAATTTTTTTCATCGCAAGTCTTTTTTTTACTCGTGGACATTTTTCAGTGTTGAAAAAACGTCACGAGTTTACCAGATTTCCCGAGTACCTACCGTTACTCGTACGAGCCACTACGTGACATCCACGAGCACCTACGTACCCGCTAGGTACATTACACAAGCTTGAATTACCTCATACAGCGGGACAGGCCCTTAAGAGTTGCACTTTGCAAAACATTCTTGTTTAGGTGGAAGTGGAAGATATTAAAGAGAATGATGTTGTTTATCATTACAATGGTTGTAGAGGGGATGAGGAGTATAATAGCAGGGGGAACAGTCATTTGGACAGATGTTTGTACAGTGAGATCTGTCAGTTTACATTGGCATGAATGTGGAACAGAAAATAGTTTGAGAATACTACATTGTGAATGTTGCATTTTGGTTTATTTCTTACACTACTCAGATATATCTAACACATTTTGGGTATGAAAGAAGATAGTGAAACTATAGTGTAGTCTGGTACATTGACACCAAAATAAACAAAGATTTATGAATATTTGTTTTATTTCTGATGTACCATTATGCACACATACCAAGTCTTCATAAGAAATCCCTTTTGGTTTCTATTAAGCTGCACCTTGGTGATTGCCAGTCACCGCCCCCCCCCCCCCCCCCCCCCCCCCCCCCCCCCCCCCCCCCCCGGACACTCCTTCCCCCAGAAAAATTGCACCACTGCTACTGTATGTACATATGTATATATAATTTACTGTTCCATTATTCTGTGTTCGCTCTTCTGGGTGAGATGCTAACTGCATTTCGTTGTCTCTGTACTTGTACACTGCACAATGACAATAAAGTTGGAATCTGAATCTGAATCTTTATGAAAAATTGTTATGTTGGGGGTGTCTGTCTGTCTGTCTGTTTGTGTGTGTCTGTGTCCGTGTCCGTCTGTGCGTGTGTGTGTGTGTGTGTGTGTGTGTCTGTCTGTCTGCGCACGCGTGTCTGTGCACGCGTCAGGTTCAATCACCACCACCTAGTTCCAGATAAATTCCAGCTTCAATCGTCAGAGTCAATTCAATCTGTCAATGCCCACTCGAATGATCCTACTGAATACCATCTGACATTCCAACAATGTAAACAGCACCTTCCAGTATAAATGGAGGGTTTTTGACATTGTCCAATCTGAAGAATGGCAGTAAGGCAAACCCTCTCCAGTGGTTAATGGTTTCCACTGGGATTACATAATTTTGGGCATGTCATCATGTGCACCGATGAAAAATACGACACAAATTATATCACCGTTCCAAAATAGAGCTCTTAATCATTCACAAGTGATTAAAATGCTAACCTCCAAAGTAAAAATGTTATAAAACACAAACTAGAAGGTGGAAAGTGCAAAGGCATTGCACTGCTTCAGAATATCCAAAAGGTTAAAACAGAATATTGAAACAATTTTTATTTTCAAACAGATTAAAAAAAATTATTTTTTTTTAAATCAGGTCAGACAACATCTCTGGAAAAAAAAAAGGAATGGGTAACGTTTCGGATTGAGACACTTCTTTAGCATCTGCAGTTCTTTCCGACGCTTTTTCATTTTCAAATCAACATGATCTATACCAACTTCATAGAGCTTTTTAAGCAGTTCTGTGGTATCAGTTTTTTGGGTGCTAATTGAAGTCAGGATCATCATTACATTTTATATCTACATTATGTTTAAAGTCTTTCATGAAACTAAATCACATTCTACAAGCTGCAGCTGGGTCACATTCCCAATGCTTTCAAGCTTCACGTAGCATTTGTCTATTTTTCAATGCCATTGATCACAACTCGTCCTTTCCACATGCTGTATGTTATTTTGCTCCCACATCTCAAACTACTTGGACATAGACCTATGACTAGCATCATATCCATTCATGAGAACAGTAAATTGAAGGCAAAAAAAAGTTTTCACAAAGACAGTCATGTAAACTTGCAAAGTTAAAAGCAACTTTTATTCTATTTCCTTTCATGTTAGCTACTAATTACACTGCTTTTTGTATTTGACTAGACTAGTTCCTTGCAATGTGAACCATTTTTAAATTTATGTAACTGCCATCTTGAAGCACTTAAATTCTGAGCTTGGTGTCTGGAGCTTTACAATAGGACTGGATTTCAGCTCAAATGACTTGGGGGTCGTGGGGGGGGGGGGGGGGGGGGGGGTAGCATCTGTTTTTTGACACCGTGTCTTCCTCCATGTACAGAAGAATCAATTTTTTTTCCACACATCTCAAATTTGTAAAGAAAATGTTCGTTTACTTTCAATGTGCATCTGTTGAATATGGTCAGGCAAGAATCAAAAATCAATATACATGTCCATTTTATCTTCTGGACCATGCCTGGTTAACTAAACTGTGTGTGGCTAACTTTTCACATCTTCCTTGTCTTACGGCTCAACTTTTCTAACATTTTATTTGCTTGTGCAATTTCCATCCAACAGAAAGTTCAACTGATATCCTAGACCATGCACATTTCATCTTACTATTACTAATCATCCACTGTGCATATTCCAATTCAAAAATCATAATTTTAGTTTTTTAATTATTATACAACAAATATGGGGAAATTAGAACATAATTGAATTCTTGGTTTGGTTTTAGGAGGTGCAGAATATAAAATTATGTGGTTTCGTTGAACTTGTACAAGACATCTGCACACAGCTTTGCGCATTTCATTGGTATCAAAGTGAGGAAACGTTGTTGCAGAAATTCTCTGAAAGATAATCACCAAACAAGGCTAAGTTAGGAAATAATTAATGTGCAAGAAGGAACTGCTACTGCTGGTTTACACCGAAGATAGACACAAAAAGCTGTAGTAACTCGGACCACCCTGAAGAAGGGCCTTGACCTGAAACGTCACCTATTCCTTCTCTTCAGAGATGCTGCCTGTCCCGCTGAGTCACTCCAGCTTTTTGTGTCTATCTTCGGTTTAAACCAGCATCTGCAGTTCCTTCTTGCACGTTAATTATTTCCTAACTCAGTCTTGTTTGGCGATTATATTTCAGAGAATTTCTGCAACAACTTTTGATCACATTGATACAAATGAAATACGCAAAGCTGTATCCATGCAGTCTGAAGAAGGGTCTTGCCCGAAACGTCACCCATTCCTTCTCTCCAGAGATGCTGCGTGTCCTGCTGAGTTACTCCAGCTTTTTACGTCAAGCTGGAGTAACATGGCACATTAAGCCATGGATGATTATATTGCGGAATTCTCTGTCATAAATCTTTGTTATGGCACAGCCCACAAATTATTTTTAAAAAGGGAGTCAACACTTTGGAAAAACATACTTAAATTGTACATAGTCTGAAGAGTACAAAGCAGTTAACGTCAGGACAGATTCAGGTGCATTGCATAACAATCAGGGTGGGTAGACTTGAAAAGCAGGAACTGTATAATAAATTCCAAAGCTCTTAAGGAATGTTCTTTATCAAGCCAGAATCCTTAAACACTACGGAGAAAAGCACCAGACTAAGCTGTACACAAATATAGAAGCTTGCATGCAGAAGAGTTCAGGTATTTAACAAAGCTGTGGGTGCAAATCAGCCACGGCAAGATATGGTCAACATAATATTCACATGAAATCACATGAATCTGCATATAATTTTTTTAACGCAAAAAACTGCATTGTTACACACCAAATCTGATTGCCTCTACAAGAGAACAGATTGATTTCTGACCTAAAGAATTGGCACATTGCACAAATGCTATAAACTGCACAACCTGATTGCAATGCAGGGCACAGGACCATGTAATCTGAACGCAAAATGAAAACCACTTAGTTTACGGTAAAGCAACAAGTGCATGGAAGTGTGCTGTATACTGAACCAATGCAAATATTGTGGGAAGCACCACGTCAAGTATGTCAAAGTTTTTTTTGTTAGACAGCAAACAACCACATGTTATTGCAGTGAAAAAGAAATTCCAGCTTTGCCCATTTTATTACAGCCAAGCTCCTTTTGAACTCTACTTAACACAATTGACTTGCGATTAGTGACAAAGGGCGCTGCTAGCACATTCGAAAGACAAGCGACCTCTATTTACTTCCCCAACAAAACCCTGAAAGACGTACCAAATGCAAACTTGTTGATATTAATTAATCTACTCTAGTTGGGAGTAATCCACTCCCAGAAATATGGACATGGTTCAGTACATAATGTCAAAAGTAGATTAAAAGCAAATTACTAACTCAAGCAGCAAACTATTCCAAATCAGCATGTGCAATATGCACATTCAATCCTAGCAGCACTATTGCTTCATAAAAATATAATTTTAAATAAAATGTTTTTTTTTAATTTAAAGTAATTTAAAGTATTCTAGAAATACCTCTTCAAATGTTGCTCCAACTCCCAAAATAGAACTTTGATGGCCATTCTGTCTCGGCCTCGGGCACGGAGAACTGTATTTTTCATTGATAAAGTCTTTCGTTGCATGATCCAAGATAAAAATCACTCCAATAACTCCAATGAACCTATTTATGAGATATTGTTCAGCAGTCTCTGAGGAATAACACCATGCATCTCACAGTGTGATCAAAAAACACAAACAGGCTGTAGTAGCACACACACACACACATACACACATATTGCAATGCCGGCAGGTTTTCAGTGTACTGCTACGCTCATTTGCTTCTTACACGCAAGATAGTTCCACGCATTCTTCCAGCTGAGTACTGGCAGTGTAAAAAAAAACAAGTCGGACAATGACGTCACTGGATCTCGGTCACCTGACACACTGTTACATAAACCATCACCAGAGATTAGAATCTTTAGAATGAGCAATTATACAATCCAGTGAGCACAAACCTACCAACCGTCGTAACTACTCCTGCAACTCAAGGTACATTCGATACAATTCGGTGCATTAAATTTATCTTGTTCAATTTATAATTTATCTTATAAATTTATCTTGTTCAATTGGTACATTTTTGTACCAATACCCAATAATTAACAGGACAAGGAAGTGTTTTCTGTTAATTGCAAAGAAAGGTTATTTTTCGAATGCAGATTTGTGGTTCTGGTTTTTTACTTCAAGGGTACGTGCAACAACTTGCATTTGTAGAGCACCTTCAATTAAATAAAATATCCCACACAAGTGTTATCAAATAAAATGTGACACCGAACTTCATAAGGAGATATTAGGATAAGAGACAAAATGCTTGGTCAAAGAAATATGTTTTAAGAAGCATCTCAGCAGAGTAAAGAGTTAGTGAAACAAAAATGTCAAGGAGAGAATTCCAGAAAGTCAGGTTCAGGCAACTAAAGGCACAAGCGAGGAAGTAATGAAACGTGGGTACTTGTAGTGTGCTGGAGGGCTAATGATTACAGAGATAGCAAGTAGTTTAGATATACAGCAACTTGAAAACAAGACTGAGAATTAAAAACAAGAGGTGCATCATTATCAGGCACGTTACGTCAGGGTAGGCAAGGTAGGCACTGCCAACCCTGACTAAAATTCTAAAATGGTCATTATTAAATATAAATAGTAAAGCCATGGGAGAATTATGCCTACCAAAGTGATCGATCTCTTAGGTAGGCATAATTCTCCCGTGCCTTTCATCTGCAATGCTTGTAACACACGAAAGTCTGTGCAGCTGACGCGCTGTCAACGCTGCTTCAAGCCGTCAATTTCAAGGGGAGCTGAAGGCAGCAGAAATTCTGTCTTTGCAGCGTGGACTGTGTACTGCGCATGCGCAGCAGCCTACTGCACATGTGCAGCGCAAGCTTCTTGGCAGGTTCTTCAAACATGGATTGTCCTTATCTTAACAGTATTTTAGGAAACAAAGAGAGAAGAATGGGGTTCGGGTCGAAAAATATGGTAAGTGAACTTATTTGAGCCATGTTTTTAAATACCGTATTTCCCGGCAATAAAGACGCTATTTCAAGAACGATGTTGCTGTACTGAGAGATAGCCAAGTCTATCCGTCATTGCTGGCAGCTGATGGGAAGCGGCTGTAAAAGGACAGCGCCGCTGGGAGGGGGGGGGGGAAGAGAGCTCCTTTCACAGCGTGTGGGGAGTCTGGCCGGGGTAAAGTTGCGGGGGAGGGCAGGAGCGTTGAGAAGGAGGGGGTCAGTGATCATGCCAGCAACTCACTCGCCGCAACGCTCCCGGCGCGGAGCCAGCGCATTGTGGCCGGGGAGGGAAGCAGCTCGGGTGGCTGCAAGCGGCCGCCAGGACCGGACAGCGGAACCGGCCGCCACCTCAGCGTCGGCTCATCTCTGGCAGTGTTCTTAGGCTGAAAACCTCTCTCCTGCCGCTCGCCGGCCTCACTCTTGTCAGCTGCTTCCCGCAAATCCTTAAATTCCGACAGCTCGATCAAGGGACCAATTGAGGTTACTCGGCTGTCGGACAAAATTTGCGGGAAGTGTCTGACATGAGTGAGGCCGGCGAGCAGCAGGTGAGAGGTTTTCAGCCAGAGAGCATTGCCAGAGGTGAGCGAGCCAGCAGGCGCTGAGGTCACAGCGGCCTGTTCCGCTGTCCGGTCCCGGCAGCCGCTCGCAGCCACCCAAGCTGCTTTCCTCCTCGGCCACAATGCGATGGCTCCACGCCTGGAGCGCCGCAGCAGCGGCGAGTGAGTTACTAGCATGATCCCCGACCCCCTCCTTCTCAACACTCCTGCCCTCCCCGCAACTTTACCCCTGGTCAGACTCCCCACATGCTGTGAAAGGAACTCTCCCCCAAATTGGTCCTTTGAACTAGTATTGTCATTCAATAAGATCACAACTGATTCAACGTCCCGGTGTGCTCCAGTTTTTCCCACCATCTCTCCACCTGCCATCATCCTCCAACCCCCCCCCCCACCCATTCAGTAATTCAGAATGAAGGAGATTTGGGCAAATTGAATTGTTACTTTCTTTTTTTTTTGAGCCTGAGAAATTTTATGTCCCACCAGCCTTCTTTCAAAATTTAGCAACTCAAAATGGGGGTGTCTCTTCATTGCCGGGAAATACAGTACTTTATTGAGAATTATGGCTTTTGAAGACTTTATAAACGTCGACTGACAGCTTACGGAGAGGAGAACAATCTGCGCATGCGCGGTTTAAGATTTTTTTTAAAGCCGACTGACTGCCTACCCTGTGTAATTACTCACGGCACGTGCCTGATCACTGTATGAGCAGATACCTTAACCAAATAACTCAAGGCAGTATCGCACCATCCCTTCCTCACTTACAGATATGCGATAAATGCTGGCCTTTCCAGTGCCACTACGTCTTGTAAATAAGCAAATAAAAATGTGCGGTCTCCTGAGAAAAGTGGGGAGGAAGTCCACTACTTTTATGTCAGATCCTGCGTGTTCCTAACATGTATATTCCTCTCCAAAGGTCAACCCAACACAATTAACATTGGTGATAACGGTTTTACACGCATGACAGCCAGAGGGATTTCCTCTCTCTGCTCCCTTAATTCCAAGATTGCCCTATCTCCATATACACTTTCCAGCAACTCAACTGAAATCCAAGAAAGATCTGGCTGAAAGGAAGATAAAGAGGGAGAGACAGCACAAAATAAATACAGCCAGACACTAACTGTGAAAGGGCCCTGCAATGAGTACTACTTCCTCATCTGTCAAATTTGAAGAGTTTAGCAAGAATATGTGATTTCCTTGTGTGTTTCAATCCACCCATAAAGTTTGGACTGGGACAAATTACAACTGCCTATCAGGTCAATCAGTCAAAAACTAGTGAGGACATCAGGAACGAGTAAGCAGCCATTCAGTACCCCATTGTGGAAGCACAAAATCAAATGTTCTAGTTTATTCCAATAGCAGTTTTATTTTGGTTACCTTTTATTTTATTTACCTTGCCACAAACTTTTCTCACTTCTTTCCTCTCCCAACCTCCTGCACCATCTCTCACTGCACAGCCATTAATACTTCAAACAGAAAGCCTTTCCTCCACAATGACAATGTCACAAAAGTGGAGAAAGTACCCACAATCAGGAGTTGGCCGCTTTAAATTATTTCATACCATAGTTTAAAAAAATAACTGGAGTTGTGTAATAAATTGGACATGTGTACAATTAAACAGTCAACAAAAAATATAATTCATTATCCTTCACACTGTAACTTAAGAAATATTCAGTAATTATTAACCAAGGGTCATAGTTAGATTTTGTTATCAAAGTGCAGAAAAGCAATTTTTACACCTCATCTCCAACTTGTTGACATGTAGATCTTACAATTGGTAAATGAGTGTAAACCTTATTTCCAGCAGCACACTTTCAGGCCAGCATAAGTGGTATCACAGTAAAAGTAATATATTCAAGGCATCATTCCATACAGTCACCTATGGTTGATTATAGAACAGCTATTTTCAAGTCAACTTCTATGATATTTACTTTAACAACACTGTTTTGTGATACTTCCTGCTGGTGCATCAATGTGTGTTTGAGGCAATGAGGCTCAAGTCTGTACACTAAGTTCCCACTGTTATGTGGTCGTTCAGATGGGGTGGCATTGGAGGGAGGGAAAATGGCAAATCATCAACACCTATTCTTGCATGATCTGCAGAGCCTGCCTGAAGGTCCGTCTGCCTTCAGGGGGCAGCAATGGGCCAACACATAAATTAAACACAACTGTTGCACCATTTCATTGTCGCAAGGGCAAATCTTGGCAACTTGTGGAGTTTGCGGTCAATCATGCAGAATATTAACAAGTTGCAATTTGATATTTTCTGTAGTACATTCAGTAAGACATTGCCAAGTTCAGATGGTATGAATGTAAATCTGGTGTGGACTTACCATGTGTCCTCATTGAATTCATACATGTAAAACAAAAAGTGTAAGACTGCCTTACACGTGGTAACTTGTGCCCAGAAACTGGCAGTTTTGGTGCACTGTAAAATAAATAAGCATTCTGGGCTTTTAATAGAGTAAATTAGTCTCAGATGAGCAAGTAGCATGAAGTCTAGTTTCAATAAATTCTGGTCCTGCAACGGATGAAACTTGGTGATTTTGTTGAAGTGGTGAAAGATATACTGTTCTGATGCTTCATTTTCACTTAATGTTTAAGAAGGAACTGCAGGTGCTGGAAAATCGAAGGTAGACAAAAATGCTGGAGAAACTCAGCGGGTGAGGCAGCATCTATGGAGCGAAGGAAATAGGCAACGTCTCGACCCGAAACATTGCCTATTTCCTTCGCTCCATAGTTGCTGCCTCACCCGCTGAGTTTCTCCAGCATTTTTGTCTACCTTTCATTTTCACCTAATGTTAATTTCAGAAACAGTGACTCTGCAGACCTATGGAACAGACATCCCAAGCCACATGAGAATTTCAAGATGCTCCCATGCCCTTATAACCATGGGAGCAGGAGGCATCAACAAGTTTCACAAAGTAGTCACTTGCAGCCCAAATAGTGCAGGCAGTGCTATTGGGTGACTGCCAGACAGGTAGGTAATTCAAAACAGCTTCGAGAGCAACTCTCTCTCTCTCTCACATCAGAATTTAGTTCTGAACATTGATGGGCACAGTGTTTCCTGCAGGAGCAAGGAAAACAACAAGACAGCAATAGTTGAGGGGATTAAAGGAGAGCAGAAAAGGGTATCTGTAAGTGTAGACATCATTCCAGAATGGTATATTGCCTTCTGATAGAAAGGGCAAGGATATAATCAAGCAGCTACAGAACATTCTGGAGGTGGGGCGAATCTCCTAAAGGTTGTGGCTCACATTAGTTAGTAAAAGGGACGGTCTTCTTACAAGTAGATATTAGGCAGTTGGGAAATAAACTAAGCAGGGGTCTCATGGCCCGTAATCACTTGATGCAAAGCACCAGTTTAGGTCGGAGAGATAAGCGGTAGAGGGATAGCACAAAAAATTGAAGTTTTTGTCAAAGAGAAAGAACTCAATACTACATAAACTGAGTATAGAAAGTGGAGGTGTGAATTTAAAATAGAGGATGATGTTGTAGTTGAGGTAATATTGGATGGTATAAACATCGTATTAAGAGGCCAAGCATCTTTAAAAGTGGATGGACTACCAGGTGCAGATGCAGGTCCAAATTGTTACAAAACAACAGGAGAGGAAGCTGTCCATCAACTTTCCAATCCTCACTAACTACAGGAAGGAATATATAACTAGGAGTCATGTTGAATTGTTTGGGTACTACATAGAGCACCATGTTCCATAAGAGATGACAATGTTTTGCAAATTCTGCAGAGGTGGTTTACAAGGAAGTTGCCAGAACCAGGAAATTAGAGAGGGTGGGGCTGATTCCCTGAAGCAGAGGAGATTGAAGGAAAACTTAATTGAGGTGTATAAACATATGAAGAGTGTAAATAATCTGGAAGAACCTATTTTCCTGTGCTGAAGGATCAAAAGTATAAGGGGTATAGATCGAAAGCAATTGGTACAAGGATAATGCATCTGCAAGTGCCTCAAGCAAACATAGTCAAATATAGTATAAATCTTGACGCCATTATCTGAATAGATACAAGTAGAAACCTTCATCACATTTAAACAGTACTTAGAAGAACTGTAGTCTGCAGGGCCCCACCCTATTGCTAGCATGATTAAATTGGGTAGTTCCTCTTCAAACAACAAAGGTAAATTTGCATTCCCGTGGAGTCAAAATAATTTGATTCCATACCACCTCTGCATCATTATTACTTCATTCCAGATGTTTTTAATACTACAATACTACTGAGTGTTGATGTGACACGTGACAGTGCCAGATGCATTCTAGGGAGTGAAGCCACAGCCTTAGATGGCATAGTTATATCCCAAGAACACCTGTCAAAAAGTATTGAAGCAAAACAGAAAATGGGTCCTATAAACTAGTTATGCAGAGAGGAAGAATATTGGAGAATACACATAGAAATGTAATTGTAGATAAATTTAACAGCAAGCATCTGAATGGCTCATTTTGCTCTTCATTTGTAATTTGAGAGACAGCGAGACCAAGAGCGATGGGATGCCAAGGGAAGAGTGAGGTTGGGCACCAAGGGAGAGAGAGAGAGAGAGAGAGAGAGAGTGGGGGGAGGCACGCTGAGAAAAAGTGGGTATGCCGGGGTGGGGGTGGGGGGGGAAGAGAAACAGGGACGGGAGGTCATCAAGGAACGGAGAGAGACATGCAGCGGGATGGTCAGGTGCAGGGTTTAGAATGAATTGTTGACCATTTCTTCCAATGTTGCTCGACCCAATGGTTGCAGTCTTGTGTCCACATAGATGTAAAATGTGGATACCTTGTTTCTATGCGTATGCCAGTTTGGAGTTGTGTTCTCCATTGCATGGGATTTGTGGACAATCTTCTTATTAGATTAGATTCAACTTTATTGTTATTGCACATTTACAGTACAACAAAATGGTTGAGCCTTGCAGTCATAACATAGAATAAAAATAACAAAACACACACTCAACACAGTTTTAACATCCACCACAGTGAGTCTACCAGGCACCTCCTCACTATCGTCCACTGGGCCTGCAGCCGAGCTTCCGGGGCTCCGAAGTCGGGTCGCGGCCGCCGGAACGCCGCCACAGAACGCCGACACAGCCCCAAAGTTGGATCGCCGCCGCCGGATCGCCGCCACAGCCCCAAAGTTGGATCGCCACCGCAGCCCCGAAGTCGGATCGCCGCGACCGGAACGCCGCCACAGCCCCAAAGTTTGGCCGCCGCCGCAATGCCACCACAGCCCCGAAGTCGGGCCGCCGTTACACCGCCACAGCCCCGAAGTCGGGCCGCCGTTACACCGCCACAGCCCCGAAGTCGGGCCGCCGGAACGCTGCCACAGCCCCGAAGTCGGGTCGCCGTCACCACAGCCCCGAAGTCAGATCGCCGCTGCCGGAACGCCGCCACAGCCACGAAGTCCCCGAAGTCGGGCCGCCGGAACGCCGCCACAGCCCCAAAGCCGGGCTGCCGCCACCGGAAAGCCACCACAGCCCCGAAGTCAGGTCACCAGAACGCCGCCAAAGCCCCGAAGACGGCCAGCTTCACGATGGTAAGTCCTGGCTCAGCCTCCGGAGCCTCGAGGTCGGTCCCCGTTGGAAGCCGCCAGCTCCGCCATTAGGCCTCAGCGCAGACGGAGGAGGATACGAAAAGAAAGGTCGCACCCCCTCGAAGGAAGAGACCAAAAACAGGGCCAATTGTTTTTGCAGGGCCAATTGTTTTTTTTTTGGGGGGGGTTATTTAATTTAAACTTCACCTGATCCCTCCACTCATTTAAACTTCACTTGATCATCCAACTTAGTATCCTGTACCTGCCTTCTCTCCATACCCCCTGATCCCTTTAGCCACAAGGCCCACATCTAACCCCCTCTTAAATATAGCCAATGATATTCATATACAAACATATCATGCAATATAGTAAAGGAATTAGTGAAATGGTATTTGTAATGCAAAATATTATCAAAATGTTCATAGAGTTATTTGTGGAAACGTAAACTTGTGGAAATGATACTTTTAAGGATTAATTAATTCACAACACATTTTCAGGGAGGCCCTAACTTGATGCTAGGAATGACACCTGTGGTTTTCTGCTCCCACTTTAATAACTAAATTGCTGCATTTATGACTATGAAATAAAATACAGGGACAAAAAAGCACAATGATTATTTTTAATAATAAAAACCAAAAGACACATTTGCTTTCTGAAAATGCGGTGTTTGAGGAAAAGGCTTAAGGGCAGTATGAAACAGAAAGGTAAGTATTAATTCACAAGCAGTTCAATGTAACAAGACATTGGAAAGTGGAAGATTGCCTACTTAAGAAAAATGTTATTTAAATAATGGAAGCAAGATAAATATGGAATGAGCACTTGGCAGGGTGGTGGGGAGTGACAAGAAAAATTGTATAGAAATTGTGAACTTTTCCAACATCTTGAGTGCTTGTAATGCAAATTTAAAGCATACACTTTTTGGCTTGAGGGTTCCTCACAACAAGGATTTAATCAGTCTTTTATGTTATTCTGAATCTGCTGTGTAATCTAAAACTCAAGAATTTCACAGACCATTATATCATAAAAGACAATCGAGTGGAATTATTAGCAGAATTTGAACTCAAAGTACAACATCAAGGATTGATCATGTGATGTTTGTAAAGCATAAAATAAGGTTTATACATGGAAAAAAATATTGTTAGGATCGTAGTGTTCTATTAAAAATGACAGTTTCAAATTGCTTCAGAAAGGTCAAATGATTGGAGTTTATCTGTGATATGCAAAGCAGAGCTAAATTACTTAGCAGGGGAGTGAACTTGGGACAGAGCTACAGATAATGTTATTTACAGAGATCGTTTATTGACTTATCAACAATAAGAACAACCTGTATAAAATAACTAATTTCCCTGCGTTATTTGACAACACAGTTCATAAGTTCATGTGATAGTAGCAGAATTAAGCTATTCAGCCCATCAAGTCTACTCTGCCGAATCAGCAAACTTAATATCATACTTATATAACGCTATTTTAAATATAGAAATACCTACAACAGACGGTATTCGAAGAGAGTGGGAACAAGAACTAGCTATAAAAATTTCAAAAGAGAGCTGGGATAAACACTTACTATATGTACATAAATGCTCGATTAATGTAAGACATACTCTAATTTAATTCAAAACATTACATAGACTATACTATTCAAAAACCAAAATAAGTAAACTTTTCCCTAACGTCTCACCCATTGTGATAAATGTCAGTCTCAAGAAGCTACCATAGCGCACTCTTTTGTTTTTTGTATAAAAATCCAAAAATTCTGGACCGAAATCTTTGAAATCTTCATAAAATTATTTAAAATAAAACTGATACCAAAATCAGAATGGATTATCTTTGGAATAATGGAAGGTAGCCCTGAACTAAACGTGTTCCAAAAGAATATATTTAATTACAGACTAATAACGGGAAAAAAGCTTATGCTCAAATTCTGGAAAAACGCTCCTATACCAACAATAAAAATGTGGATTTCAAATATGTTCGAAACATTACACCTGGAAGATATGAGACTCCTACTTGCAGGCAAAGCAGACCACTTCCAAAAGACGTGGTCTGCATTTATGGACTTACTACAAGCATAAGGTGCAATAGTAATTTAAAAAATAAATGGTGCCAGGATCTGGTAACGGGGGATGAAAAATATGGCTGGTAATATCCCTTTTTGCATAGTTTTTTATAATAGAGCAACTGTTCTCTTTCTTTCTCTCTTTTCTAGGGTCTGTTTCTTAACTTTCTTCTCTAACTCTCTTTCTAATGGGCTTTCTTTTTCCAACACTTTCTCGCACTATCATGACTCTTTCTCACTTCCGTTATTTCTATCTTTCTTAAAGCTCAAAAAATGAAGGGGTACAACAAATGTAATAAAATATATGTGGTGTGTATTACTGTAACTTATTGTACTTCTAATAAATAAATAAATAAAAGTCTACTCTGCCATTCAATCATGGCTGATCTATCCTTTCCTCTTAATCCCATTCTCCTGCCATCTCCCCATAACCCCTGATACCTGCACAAATCAAAAATCTATCAATAATCTATCTACCTCTGCCTTAAAAATATTATTTGTCTATGATTAATTGAACTATCCCAATTAAACCTCAGACCTCAGAAGTGAGAGGTTGAAAATGTCCGTAAAAACTCCAGCCAGTTGGTCCACACAGGTTTTTAGAACACGACCGGGTACACCATCAGGTCCAGGCGCTTTTCGAGGGTTCACCCCTCTGAAGGATCACCTGACGTCGGCCTCTGTGACTGAGACTGAAATACCATCACAGTGAATGGGGGCTCGGGAAGGCACATCAGTATTCTCCCTATCAAAGCGAGCGTAAAACGCATTGAGCTCGTCAGGGAGTGACGTTTCGCCAACATTCGAGCTGCCTCCTGATTTCGCCTTGCAGGAGGTAATTGCATTCAGGCCCCCGCCACAGCTGCCGAACATCTGTCTCATCCTCCAGTTTGGAGCAGAAGTCCCTTTTGGCCTTTTTGATGGCCTTACCAAGGTCGTATCTGGACTTCTTGTAGACCACTGTATCATCAGACATTCACCAGTTTAAAAAGCACTGTTCTAGCCCTCTTGAAATAAATGCAAGCATTGCGTTTGCCTTCTTTTCTACCGATTCGAAGTCTTCAATATCCATCATCAACCAAGATTCCCTGATTTTATCAGCCTTGCCCTTCACTCAACGTGCTGGTCTTGAATTCTTCCTCTGTCACTTTTGAAAGCTGCCCACTTGCCAGATTCTCTTTACCTGCAAATAACCTCTCCCAATTAACTGCTGCAAGTTCCTGTATGATGCCATCCAAATTAGCCTTACCCCAACATAAGACTTCAACTTGAAGGTCAGTCGTACCTTATCCAAAGCTATCTAGAAACTGATTTGACCATAATGGACATGATTGGCATCTATCCGAATTGTAAATTACTCTTCCAAATAAAATAAAATAATCTAGACATCTGAGATTAAAGAATGAGCACACAAAAATAGTCCAAAGATTTGGAGGGTACAGCCATGCAACTAACTTTATTTGTTATAGTATGAGTGTCGTGCTTGTAGAACAACAAAATTGAGGGTAGACACAAAAAGCTGGAGTAACTCGGCGGGTCAGACAGCATTCTCTGGAGAAAAGGAATAGGACGTTTCGAGTCGAGGCCCTTCTTCCGACCCGAAACATCCTATTCCTTTTCCCCAGAGATGCTGTTTGACTCACTGAGTTACTCCAGCTTTGTTTCAACTAGCATCTGCAGTTCCTTCCTACACAACAACATTGAGAGACCAGAACTACGACAAAAACAAGTCACAAAATCAGTGTCATTCATTTCATAGTTTTAGAATATATATCAAGGGTAAGAAATGGATGACACAGATTACAGCTGCATATATTCAAGGCTTCCAAATGCAAAATCGTGGGCTGGAGACCATGTCAGAATCAGAACTAAAATACATAATACTCTGCAATTTAGGCAGCATCAGTGTTTGGAGAAACAAGAATTAACATTTTTGGTTGATGATTTGTCTGCTTTGCTATTTTTAGATTTAGAAGCAGCAATTTTAGTAAAACAAAGATAATCGTGATACAATACAGTCAATAGGGGAAACAAGAATTTGGATATTGCAAAATAATTTAAGGTACAAATATTGCCCAGAGGGCAAAGCTGAGTCGATTACTGCAGCTATGTCTTCTCTAAACACAGAATTTACACACCAATGAATTAGAAATTCCAGATGGTCCACCTCAAAGCCTGACAGCTAAGCATAGAGATTAACAAGACTTAGGGATAGATTTCTGCGAAGCAAATACATTGCATTCTTAGAGGGTATTCAGAATTTTGATTCAGAAAATTGACTTGAATGAGAAAAGCCAATCAATGTCAAGTACATTTCTAAATGAAGATGACAAGTGGCCCAATTTCGTAAGCATCAATAAACAAGCTCCTAACTCTTGTTTTTAACTGTATATTCTTCAAAGCATGAAATAAAAAATGCCAGATTGTAATGGAAAATGTCAGTCCCTGTAAATAATGTTGCTGATGTTAGATATTGCAGTATATAAGATTTTACTTCCAGATAAGTAAAATCTACAATAATAAACAGGACAGCTATAGTTATGATTAGAGCCAGGATGTTTAGGCACTAAAAAACACTGAAATAGGCAGGCAAGAAGGCATAATAAAATTACAAAAAAGGCATGAAAAAGGCATTTATTTCCACCACCAAAATATGGTTTAAAATGGTAATATAAAGGTATACTGCATTAAATGACCAAAGTTGCCTGGTTGCACATAATCACTAGCATTTTTTTCAAATTATCTGGTGTTAAATTATGCCGTCTACCAGACAGAATATGCTTCAGTTGTGAAAAATTTATTTCTACCTCAGCTGAGGTCACTGGTGCTTAGGTCAATTAGGTCAATAATTACCATAATTTAAATAATATTTATAGGTCCCAAGTGTAAAATTATATTCTTATAAGAAGTACCAAGTTATAATTATACTTTGCAAGTTAACGAGCCGTGATTTTCATTAGCAAATACTAATCAAAGTAGCTTGCTGATAACACTTCCCAGTAATAACCTTCCCGTTGCTTAAGAAACTGTCAATAAACATGAGAGTTCCCCTACTTGCATCCACATTTACAAAGATGGGTGGATTTTGGAAACTCTGCTGTACCATTCCTGTATCAAATCTTGCTCAATGTCTCCTGCAAAAAAGGCAAGAACAAACTGCTGATCTGTATATTTAAGCTGAAAGGTGAAGCAAACAGCTTCCGTTTCAGATCTCTCCCTCTCTTGCAGGGCTCGAAATTAACGGTTGCCCGGGTGCCAATGGCCACCTAAAGTGCCGCCGGGCAACCTAAAAGCCGTGCCATTTTGCCCGGCTTGGCAAGCACCCGGGACACCTGCCGTTCAACTCTGAGCGGGCCCCCCACTCTATCTCTCTCTGCACTCTTCGTCTCCTCCCGCCTTCCATGTCCGGGCCGCCGGGCTCCGCTCTATGATCTTTGGCCGGGTCTCCGCTCACCGGCCACGACTCACCTGGCAGCATGGCCAACCGCCGTGCACATGCGCACTGCCACGGCCTGCACATCCTTCCCCTGCACACAACCACGGCCTGCACATCATCGGCCGCCCTGCACATGCGCACTGCCACGGCAACTGGTCGGCGCCAGGCACATTCTCCCTCTCTTTGCATTGTGGGAGATCTGGCCACCATTGCTGTCCGGTGGCCGCCTCGCCACGATCGCTGAAAACCAACGCAGAATCACTCCCTGGAGCTGGAGTAACTCTTGCTTCAGGGATCAAGAGTTACTCCAAAAATATTCCAAATGGAATTTAAACTGGAGGTGGAGAAGGGTCTCCACCAAACTCAGAACAATAACAGCCTATTGCACTTTATCTGTTTATTTATTGTGTATATATATGGTCTATGGTATATAGACACGTTGAACTTTTATCTCCTGTTCTATATTATGTTTACAAATTCTGTTGTGCTGCAGCAAGCAAAAATTTCAATGGCCTATCTGGGAAACATGACAATAAAATTATCTTAACTCTTGACTTGGACTTAAGCAAAAAAGGGTTCTTGGGAAAAAAGAGCTACCATAAATTTAGTTGCGTCTGATTGGGTAACTATGGTAGGGTGAAGACTATTCTATGCTTTAATTGTGTGGGGAAACTCCATGGAGCAGCCAGGATCTCTGGATAGAAGAAATTGGGTGACGTTTTGGGTAGACCCTTCTTTAGACTAACTCTGGTTTTAGTGTTTTTAGTTTAATTTAAAGATACAGCATGGAAACAGGCCCTTCAGCCCACCGTTCACCCATACAGTAGTTCTATTCCACACATTAGCGACGTAAGTCATGAGTGTTTTATTCTCTCACATCCCAGTTAGAACAATGAAATTCTTACTTGCAGCAGCACATCAGAATATGTAAACATAGTACTCTGTAAACAATGTTATAAACGAGAAAACAAAACAATGTATATTTATATATGAATATATAACTAAATAAATACACACACACACATATATATATATAATAAAAAACACACACACACACAAACACACACACGTATCTGGACTTCTTGTAGACCACTGTATCATCAGACATTAATGTCCAGTGTGTGGTCTTCAGAAGAGTGTGGATCTCATAGTTCATCCAAGGCTTATGAATGGGAAACACTTGGATAGTTTTTGTAGGGATGCAGTCCTCTACACATTTCTTTATGAAGTCTGTAACAACTGCGGCGTATTCGTTCAGGTCCGTTGCCGAGTCCCTGAACATTGCCCAGTCTACAGACTCCAAACAGTCCTGTAGTTGTTCCTCTGCCCCATTCCCCCCCCCCCCCCAGCACTGTGCAGTCCTCACCTCAGGGGGTGCGCTCTTCAATTCAGGAAGAAGCAGCACCACGGTATGGTCGGATTTACCGAAGTGAGGGCGAGGGATAGAGTGATAGGCATCCTTGATTTTGGTGTAGCAGTGATCGAGGGTGTTTGGTCCTCTGGTGCCACTCAATCACTCAAATAATAGAATAAAGCAACTCAAAATAAGGCCATATTTCTTTCATGCCTGGGCCAGATGTTTCAAAGAGCAATCAATGTACTCAATCAATAAAATGATGCATTGTTGAAAATTTTCCAATGTGCTCTCGACTCTGGATCAGTTCCTGTGGACTGGAGGCTGGTCAATATAAACCCACTTTTTAAGAAAGGACGGAGAGAGAAAACAAGGAATTATTGACCAGTTAGCCTTACATCAATAGTGGGGAAGATGCTTGAGTCGATTGTTAAAGATGTTATAGCAGCGTATTTGGAAAGTAGTGACAGGATCGGTGAAAGTCAGCATGGTTTTATGAAGGGGAAATCATGCTTGACAGATCTTCTGGAATTTTGAGGATGCAACAAGTGGACTGGATAAGGGAGAGCCAGTGGATGTGGTGTATCTGGATTTTCAAAAAGCCTTTAACAAGGTCCCACACAAGAGATTAGTGTGCAAAATTAGAGTGCATGGTATTGGGGACAGTAGGAATTAACGGGCTCTTTTCAGAATGGCAGGCAGTGACTAGAGGGATGCAGCAAGGCTTGGTGCTGGACCCCAGTTATTTACAATGTATATTAACGAATTAGACGAGGGAGTTAAATGTGACATCTCCAAGTTTGCGGATGACACAAAGCTGGGTGGCAGTGTGAGCTACGATGAGGATGCTATGAGGCTGCATGGTGCCTTGGATAAGTTGGGTGAGTGGGCAAGATGCATGGCAGATGCAGTTTAATGTGGATAAGTGTGAGATTATCCACTTTGGTGGTAGAACAGGAAGGCAGATTATTATCTGAATGGTGTCAGATAAGGAAAAGGGGAGGTGCAACGAGACCTGGGTGTGCTTGGACATCAGTCACTGAAAGTAAGCATGCAGGTGCAGCAGGCAGTGAAGATAGCTAATGGCATGTTGGCCTTCATTGCAAGAGGATTTGAGTTTAGGAGCAAGGAGATCCTACTGCAGTTCTATAGGGCTCTGGTGAGACAGTACCTGGAGTATTATGTGCAATTTTGGTCTCACAATTTGAGGGAGGACATTCTTGCTATTGAGAGAGGGTAGCATAGGTTCACCAGGTTAATTCTCAGGATGGCGGGTCTGACATATGATGAAAATATGGGTCAACTTGGCTTGTATTCACTGGACTATCGAAGGATGAGGGGGGTATCTTATAGAAACATATAAAATTCTTAAAGGATTGGACAGGCTAGATGCAAGAAAAATGTTCCCGATGTTGGGGGAGTCGTTCAGAACCAGATGTCACTGCTAATAAGGGGTAGACCATTTAGATGAGGAAAAACCTCTTCACCCAGAGAGTTGTGAATCTGTGGAATTCTCTGCTGCAGAAGGTAGTGAAGGTCAATTCACCTGAGATTTTGCTCTTAGGGTCAGCAGAATCAAGGGATATGGGGAAAAAGCAGGAATGGGGTACTGATTTTAGATGAACAGCCATGATCATATTAAATGGCTCAAAGGGCTGAATGGCCTGCTCCTGCTATTTTTCTATGTTTCTGTTTCTACTGATAGCCTTCACTTTTGTCTTTTTACTTCCAAATATTCATCCAAAGACAAAATAATGCAAATAAATGAAACTCAAATAAAAAAAATGTCTGGCAGCATCAGTGGAGAGAAACTTCATGGAGATAACCTTTAGCCATAATTGTGCTGCAAGTAAGGAATGAGAGAGGAATCAACAAAATGGAGCACTTTGAATAAAGTACAAAGTAGGAATTTACAATCACAAAGTGAACAATTCTGAAATTACAGATTTCAATGGAGTGCCTCAAACTCTGATGCACAATCTTTGCAGGGTGAAACAGACTATTCAACAGTTGAGGGCCATTCACTTGAAATGTTTCATTTTAACCATGAACAGGGATTGCATTATTCACAGACAAAGATGGCCTTGAGATTTCTAGTGTTCGGTCTCTTGGTTTCAGATCTTGATACTTCCATAAAGTCACATTCTAAGAATTATTAAGAGGCATATATATGTTCATATTGGTGCCAAAGAACAAGTCGATAATTGTTTTTATGTTTTTAACCATCACTGGTGATTTTTGTTTGACAGCAAAATTGTTCAAATTCAGTTTCAAAGCTTTGCCAATCCCAGATAGTTAATAACAACCTGGGTTGCTCATTCCAAATCAAACCACCCACCAAATGAAACACTAAATTGTCATGTATAATTTTAGAGCCTCAGAAGAACAGTGACATCACCAGTGACCACCAGCTTTAAACCTGTACTGTAACAGAGGTGATACTGGTGGAAAAATTGTCTTAATTTTGAATACATAACAATTACAAGGCATGCAAATCTAAAAATGTAGCCATTAGCTTATGAATATTTTCATTATCAGTTATTATACATAAACCATCTTTCAAATTCTGAGCTTCCTCCTCTTACTGACCGATAAACTGGGACATTAAAGTCATTTTATTGACCATTATCAAGGCAATCATGTAAGCTATTATAATTATTCAACCAAGAAAAGAGATATTAAGGTTAATTTGGCTTCTCAGCTCTTCATTCTTCCTCATAGATTTTTGCTTTTCAGTTGTTTCACCCAGGTACTTTTCAAATATAATGAGGCTGCCATTACTATTTCAAGCAGCAAGTTTCAGAACCTCACTAATCTTTTCCTAAAAGCATTATTCCTCAATTTCAATCTCATTCTTTTTGCTCTTTGTGTGCCCATTTAATCAGTGCATTTAGGTCCTTCATGCACCTAGCAATCATCTTCCTATCAATTACACCACCAATTTTGGTAGCATGGATAGGAAAGGTTCAGAAGGATAGAGGCCAAAGGTGGGCAGGTAGGATTAATGTAGATGGGGCATCTTAGTCAGCATGGGCAAGTTGGGCTGAAGGGCCATTTTCTGTGCTGTGCCACTTTATAAACCCTATAAAGAAGTTTAAATTATTGATAAATCATACCTGCAGCAAATAGCCCCGTGAAGGTTTGCAGATTATGGTCTTCTTGAGACAAAACTGGTTCAAATCCAAGGGATTAAGCAGAAGATTGTAGACAATAGACAATAGGTGCGGGAATAAGCCATTCGGCCCTTTGAGCCAGCACTGCCATTCAATGTGACCATGGCTGATCATCCCCAATCAGTACCCCATTCCTGCCTTCTCCCCATACCCCTGACTCCGCTATCTTTAAGACCCCTATCTAGCTCTCTCTTGAAAGTATCCAGAGAACCGGCCTCCACCGCCCTCTGAAGCAGAGAATTCCACAGACTCACAACTCTCTGTGAGAAAAAGTGTTTCCTTGTCTCTGTTCAAATTATTATTATTATTCTTAAACTGTGGCCCCTGGTTCTGGACTCCCCCAACATCAGGAACATGTTTCCTGCGTCTAGCATGTCCAAGCCCTTAACAATCTTATATGTTTCAATAAGATACCCTCTCATCCTTCTAAACTCCAGAGTATACAAGCCCAGCCGCTCCATTCTCTCAGCTTATGACAGTCCCGTCATCCTGGGAATTAAGCTTGTAAACCTACGCTGCACTCCCTCAATAGCAAGAATGTCCTTCCTCAAATTAGGGGGCCAAAACTGCACATCATACTCCAGGTGTGGCCTCACTAGCTGTAGGAAGGAACAGCAGATGCTGGTTTAAAGATATACACATAAAGCTGGAGTAACTCAGAGGGACAGGCAGCATCTCTATTGAGAAGGAATGGGTGACATTTTGGCTCGAGATACTTCTTCAGACGATTATAGCTGTTGCTTCACAGTTAGCTGCTTGAGCCTTTAACAATATTATAACTTTCTCTTCAGTACAAGGGTCCCTTCATTTTGCACCACACATTCCTGGTCCCACTGCTGACTTAAAGTACTAAAGATGGAGGTTTAATTTAAGACGGAGAACAACATCTCAAAATTCTGATCCTAGTCACACAACATCAGAGATGTGTGGGGTATAAGAGAAAGACAAAATGTACCTGCAATTCATCTGCCAGGACTTTAATTATTCCCCTATTTTTTCCACAGTCAATTTCTCTAGGCAGCCCGATACAAAGTAAAGTGCACCATTTGAATCCCAATCTTGGATCAGTAGTAAGACATTCAGTTCTGAGTCAGAAGGTTGCAGTTTCAGAAATTAGATCAGACCAAGTTTGTAAGCAGCAATTGCTTTGACAACTACACATAACATCAATACAATACTGACAGCATTACATTGAAACAAATGAAACAGGTCTGATTTACAATCAAACTCCAGGATAGCGTGCAAATAAAGGTTGACTATGCAATTACATTCTGTACCATTCCAACTGAGTTCTTAGAATGAGGTGTCATAAATAATTTTTTTATTAGATGCATATTGGACTTAATTATTAAACAACAGGACGGGGGGGGAGGGGATACGGGGGGCAGAGGGAGACGGGGGGGGGGGGGGGGGGGGGCAGAGGGAGACGGGGGGGGGCAGAGGGAGACGGGGGGGGCAGGGAGGGGACGGGGGGGGGGGGGCAGAGGGGCAGAGGAGACGGGGGGGGGGCAGAGGGAGACGGGGGGGGGGGCAGAGGGAGACTGGGGGGGGGAGGGAGACGGGGGGGGGGGGCAGAGGGAGACGGGGGGGGGGGCAGAGGGAGACGGGGGGGGGGCAGGGGGAGACGGGGGGGGGGAGGGGGGGCAGAGGGGGGGGGGGGGGGGCAGAGGGAGACGGGGGGGGGGCAGAGGGAGACGGGGGGGGGGGGAGAAACGGGGGCAGAGGGGGGGGGGGGGCAGAGGGAGACGGGGGGGGGGCAGAGGGAGACGGGGGGGGGCAGAGGGAGACGGGGGGCAGGGGGGGGGGGGGGGCAGAGGGGACGGGGGGGGGGGGCAGAGGGAGACGGGGGGGGGAGACGGGGGGGGGGACGGGGGGGGGGGGGAGAGGGAGACGGGGGGGGGCAGAGGGAGACGGGGGGGGGGGCAGAGGGGAGACGGGGGGGGGGGGGGGGAGGAGACGGGGGGGGGGCAGAGGGAGACGGGGGGGGGCAGAGGGAGACGGGGGGGGGGGGAGGGGGGGGGGGGGGGCAGAGGGAGACGGGGGCAGAGGGAGACGGGAGTGGGGGGGCAGAAGCAGGTGGGGGGAGCATAGAGGGAGACGGTGGGTAGCCATCTCACAGTCATGCAATCAGAAGGAATAGCTTTGAACATAAAACGTTCATGTTGAACTGAATAGCTAATCAGTGAATCAAATTTGCTTCAGGAAAATATTTCAAAGTAGCACATTACATTTGCAAATATATACAACCTGCTCAAAAACCTTTAAAAAAAAAATTTGAATTGTATAGAGAGCTATTAAAGTCTTAATATGGACTGTGGTTCAGGCACCTTTTAGGTGCTCTCGTATTACTTTCCCCAATAAACTGCACACATAATCAGATTTATTTTTAATCCTCTCATTCAATATGGGCGTTGCTGACACAACCAGCATTTTATCAGCCAAACCTGATCGTCCTTGAAAAGGTGAAGATAAGTGTTTCCATGAACTGCTACAGGCAGTGTACTGACAGTACTCTCACGTGTTATTAGGAAAGAAGTTCAAGGATTTTGAAAGATTAATGTGGATCAACATTAGGATGGTGTGCTGTCCCTATCCTATAAAGTTACAGTCTAGGGTGATTCTGCAGTCTAGTTCGCGTATAAGTAGGGAGGGAATGTTCAAGATGATGGAGTCCAAACCAGTGCACAATTTTGTTCTGTCTTTAGATGAGCTTTTTGAATGTCATTGGAGAATGCACAATCCAGACAAGTGAAGAATATTCAGTCACTGCCTCCCACTGCACTTGTTCATTCACTACATCCATCTACAAACATTACAAATGCTCATTCCTTCTTTGCATTTAAATGCTTATGCCTTCTTTGTACTTAAATTATTATTTATTTTGTACTTAAATACTTATGCCTTCTTTTGCACTTAAATTATGTCTTCTTTTGCACAAATGTTGGATTCCACATCAGTAAGAAAAAGATGTTAGGGAGCCTCCTCTTCCCATAAGTTGCTTAATTGTTTACTACCATTGACTAGTGTCCATGGGTTTTCAGAGCTTTGATCTAATCTGTGTGTTATGACATTGGTACAGAACCCAACTGAGTTCTTATATCTTGTTAAACACTAGAATGAGGTGTCATAAATATTTTTTTTACTAGATGCATATTGGACTTAATTATTAAACAACAGGACGGGGGGGGGGGGGGGGGGGGGCAGGGGATACGGGGTGCAGAGGGGGGGGCAAGGGACGGGGGGGGGAGGGGGGGCAGAGGGAGACGGGGGGGGGGAGACAGAGGGGAGTCTGAGGGGGGGGGGGGCAGAGGGAGACGGGGGGGTGGTGGGGGGGCAGGCAGAGGGAGACGGGGAGGGCAGAGGGAGACGGGGGGCAGAGAGGGAGACGGGGGGGCAGAGGGAGACGGGGGGGGCAGAGGGAGACGGGGGGGGGGAGGGAGAGACGGGGGGGCAGAGGGAGACGGGGGGGGACAGAGGGAGGGGGGGGGGGAGGGAGACGGGGGGGCAGAGAGGGGAGACGGGGGGGCAGGGGGACGGGGGGGGGGGAGAGAGGGGACGGGGGGGGGAGACGGGAGGGACGGGGGGGGGGGGAGGGGACGGGGGGCAGAGGGAGACGGGGGGGGCAGAGGGAGACGGGGGGGGGGAGCGGGGGGGGGGGGGGCGCGGGGGGGGGGGGGGGGGGGGGGGGGGGGGGGAGGGGGGGGGGGGGGAGGGGAGGGGGGGAGAGCGGGGGGGGGGGGAGGGGGGGGGGGGGGAGGGGGGGGGGGGGCAGGGGGGGGGGGGGGCAGAGGGAGGAGGGGGACGGGATATCAAATAAGATGCAGAATCAAGGAATGGCAGATGCTTGTTTACAAAAACGATACAGACCCAAAATGTCACATGAACATGTTCTCCAGAGATGCTGCCTGAATTGCTGAGTTACTCCAGCATATTGTGTCTTTTTTTAAAATCAAATAAATTATTTCTGGGTAACTGCAGATCAAAGTTTAACTGTGATTTATATTCCTGCAAAATAATTAAAGGAGTAACATAGATTTAGATAATTATGACTGTTTCTGATGTTGATATATATACACACAGTATAAAAATAAAAGGGAAGAAGTACAACATAGCAAAGCTGAGCGGGAAGCAAGTTAAGTGTTTCCATGAACTGCTGCAGGCAGTGTATTGACAGTACTCTCATGTGTTAATGATGATTTGGTTAATGTTTAAAGCGCAACAGAAGATAACTAAAAAGGCAATACGAGGAGAAAAGATGAGGTACGAAGGTAAGCTAGCCAAGAGCTATAAAGGAGAATAGTAAATGCTTCTTTAGGTATGTGAAGAGGAAAAAATTAGTTAAGACCAAAGTTAGACCCATGAAGACTGAAAGGTGAAAATGGTGAATTTATTATGGGGAACAAAAAAAATGGCAGGTGTCGAACAGGTACTTTGGATCCGTCTTCACTAAGGAGGACACAAACAATCTTCCTGATATACTAGTGGCCAGAGGATCTGGGGTGACGGAGGAACTGAAGGAAATCCACATTAGGTGGGAAATGGTGTTGGGTAGACTGATGGGACTCAAGGCTGATAGATCCCCAGGGCCTGATGGTCAGTGGCTCTAGAAATCGTGGATGCATTGGTGATAATTTTCCAATGTTCTATAGATTCAGGATCAGTTCCTGTGGATTGGAGGGTAGCTAATGTTATCCCACTTTTTAAGAAAGAAGGGAGAGAGAATACAGTGAATTATAGACCAGTTAGCCCGACATCGGTGGTGGGGAAGATGCCGGAGTCAATTATAAAAGATGAAATAGCGGCACATTTGGATAGCAGTAACAGGATCGGTCCGAGTCAGCATGAATATACGAAGGGGAAATCATGCTTGACTAATCTTCTGGAATTTTTTGAGGATGTAACTAGAAAGATGGACAAAGGAGAGCCAGTGGATGTAGTGTACCTGGACTTTCAGAAAGCATTTTATAAGGTCCCACATAGGAGATTAGTGAGCAAAATTAGGACACATGGTATTGGGGGTAGTGTGCTGACATGGGTAGAAAATTGGTTGGCAGACAGGAAACAAAGAGTAGGGATTAACGGGTCCCTTTAAGAATGGCAGGCAGTGACTAGTGGGGTACTGCAAGGCTCGGTGCTGGGACCGCAGCTATTTACAATGTACATCAATGATTTAGATGAAGGGATTCAAAGTAACATTAGCACATTTGCAGATGACGCAAAGCTGGGTGGCAGTGTGAACTGTGAGGATGATGCTATGCGAATGCAGAGTGACTTGGACCGGTTGGGTGAGTGTGCAGATGCATGGCTGATGCAGTTTAATGTGGATAAATGTGAGGTTATCCACTTTGGTAGCAAAGCAGGAAGGCAGATTATTATCTAAATGGTGTCAAGTTGGGCAAAGGAGAAGTACAACGGGATCTGGGGGTCCTTGTTCATCAGTCAATGAAAGTAAGCATGCAGGTACAGCAGGCAGTGAAGAAAGCGAATGGCATGTTGGACTTTATAACAAGAGAAGTTGAGTATAGGAGCAAAGAGGTCCTTCTGCAGTTGTATAGGGCCCGAGTGAGACCGCACCTGAAGTATTGTGTGCAGTTTTGGTGCCCTAATTTGAGGAAGGACATTCTTGCTATTGAGGGAGTGCAGCGTAGGTTTACAAGGTTAATTCACAGGATGGCGAGACTGTCACATGCTGAGAGAATGGAGCGGCTGGGCTTGTATACTCTGGAGTTTAGAAGGATGAGAGGATATCTTATTGAAACATATAAGATTATTAAGGTACACAAAAAAGCTGGAGAAACTCAGCGGGTGCAGCAGCATCTATGGAGCGAAGGAAATGGGCAACGTTTCGGGCCGAAACCCTTCTTCAGACCTTGAATTACCTTGAATAAGATTATTAAGGGTTTGGATACGCTAGAGGCAGGAAACATGTTCCCGATGATGGGGGGGTCCAGAACCAGGGGCCACAGTTTAAGAATAAAGGATACGCCATTTAGAATGGCAACAAGGAAACACCATGAAGCAGGCAAGCAATAATACCCCAAAACCTCCATGCCCCTAGCTGCAGGCATCCCACCAAGTAACACACCACAGGACACAAACTCAACTGAACCACATCCACAAATCCTGTGGCTACATGAGGAAGTCTGGTGAAACGCGTTCTCACCATCTGCAAGACACAGCCTAGGAGTGTGATGGAAAACTCTACCATTGGCTAGGTTACCATTGTGCTAAGATTCACTTCAATAGTATCCCATTAACTACTTTCAGTTTTAATTTCCTCTACTACCATTGTAAGCTGACAGCAATGTGAATCATTTACAAATGCACGACAGATATAGGGAATTTTGACAGCGCATGACAAACTGACAACTTGTGTCGCTGATTTGGACACGGGCAACTGGCACATAGGACAATCAGGTTCCCTTCCAAGTCACACACCACCTGACAGGGAAATGCACTGCTGTTCATCACTGTATTGGATCCCAACACCCGATAGCGGCGGCACAGTGGCGTAGCGTTAGAGCTGTTGCCTTAGAGCGCCAGAGACCCGGATTCGATCCTGACTACAGGGGTTGCCTGTTCGGAGTTTGTACATTCTCCCCGTGACCTGCGTGGGTTTTCTCAGAGATCTTGGATTTCCTCCCACTCTCCAAAGATGTACAAGTTTGTAGGTTAATTGACTTGGTATAAATGTATAAATGTAAATTGTCCCTCGTGTGTGTAGGATAGTGTTGATGTGTGGGGATCGCTGGTTGGTGCGGATGTAACACCAGTCCCGATATTTCCTCTCCCACTTTGACCCTTCGGCTCGAAGGGCCGAATGGCCTCCTCCTGCACCTATTTTCCATGTTTCTATGTTTCCATCCAGGGACCACAACAGTCCTTCCAGGTGAGAAAGGAGATCATGTGCATCTCTCCTCACCTCATCTACAGAATCCGCTGTTCTCGATGTGGCCTCCTATACGTTGGTGAGACCAAGCGTAGATTTGGAGACCACTTCACCGAACACCTGCACTCCAGGGCCTCCTGGATCACCCAGTTGCTAACCATTTCAACTCCTCTTCCAACTCCACTTCTACTTCACTCCTCCATTTTAAGCTTTTTGTATGCCTCAAATCTCATTATTGCAGTGTTTGGGAGATGACTGTGAGACATGCCTCAAGATTTCCCTTACTGCTTCTTTTGGCATCCAGTATCTCCATTTATGATGCAACACTAACTCAAATTGAATTTTTAGATTCATCAGCATTAAGCATTGTATTTCTATGGAACAACTGCAATCTTTTGTGTGGACTTAAGGAACTTGAACAGATATATTCTATTCTTTTATGTCTACTTTGAGCTGAGATATCAGTACAGTATGAATTGCATGAGGATCAGTATTACATTTAAATTAATTTTACCTCTACCTGATCCTATAAAATCTCTCAACAAATTGTTTTTCATTGTTAGATAAATTCAGCTTTGAAATAATGGATACAATTTAAAGAATTTAAACTATGCTTTAAATTCAGTGAGAGATGAATGACAAGGGTGTCTCAGATTAAAGGCACGTAAGCCACCCACCCGCATTAGTACATTAAATACGCCCAGCTTGGAATTTGTAATACTTAGAAAAATAAGGAAAGCACATCAATAAATAATACAAGCTGAAATGAAAAACTTAGATTTCAGTTGAATTCAAGTAGATAAGTGAACAAGGAGGGTACAATGACAACACAGGAGCTATGACATTTAACTCGTAATCCAGAGCCAGTGATCAATTCCATTGTCGAACATACACTCAGTTACGCAAGAATTTTAAAGTGAGTCATCCATAATGATAACTACAATACCCAAATATTGTTCACAAATGACTTCCAGGGGAGGGCAAGTACAGCAGACCAGGTGATCTGCCTTCTTCACCTTGTCTGGCCTACAGGTGATTCCAGACCTACCAACAAGCCCTCAGAAATAATTGAGCAAGCCACTTAGTTGGACCAAAATTCTATGCTGAAACAAAACAGCCACCAGCATTTGAATGCAACTTTTTCAAATGCAAAGATATTAGACACAAAGATAGATCTATATCAGTCATCCTATTGTGACATTAGCTCAACATGGTTTTGTTTTCTCTGGAAGTCGTGGCCATACCCAGTCTTACTTGTTGGGCTTGACTTCCTTCTCCGGATTCTGCAATTCCCAAACTCCTTTGTCTACGTTCTTACTAAATGTTCCCATTCACTCACTGACAGTTTATCCCATTGGATATCCCAGTTGCACCCTTTCAAAGGCATCAGACCAACCCACCCTTCCTGAAACTTTAAAAGGCTTCTTTTATCTCCTTTTCAATTTTGACAAAGTTTCCAACCTTAAACCTTAACTCTCTGTCACAAGAAAGCAAATGGCATGTTGGCCTTCATAGAAGAAAGCAAATGGCATATTGATCTTCATAGCAAGAGGATGTGAGTAAAGGAGCAAGGAGGTCTGACTGCAGTTGCACAGGGCCCTGGTGAGACCACACCTGGAGTATTGTGTGCAGTTTTGGTCTCCTAATTTGAGGAAGGATATTCTTACTATTTAGGGAGTGCAGTGAGGTTCACCAGGTTAATTCCCGGGATGGCGAGACTGACATATGATGACAGAATGGATCGACTGGGCTTATATTCACTGGAATTTAGAAGGATGAGAGGGAAACATATAAAATTCTTAAGGAATTAGACAGGCTAGATAGAGGAAAAATGTTCCCGATGTTGAGGGAGTCCAGAACCTTATTTAAGAATAAGGGGCAGGTAATTTAGGACTGAGATGAGGAAAAACTTTTTCACCCAGAGAATTGTGAATCTGTAGAATTCTCTGCCGCAGAAGGCAGTGGAGGCCAATTCACTGGATGTTTTCAAGAGTTAGGTATAGCTCTTTCGGCTAACAGAACCCAGGGATATGGGGAGAAAGCAGGATCAGGGTCCTGATTTAGGATGATCAGCCATGATCATATTGAATGGCGGTGCTGAGTCGAAGGGCCAAATGGCCTACTCCTGCACCTATTTTTCTGTTTCTATCTCTTCCCACTGATGCAGCTTGACCTGTTGAGAGCATTTCCAGCCTTTTCCTTTTTTTGCTTTTGATTTATAGCACCTGCAGTTTTGTTGATTTATTATTACCTTGCACTGATCAGACACCAGTGGAGGCACAGGGCTGCCTCTCATGTACCAGGCACAGAAAACCAACTCCTACCACAGCCCAAGGCTCTAAAATTCATGCTGGACAACTCAAACATATGCCATATTCTACAAATATATTTGCACAACAATCAATTTGAAAGTTTGCTTACTCCTGAAAGTGGACTGGGGTTGTTTATTTCATTCCTGGCAAAAGCTTGCAATTGTCTGCTATTCACAAACATAGTTTTGGAGCTGTGTGGAATATCAATGGCTGCATATATAAAGATCAGTTACTGGTGAAAGCATCAAATTATTACAGCACAAATTATTCAATCAAGTTTACATTGAGCTTCAACAGCGTTCGGTCAAGTCCCATTCTACCACCCGTTCCCCACCATACTGCAAATTGTGTTCTCTCAAAGGACCTGTCCAATTCCCTTTTGAAGGCAGAGATCAATTTTGTTTCAACCATCCTTGCAAGCATAGAGCTCCAGATCCAAGCAACTGAGTAATGAAAGGTAATCCTCACATATTTCTTGCTATCTTTGGCCCAAAATGTCAGATTGGGTCCCTTGTAATTTAGAAGTCACAGAAGTCAAGTCATGCAGCATGGAAAAAGCCCCATCACCTCAAAGTAAATGTTGTTATTGCACCTACAGAGTAACAATAGTTTCTAGTGGATCCATGTCTTCTTGCTATCTAAGATTGTCTTCTTCATTCTTTACCATTTCCAAACTTTGGTCATCCATAAATGTGTAAATTTTACTCTGCACACCCATGTCCAAGCCATTAGAATGGATGAAAACACCATCCCCAGAACTGAACCTTAACGAACACCACTGTCTGCTATTTTCCAATCTAAAAAAACATTTACCACTACCTGGATCTTAATTCATATTGTTGGTGACTTTTGTATTCCATGTTTCTCAATTTTACAGATCTATCCTTTGTGAGATCTCATTCGAATGACATTGCCTTACAATGAAACACGCTCTCGGTGACACTCCAAGGCACCAGCCTACATTTTCGTGCTCGGGATTAGCAGACATTTGAATAAAGATATTTGATGCTGGCTTTAACTTTTTACCAATGAGTCAAGCAGCCCAAAAGAAAGAAAGTGTCAAAATACGGCAGTCTGTTTAAATGACCCGTCTTGAAGTACAGATCCGATGGCATGTAAACCATGCTGACAGAATAACCTTATTCACAACTACTGTAAACAATTGAACACTCTCATTGAATACATTGGAATAATATTTCAAATTCAATTTTTGCTCACAATAATAATTCAATTTTATGTCTTTTGATGCAATATACAGCAGCTCACATTTCATGCAATGTGCCTAGGTTATTAAGAAAACTATATTAATTTGTCGCCAGCTGTAAATATTAGTTTATTGCAAAAGCCTCTAAACATTATTTATAAACAAGGATTTTTTTTCTTGAATTAGAGTCTGGAATACTACGGACCATGGGCCATTTTAACCTCCTTTGGAAAACCTTTTTACCTGGCTATGACAATGTTCAGAGTGCTCAATAATTTGCCACCAGTTTCAAAAGCCTTAAACCTCTCTACAAACCGCAGAAGTGCCCTATGAAATTTAAAGTAATTTATTATATTTATTGGATAACCCTTCTCTATTTACTTGGTTACCTCCTCAAAGAATTCCAGCAGATTTGTGAGGCATATCCGATTAGGTCTGAAACCCATGCAGCTTCAGTGCTGTTCTGGATGAAGAATAAAGGCAATGTACTGGCAATCTTAATCACGGATGATTACTGTTCAATATTTTTCTTTCCACTGGATTCTTATAAATACACTTTTTTTTCTTATTGACATCACTGAATGCACTCACCAGAAACACTGCCCTGAAGCTTTGCAGTTTAATGGAGGCCTTGAACTTGTTCATTTTGTTGTTATATTTAGAGGTTTATTATCCCTCAGTCTGCGGGTTGTATAAATCGTGATTTTCAGTTACACACAGTGTAATCTGGTCATCATTAACAACGCAGCTACTCCCTCCACCCAGATGAGGGAATAATTGTACTACCCCCGTCTGAAAAGAAAATGTTAAACTATTAATAGATTTAGTTTTGTTCAAGACAATTCTGCTTATTACATTGCACAACTTAAAGCAATTAAAGAATACAAGTAAAAGACAAGTGTTCTATGTTCAAACCAAAACCACAGGCTCTCGACAAAGACAACTTCTGGCTAAGCAGTACATGCTAAGACCTTAGGAAGACAAAAATGCTGTAGAAACTCAGCGGGTGCAGCAGCATCTATGGAGCGAAGGCCCGAAATAGGCAACGTTTCGGCCGCACTGCTGCACCCGCTGAGTTTCTCCAGCATTTTTGTCTACCTTCGATTTTCCAGCATCTGCAGTTCCTGCTTAAACAATGCTAAGACCTTGCTTTCATCTCCAACCCTGCTTAACTGGAAGTGATTAGGTACACTTTAAAACAGGTGTGTTGTGATTATTCGCTGTCTCGGTTGGGCTGCCACAAACAAGTAGAATGGTCAGAGTTATGTGCATTTTGATTCCAAACAGCACTTCAAACTATCCTCTGTTTCAAGTACTCACATAATAAAAAATGGTATCTGCTAATTCTGCAAAAAGGAAATGTGAAAATTATAAACCTGCCAGAGCAACAGAATACAAGATTATATACCGGTTATTAAACAAAGGCAAGACGTTCATCCAGCTTGCAGTTGGTAGGAAAGTGCTTATTAATTACTGCATGTTATAATCATGCCCACTGGATAATAGCAGCTATAAACATTCCCTTATAATTTAAGAAGCTGATGTCCAAAGTTGCCGAGTATGTAAAATAATGACTGGCTCAGGCAGACCACAATGCATTCATTGCCTTGGAAAGTTTGAGAAGTCTTCAAAACAGCTCTCAAACTGCGGGGCACGTGAGGGGGCCGTACACTCATAATGATGACATGGCATGAAACGAGGAACACTGAAATCCAAAGCTTTACTGGATGGGTCTATTCACAGAGTTAACATTTTTAAAGGAGTTTCCTTTAATGCCTTTTTGAGTGGAGGAGAGACTTCCAATCATTCTATGCAACCCACAAGCGATCCGCACACAAAATTACAAGCAGTGAGGCCGAATTATAGCCAGAACACTGCACAGGCAGCAGTTGCCATGGGGAACAATCTTTCACTCCATGGTTAACCAGAGCAATTAGCTTTTGTTCTTGTTGACCACGGACCTTCTCCATTCACAAGCTCAAGACTGAAAATGTAGAAATAGCACTGCAACTGGGACACAATTCCAAAGCATAACACACAAACTTGAGAAGCATAAGCTTTGCTACGTGGAAAACAAAAGAACACTTTTAAATTTACAGAAATCATAGGCATGAACTAACTAATGCTTGAATTTCAAACATTCAATATTTGATCATTTATAGAGGGATATTATTAAAATCTACAATAAAATACTCAAAAGGAATTCTCACTCTAAAAATATGCTCCCACTTTGAATAAAATTGTTACGTGTAGCGAGTTTGTAACTGAAAAATCAAATCAACCAGTTTCTTTAACTTTAGAAGATTTCCAGTATGAACATTCCTAGGCAAGTGGAATATAACTGAAGATGTGGTGAATAATTACCCACAACCCAAGGTTAAATCAGTAATGAAGCATCAAGACTGGCAGATCAGAAAGACTGGGAAATCCCATCATCTCTGACCTATAGATTTAATGTACTCTAATTCTCGATGTGCAGCACTGAAAAGGCAACATATGAATCATAAATTGTTTTATAATTCAATGTCAATCCAAAAGATTTCAACAGCAAAACAACCATAAAAACAAAAATAAACAATGTGTCCACACATTATTGCTGCCTTCCAATAAGGGAGAGAGGGAGAAGGAGGAGGGGGGAGAGACAGTTTGGGACATCATTAAGAAGAAAGAGAGCACTGGTGAGCTTACTAATCACAGAGGGACTGGCAGGCCAAGGAAGACCTCCACAGCTGATGACAGAGAATTCTCTCTATAATAAAGAAAAATCCCCAAGCACCTGTCCGACAGATCAGAAACACTCTTCAGGAGTCAGGTGTGGATTTGTCAATGACCACTGTCCGCAGAAGACTTCATGAACAGAAATACAGAGGCTACACTGCAAGATGCAAAACACTGGTTAGCTGCAAAAATAGGATGGCCGGGTTACAGTTTGCCAAGAAGTACATAAAGAGCAACTACAGTTCTGGACAGATGAGACGAAGATGTTCCAAACAGTTGATTTTGGTAAGCCCAAGGTTTGGCTAATGACTCTAACAGTTTTATTCTTGTTTCTCAGTCTCATAATGGCTTCTTTGACTTTCATTGGCACAACTTTGGTCCTTATGTTGATAAACAGTAATAAAAGTTTCCAAAGATGATGGAAAGACTGGAGGAAAGACTAGGTGCTGAGAGCTCTCTTATACCCGCATTAAGGAGGCAATTAAACACACCTGAGCAATTGCAAACACGTGTGAAGCCATGTGTCCCAAACATTACGGTGCCCTGAAATGGGGGGACTATGTATAAAGACAGCTGTAATTTCTACATGGTGAAACCAAAATGTATAAAAATGGCCTTTATTAAAATCTGACAATGTGCACTTTAACCACATGTGATTTTTTTCTATTAGAAATCTCAAATTGTGGAGTACAGAGACAAATAAATAAATGATGGGTCTTCGTCTCAAATATTATGGAGGGCACTGTAGCTTGAAGGTGAGAGATGGAAACGTTAAAGGAGATGTGCGGGGGCCTGTTCCTGTGCTGCTCTGTACTATGTATCTACCGTATATTGGGGAGAAACTTCCTCCAATAGGAAGGATGCCATTAAGCTGGAAAGAGTGCAAAGAGGTTTTACAAAGATGTTGCCAGGCCATGGGGGCCTGAGCTGCAGGGAAAAGCTGGGCAGGCTGGGACTTTATTCCTTAGAGAGCAGGATGCCGAGGGGTGATCTTGGAGCTACAGAAAATCATGAATGAAATTTAAAGGGTGAATGCACAGTGACTTTTACCAAATGGAAGGAAAATCAAGAATCAGAGGACATAAGTTTAAGGTGAGAAGGGAAAGTTTTAATAGGAACCTGAGGGGCATCATTTTCACAGAGAAAGTGGTGGGTGTATGGAATGAGATACCAGAGGAGGTAATTGAGGCAGGTACTATAACAATGTTTAAAATACATTTGTACAGGTACATAGATGGGAAAGGTTTAAAGGGATATGGACCAAACGCTGGCAGGTGAGACGTGTGTAGATGGGGCACCTTGGCTATCCGATTTCCTCCCACGTCCAAAATACGTGCGGATTTGTCAGTTAATTGGCCTCTGTAAATTGCCACAAATGCGTAGGGAGTGGATGAGAAAGTGGGATAACATGGTCAACATGGACTGTTTCCAGGTTGTACGTTTAAATCAATTAAATCAATCATTAGGGTTCATAGCAGTTGCACAAAGTTTAATCCTATTCACAATTCTTCAGAAACTGAAAACTGCAGCTGCACACAGCAAGATCTGAACAGCATTTAGACGTGGACTGATATGTGGCAAGAAATATTTGCTTCACGCTCATGCCAAGCTTTAGTTCAACTACCAGCACTGATATTCTATGATTTTCGCCAAGGCCCCAGCATCAACACAACTGTGTGAAAGGAAATTGCGTCTGGATTGGTCTTAACAGCAACTTCCGTATTCATCGTAACTGTCATTATCTTACTAGAGAACAAGTGGCAAATAACAAGATTCAGCAGAACTGCAAAACTTGAATCTTACCTGGTTTTTTAATTGATATTTCTGGGTTTCTTCTGCTAAATGCTGTCTACTGTTTTGCATACGTGTTACAACTTCACCAGGGTGGAAACTCTCTTTGGTATGCTTGATGCTGGTCCCAACATGCTCCTCTTCATTGAACTAGGTTGATTCCCCAGATTGTTTGACTTTTTAGAATATTGTGTTCAGTTCTGGGCACAATGTTATAGAAAATATATTGTCAAGCTTGAAAGGGTTCCGAGAAGATTTACGAGGATGTTCCCAGGACTAGAGGGTGTGAGCTTTAAGGAGAGGTTGAGTAGGTTGGGTCTCTATTCCTTGGAGCGCAGGAGGATGAGGAGGTGATCTTATGGAGGTGTATAAAATCATGAGAGGAATAGATCGGGTAGATGCACAGATTCTCTTGCTCCAGGGTAAGCCATTTAGAACGGAGATGAGGAAACACTTTTTCACACAGAGTTGTGAGTCTGTAGAATTCTCTGCCTCAGAGGGCGGTGGAGGCCGGTTCTCTGCATACTTTCAAGAGAGAGCTAGATAGGGCTCTTAAAGATAGTGGAGTCAGGGGATATGGGGAGAAGGCAGGAACGGGGTACTGATTGAGGGTGATCAGCAATGATCATGGTGCTGGCTCGAAGGGCCGAATGGCCTACTCCTGCTCCTATTGTCGATTGCAACTGAAGGAAATCTCAGAGGTAAAGCAAACCAGCATTGAAGTGCTGTAAGAATGGAGGACTTTACAGACTTACGAAGCAAAGAAACTTGAGATGGATCAGATAAGAATTTTATATTAGCATCCACCAGAATACTACCAATTTTTAAAAAAGGATATGCACTCTAAGCTGAAATGCAGCTGCACTAGAAATGTGCCAGTTGCCTGGAGAAAGGTTCACCCATGGTCATCTCAGGCAATGCACAAATCAGGTAGACATGGGTACACAAATTGCACACACAGTTCTGTATTTTATGGAAATATCAAAAAACAACCAGCTAGAAAATAATCTACAGACAGCTTCCCAACAGTTCACACTAGCTTTTAACTAGTTACTGAAAACAAGCCAGGTCCATCCCCTCCCTGGAAATCAGATGCCAAAATACATTAAATGCATGTTGTTTTTCATAACTATGTTGGCATATGTCAGAACCATGTTTTTATGTTATATTTAAATTGGCTCTGTGAGCCTATAGTCTGAAAGGTACTCAGTGTAGACTGGTACAAAACAAGCCTCTTCTCTGGACAATAATAATTTTCATTTAGAAACTCACCACGTCAAACTCCAAACCTACTGAATCACCAACTCTGTCTAGGCAGGAGGAATTTGCCTTTGTTCCATATGATACTCGGCACCAAATTGCTTTGGGGCAACTTCCTGAACAGTTCTCAACAATGATTGCACCCGGGAGGCCACATGTGGCTGACGCTCCCAGGAGGCCATGGCCCTTGCTTAGCCAAACGGAAGACCCGGCGGATGGCAGCTTTAGGGAGAGCACATGGATATATTTTGTTTTTTTTGGGAGGTGGGGGGGGGGAGAAGATTATAGGCTCTATTTGTGAGTGCGCTCATTTACTTTGCTAATTTCCAGCAGCATTGGTAGAGATATAGTTCCTAAAATGTGGGCTTACCAAGATTTAATAATAGTCCAGGACGTATACTGCATGATGGAGTGTCCGGTTGAAATACAGACAAATTGCAGACACCCGCTGCTGTATTGAAAAACAGATGAAGCAGAATGACGGGATAAATTGCAAACGAGACTCCCAGAAGTAGAATCTCTGAGTCTCATAAACATTCAAACCCATCAGACTTGTTGCCAATATAGTCTGTGAATGGCCATACCTTTCCAGGCATTTATGTTCATATAGGAAGATAGCCATAATCAAATCCAAGATAGCCATAATCAAATTTCACAAACTTAATCTACCTACTTGTTATCTATATAGTATACATTGCACAGGTCATTGCACTGCCAGCATTTCTCAGCTGAGGTGAATGCTTGAAGTTTACAGTTTACTTCAATACCAATGTTTTTAAGACAATCAGAGATTATGCAATAAAACAAATGCATTCAATGTTACAGAGTCTTTAAACAAAATGGCAGCAACAATTTACTTTGGTTGTATTTGTTTAACTGACATCTCTGTTCTAATGACACATCAATTTTGTTTTTGCTGATATTTTCCCTAGGGGCCTGTTGGTATATGCTGACAATTCCAGACATTTAAAGAAAATCTCCAAGAAGCATTCAGAGAAAATGATACATCTAAATCTACATTTGGAAGATGAACTAAATTCATAAGGCTCGTGTGCAAAGGCTGATGGTTTTGTCAAAATCAGCAGAGAGAGTATAACTGGAGTAGAAAATGTAACATAAAATGATTGGTAAGGTTATGGAAAGAGTTGAGGGAGGCGTAAAAACATCCATCTACAATGGCAAAACATATAGTGCTGGAGGAACTCAATGGGTCAGGCAGCATCTATGGAGGAATGGACAGGCAAGGCTGAAAGATGGAACCCTTCTTCTGAATCAGAGTAAAATGAATTCATACCACAAATGCAACCTCAATATTAGCTATCTTCAAACAAGGTATAAATTAAGCATACAGACCTTGAAAGTGACTTTTTTTTTAAATAAAGTAAGCCTGGGCTTTTCAAGGACAAACAGAAATCTGGATTCAGTGGTGTGAAAGTAATTTTCAAGATAATTAACTTTGCTGCTAATGCACAGAGTTGAAACATATCAGATTCTGGCAGTCTAAAGTGGTGCTCTTATGGATAAGCTTAAAGAAATGTATTTAAGCTTAAATAAATGTAGAAATAAGGATTGTTAAGTGCAAACTACACTAATACAGTAAATTCTCGTTCAAACGGACCATGGGGAGAGGAGAGGGTGGGAATGGTGTCTGTTATTGTCGATTGTCTGCTATAACCGAGTAAGGTATTGTCATTGTGTAAGTAGTAGAAAGAAATGACTGCAATTGCTGGTTAGTTCACAAAAAGACAAAAAGTGCTGGAGTAACTCAGCAGGTCAGGTAGCATCTGTGGAGAACATGAATAGGCGATGTTTTGGGTCGGGACCTTCTTCAAACTCTTAGTCTGGAAATGGGCCTGGAATCCAGGTGTCGATAGCTCTGACTTGCTGCTGGCTGGGGGAGAGGCGAGGATCAGCGGAGCCATTGCTTGAGGCCGGCATTGCGAGAGGCGGGAGAGGTGGCATGAGCTGAGGGTGGCCAACCAATCTACAAAAACTAAAATCCATTTCAGAGGTCTGTTAAAACAAGGGTTTGCTGTATATTTTTAATTTAATCTCCAATATTAATACAGCCCAAGATTTGTTTTAAACACTGAACATTTCAGTTTATAACCCTGAGATGGCAATTTATGTCCACCAATATTTTTCAACACAGCTTTCAAATTATTAATTCCATAACTTTAACGTTATTAAAATCAAGTACATTTGAATCCTTAAAATCAATGGATTTGACTGCAATTAATGCAAAATCATATCAACATCATTCTGCTTGGATCATACATCAACAGTAACTTTGGACTGCTTGCTTTTAAAGTGAAAATACATACATAAATCTTGGCTATTCATATTGATGTGGCACTCAACAACAACTGCACAAAAAATGCCATTTGGTCAAAAACAGAACATTGCTGCTTTCAGTACCAATCTACAAGGTAGCATGAATACTGTGAACTAACAGGAACATTTAATGTCTCTAACTTGGTACCTTGTAAAGTACTTTCTAAAAGTTTAAAATCAGTAAGAAATGCCAACGTTTTAAATCACTTGCACCCTTCACTGTGGTCTCATAGTAATGATAATCACATGACTTTTCTCCAAGTGATAGCTCTGTTCCACTAAACACCGGATCTGTGATAAACGTCTCTTGAATTGATGCCTGCCTCTGCTTGCTGTAAATGTTACTGATTTCAAGGCACTGAGGATAGCACCAAAAATATATTCAGCATTCAAACATTGTCACTTCCAAGTTCACTGTTTCATCACCAAATTCCCTAAAGTTCTACTTATGTGACAAAATGGAGCTCAAGTTCAAATTTTAAATATGAAAATACTGCATTAGCTAGGATGAAGGCAGACAGTCACACGAGTAGACAATGCAGATGCTATCTGAGCAAGCAGACGGAAGGCTAGAAGCAACATGCTCATCCTATATAAATACGGTAACTTACTGTAACCCATGGGGAAAACCACGGGGAATGCTGAGATTTAAAAAACTGATACCAATATTAACGATTCATGATAGTTAAGTCTTGTATAGAATGATGAGCCAGTCATGCCATTAGAGCAGTCATCAGTGCAATAACCGAGGATTGGAACCAAGAGCCCATGTTTTTAGACTACAGGTGCACAACCTTCGATCCGAAGTTCCAAATAACGAAAAGCTCCGAATAGCGGACATTTTTTCGGTCCTTGAAGAAAGGTCCTTGAAGACGTTCACCGAGGGCGGCCCGCAGAGGTGACAGCAGAACCTCCGGTCGGTCCTCGAAGAAAGGGGAACTAAATCCTCATTCATAAAATAGAAGGTGAGGGTATATTGCGCGGGAGGGTTAATAATTGACAATCTGCTGCTGCCTGCCCGCTGAGTTAAAAAGTTCCCACGGTAGGCTCACGATACACAGTGTATCATGAGTCTTGCGTGGGAACTTTTTAACTCAGTGGGCAGGCAGCAGCAGATTGTCGCTCCCTTCAGTTTCACCCCACCTACATCCCTCTGCTTCCCGGCCATGTGTGTGACCCCTTCCCTCCCCTCTCCAGCTCCCCGCCCATTGCACCGGCGCGGGGGCTTTGCACTGACTTCACGTCGGAGTTGCCAGCAGGTCAGTGCCAGTCACCGGAGACGTCAGGACCAACGGGACACCGGCCCCCAGGCCCACTGCAAGCACGGAGATCCCAGAGACCCACAGCCAGCAGCAGCCCAGCCCCGTTCCAACTCCAGAGGAACACACTCCCCGTAGGGACAGAAGCTGCTGGTGTGCAAGGTACGTTTTGGTCTTGGGGTTGCGGATGAGGGGGCGCAGCTCGGGCTGTGGCGTCTCCGGCCACCCCCCTGTACAGGAGCTGAGACTGGGAACTGTGGGGTTGTTTGCAGTTGCAGAGGGAGGGGGCAAGGGCGGTACAGTTCCCAGTCTCAGCTCCATTCCAGGGGGGTGGCCGGAGACATCAGGACCAACGGGACACCGACTGCAAGCACGGAGATCCCAGAGACTCACAGCCAGCAGCAACTCTAGCCCAGCCCCGCTCCAACTCCAGAGGAACCCGGGTTGCGGATGAGGGAGCGCAGCTCGGGCTGTGGGCGAACTGCCACTTGTCGCTGTAGCGGCGAATCGGGGAGCGGGTTCCTGTTGGTCCTGACGTCTCCGGCCATCCCCCTGGACAGGAGCTGAGAGACGTCAGGACCACCAGAAGCCGCTCCCCGATGGGCCGCTACGGCGACGTGGCAGTTCGCCCACAGCCCGAGCTGCACCCCCTCATCAGGACACCGACCCCCAGGCCCACTGCAAGCACGGAGATCCCAGAGACTCACAGCCAGCAACAACTCTAGCCCAGCCCCGCTCCAACTCCAGAGGAACCCGGGTTGCGGATGAGGGGGCGCAGCTCGGGCTGTGGGCGAACTGCCACTTGTTGCCGTGGCAGCCCATCGGGGAGCGGATTCCTCTGGAGTTGGAGGGACAGGGAGACACAGCGGATTTTGAGAATGGTGGGCAATCACTTCCAAAGTTCTGCCCACACAGTCAGTACACCTCTCCTACACTTGTCTCCCGTACTAAAATCATCTCGCAGAGAATGATCCCAGCCTAACCCTCCCTATTCTCTCCTATTCTGCAAAAAAAAACTACATTGAAGACTCAAACTCGCGATCGAGTAACTGCCGGGATCGAGGCACAAACTCGCGACCTTGCGGATATGAGCCGAGCACTCTACCACTGAGCCAGCCGTTAAAATCTACGCTAAAAATCTTCCATTCCGAAAGCCGAAAAATTCTGAATTACGAAAAGTGTCTGGTCCCAAGGCTTTCGGATAAAGGTTGTGCACCTGTATCAGCAGATTCAAGGCAACGAGGTGCCACAGATAATATACTGTCCTAGTTCCAGCAAACCACGTTCAATCTTGATCTCCATTCCTGTGTGAAACATTTTCTCTGTGATCATGTGGATTTTCTAAGCATCCTCTGATTTCTTCCCACGTACAAGCGCATGCTGGTAAATTAATTACCCATTTTAAACCACTTCTCAGAATGGGCAAATGGCAAAATCAATCAAATGCGAGTTGATTGGCATACAAGAGAAAATACATAGCAAGGCTACAAGGGAATAAGATGAGAGAGAATAGAACTTAAAGGTTGCTTTGCTGAGAGCCAACATGGATTTCAATGTGGAGAATGGCCTCCTTCTGTGTAATAACATGCATGCTGGTATGATTTGGTGATAGGACAGGAAAATAGTGTCTGAGGTAGGAGATCATCCATGATATTGTTGAATGGCAAAGGAGGCTTAAGGGGCCTTTGCCTATTTCTTGCATTTAAACTGACGTGAAAAGAATCAGTGAAATAGTACCATGTGAGATAATGGAATGTATTGAACAACTTAGCTTTGTGTCATAAAAGGTGTTTTATGGCACAAAAGAACATCAAAATTGAAACCTGGACAACAACAAAAGTTGGACAAAACCTATGGAAGATTGACATACTGAGGTGCATTGTAAAATATACAAGACCCATTCCGAGTTCATGTAGTGCGAGTATATAATCTTCTGCTTAATCGTCACAGCACCTTCTAACTTAGAATGTGGGACAGAATCTGACCGCATATTCAAAACATCTAATTGAATATAGTATCGAGTTTGAGATCTTTACCAAACTCTTTCCTATTTTTCATTTCGTACAACATTGGAGGCGGCCACATGCCAATTCAGTATGTGTAGGAAGGAACTGCAGATGCTGGTTCAAACCAAAGATAGACACAAAAAAGCTGGAGTAACTCAGCAGGACAGGCAGTATCTCTGGAAAGAAGGAATGGGTGACGTTTTAGGTCGAGTCTGAAAAAGAGTCTTGACCTGAAACGTCACCCATTCCTTCTCTCCAGAGATGCTGCCTGTCCCCCTGAGTTATTCCAGCTTTTTATGTCTATCTTCATTGCCAATTCAGTATTCCAGCTCTCAGGGAATGGTTTAGCCGTTTTCGAACTTAGTTTCTACTTGCCCTATTTTCACTTTCTCGTGCATACTCTGCCTGCCATTCATGAACTCCAAGGTTAATAAATGGTGGATAATTAAGCTACCTACCAAAATAGTTTAGGGATGTGGGTGCAAACCGCAGCACTGAGGGGAAAGCTACACGGTCACAAAGAGAACCTCCAAACTCCATGCAGATAGCACCCAAGGTCAGGATCAAATCCTGATCACTGGGGCTCTGAGGTACAATGCTGCCCACTGAGACCACAAGTCAGCATCAGGATTTAACTTATGCCTGCATTTCTCTTCCAAAAACAATGTTGTTGAAAATGTACACTGGAAGATTCTTATGAATTCAACAGATACTGCTGAACGTGATCCAGATGCCATCAGCAATAGGTACAGTGCCATTCATAATGTTTGGGACAAAGACCCATCATTTATTTATTTGCCTCTGTACTCCACAATTTGAAATTTGGAATAGAAAAAAAAAATCACATGTGGTTAAAGTGTACATTGTCAGATTTTAATAAAGGCCATTTTAATATATTTTGGTTTCACCATGTGGAAATTACACCAGTGTTTATATCTCTTCTCCTTACTTTGTTCTTGCCATCACTCTGATACAAGTTAATCTTCGGCTCATCTGTCTACAAGACCTTTTCCCATAACTGTGGTTGCTCTTTACATACTTCTTGACAAAATGTAACCCTGGCCATCTTATTTTTGCGGCTAACCAGTGGTTTGCCTCAGTGTAGCCTCTATATTTCTGTTCATGAAGTCTTCTGCGGACAGTGGTCATTGACAAATCCACACCTGACTCCTGAACCGTGTTTCTGATCTGTCGGACAGGTGTTTGGGGATTTTTCTTTAATATAGAGAGAATTCTTCAGAACATCAGCGGCGGAGGTCTTCCTTGGCCTGCCAGTCCCTTTGCGATTAGTAAGCTCACCAGTGCTCTCTTTCTTCTTAATGATGTTCCAAACAGTTGATTTTGGTAAGCTTACGGTTTGGCTGATGTCTCTAACAGTTTATTCTTATTTCTCAGTCTCATAATGGCTTATTGGACTTTCATTGGCACAGCTTAGGTCCTCATGTTGATAAACAGTAATACAAGTTTCCAAAGGTGATGGAAAGACGGGAAGAAAGACTAGGTGCTGAGAGCTCTCTTATACCTGCATTAAGGAGGCAATTAAACACACCTGAGCAATTACAAATGCCTGTGAAGACATGTGCCCTGAAATGGGGGTACTATGTATAAACACAGCTGTAATTTCTACATGGTAAAACCAAAATGTATAAAAATGGTCTTTAATAAAATCTGACAATGAGCACTTTAACCACATGTGATTTTTTTTCTATTACAAATCTCAAATTGTGGAGTACAGAGGCAAATAAATAAATTATGGGTCTTTGTCCCAAACATTATGGAGGGCACTGTATGTCTCTTGCCATAAGAGTTCTTATAGTCTAGTCAATAATCAAATGTCAAGCAAAACTGTTTTTCAAAACACAAAACTATTCTCAGCTTCCAGTTTCTTGATAGATTACTATCATTCTGAAACCTCTGGCTTTATTCACTGACACTTTCTCCAACTGTATACATTTTAGAACATTACTTTGCCCTTATTTGTTCACTAATAGTGAACTACTCTGCTGCCGAAAAGCAGGCATTCGCTGTGTGAAGAATAAATTTAAAGAAAATGAGATTGCTTATTCTTTCCCTGCAGTACAGCCATTAAAATCATTGCCTTTTCTGTTCAGGTGTTCCATCAACCTCAAATAAATCAATTATAAAGCATACTTCAGCTTTCCCTCATCTATGTACTTTCATCTAAGAAATAGTTATAGACAAAGCAGAGGGAAATGCAATCAATTAAAATAAGTATTTCAGCAAGAGACACTAGCTATCCATCAGCTTGCTCATAATGCACTTCTCACAGCAACACCAATAATTTTCCTTCCAGCATTGAATTAAGGTTATATATAGAGAAAAGATACAAAAAGTAAAAAGAATATGATGACGAAGAACTTCAAAGAGTGATAATCAGAGCAATTATTAAACTGATCTTGTTCCAAGATCATCACAATCCCACCGCCGCATGACCTTGCAAACTTTTCAAACAGATATTGCGGTATAGCTTTACAGACAAACAATGGAACCTTAGAGATCTTGGACTCAGCACACCGTTCCATTGGACCACACAGTAAGAAATGATTCCATTCACAAAGGCTTTCAAGATATCAAAGTGCTGTTTCTTACCTGATAGAGGATTGAAGGACGGTTTAAATGAAACCACCAGGTTTGGCACAGATGAAACACATTGGAAAAAAAAGTAGAGAGAAAAACAGAATTAGTCATTTGCTCTAAATCTCTTAAAACAGCCTAATTTCTACAAGTATCAGTTGACTCACAATCCTCTTACAATAAATCACAAACTAGTCACTCTTATATGGAGTAAGATGAGCTTCCTGCTTTGTGTACAGAAAAGATCTATAAATTACTTATGCACCAGTTAAAACTGTTTTGGATTCAGCCAACACTCACTGTCTTGGCTAAGGCATGAAGGACAGCCTCTTGGGAATGGTACAGGAGGACTATTGCCACGTGTGGAACTGGCTGTCAACATTCGCCGGGCCCTTGGCAGGAGGAGAGGGGAAAAAAGGGAAGAAAACTGGAGAAATAAGCATTTCTACAGCTGCTACATCATAATGCCTCAGTGACATCAATCAAATGGCTGTGACCAGTCCCTGCTTTATAAGCATGTAAAACAGGGTGTTAGGACAGGATGGACAAGAGGTAGTGGTGTTGAAGGCAGGGTAAAACTCTCTAAACATTAGAGTGACCAGTTACAGTGAGCAACCAGCCTCTTCATAAGACAGTCCTGACATCCCAGGAATCAGTCTGGTGAACCTTCTCTGCACTCCCTCTATGGCAATGGCAATAATGTCCTTCCTCAGATTCGAAGGGCCGAATGGCCTATTCCTGCACCTAATTTCTATGTTTCTATGTTTCTATGTTAACACTGTACCTGAAGAGTACATAACTTCTCTACCATTCCACAGTTATAATGAAGATTCAGATCTGCACCATACTATTCACTGAGGATAGATGATCATGCTCTGTTGAATTATCTGGCACATTCAATTTAGTAATTCTCAGATCCATAAAAAACTAACAAGGATATTGTAAACAGTGCTAAAAAATATAAACCATGTACTTCTGTATTCACCCTGTATTGTTCACAAGCATTGTTTACACAGCCTCACCAACTCAAAGACAAAATTGTCAGTGAGTGGGCCACCACATCACAGAGCTCTTCTTTCTGTGGTAATACTGGTGGTCCGAGAAGCCAAGTCTGAAGTAACATTTCAGGCTTCACAAAGCAAGGAAGTTAGCAGAACATCACTATAGCAACACTGCTGTAGGACAGTTGATTGAATAGGGTTCAAATAACTCTAGAAAATTATGTACGTTGTCACAAAATAAAAACAGATTACAACAACAGGTTTCTCAGCACCTTGAGCCATATTAACATCCAGTATATGCAAAGCTGGCTCAAAGCCACTCTTGCCTATTCACTCAAATGGCAGTTAGTCATTTGTTTTCCTTTACATTTCCTCTTCTCAAATACTAACTTGTCTACTCTATATTTTAAGCATTTTTATTTTTTAATTGCTTATTTGTGGTTTCATTCATGGGAAATACTTCTTGGCAGAGCTTTAAATCTCTAAAAAGTACATTACATTTCCAAGTAGAATTTTCTGACCAACTAATCGCTCATTAAAAATTCGGTGCCCAATAGTTCAAGTTAAAAGATAAAAAGAATCGGCCTGTAAACCGTAAATAATTAGAATTACGTCATTCTTGGAAAGTTATGCCTGAAGTATTGAAATGGAATGACAACAACATTGTCCCATTATTGGCTTGAACATGCAGAAAGGTAACCCAATAGGACTGGACTTCAAATCTCCTCACATTAATGGCAGCAAGTATTCCGTAATTGCACGTTCCACACCCTACAACCGTAACTAAAAACTACACCATAATAGATGGGCCACCGTTGCAGGAATTAGCAGCTTATATGTTAGTCAATTAATGCCAAGCCCAATATTATCATCCACAGCCCACGTGCCCTCAACCTCCGAAGCAGTTGGTTAGAAATCCACAGTTGCTGACTTTCTCCCCTCGATGTCCAAAGGGCACAGAGTACTTTGTTACCACTTGAGATCACTCGGATCCAGACTGGGATCTTCCTGGCTTTTAAAGGCTCGCTCAAAATCTGGGACAAGCTAGGCCTGGAGGCCCAATATCGTACATATTTAATCCACAAAGAGCAATCAATCACAATTATTAATTCCTCAAAAACCTGAGTCATGGCACGTACAGAATAATTGTGCTAGAGGAAAATTTGGACAATTCAATGCTGCGAAAGACTAAAGCTGATAATGTATCAACAACAGAGTACAGTAGCTGTCCTAATCTTAGTCATGCCATCGGGAGAAGGCTTTTCTCAAATCAAGGAAACCAAGCCTTTTGCAGAGATAAAAATCACAGCACGGACGCAAAAAAAATGCATACAGCTCCCACTTCCTGTCCAGCATATTTCCCAGCTATTAAAATGCCAATCTCCTGTACACAAATTGGTATTATGATTGAACCACTGTTTTTTTAGAATAATGCCTTCAAGAGCTCAAATTCTTAAATATGCTTACCACACCCTACCACAAAAGTTTTAACAACATAATTGATTTACAATCAACACTGATAGGGCCAGTCCAGCTAAACATGCAATATAATCTACTCCAACCACTTGGCAATTGCACTGAAACAGGGAACTTAGCCCCAGATCACACTGACAGCAGCACTTGACAGGAAAAATGTACTCATATACTGTCAAACAACTTTCACCAAAGCCAACCAAGGCACTGTTCAAACTCCTTCATTTGTCCACATTGATTTTTTTTTTCACCGATTTGTTTAACTGAATCATCCTATCAACAACAAGAGAGTGCTCCTGAGCCACGATCTATCTCATTGGAAACCCTCGGACCATCTTTAATCCAACTTTATCTTGCACTAAAATGTATTTCCTTTATCATGTATCTGTGCATTGTGAGCAGCTCGATTGCGATCATATATAGTTCTTCCGCTGACTAATTAGCACACAACAAAAGGCTTTTCACTGTACCTCAGTACAAGTGACAATAAACTAAGCAAAGAGTCACCACGCTCTGGCGTCATCTTGGTGATTTATTCCTAGTTTTCACCAATTCCCGGTCATCAGTCTGACTATTTCAAAAGGGGGGGTGGGGGGGGTGGGGGAGAGGATCCTTTCCATGGCTTTACAGCATTAAGGGCGAGGATCACTGCTGCTCAGCAGATCATGGGCGTGGTGCTAGGTTCTAACTTTGTCTCCAATTACATTTCCCAATCAACCAAATGGTGTTCTGGCACACTGTGATATATTTCACCATCATTTTCTGCTTTCAGCGAGATGTGGCTCCCAAGGTATTCCTTGATTATTTCCAACTTGCACAACAAAAACACCACATAAGAAAACCCCACTGCAATCTTGTCCGCTAAATGAATACAACATACTTCACAATTCACAAACAAAATTGTTACTTGGCAACAATTTAGGGAGGGTGTCAGACAATTAAATGTTGCTTCTAATAAGGTCCTAGTTTTTTTGGGGGGGGATTTTGCAGGATCTTGTCCTGTTGCGATGTGCTGTTGAGAGGCAAGGCCAGGTGATAGAGGATATGTTATCTAGACATTTAACGTAAACCTAATTTCCTGGGCACCTCAGCTAAGATTTCAACAAAACTTTTAAACTCCTTCCCAGAAAGTAAACACACAAGCCATTATCTGTGTACAGCGTAATAGAGTAGCAACAGCAGTTACTTAACAATCACATAGCAACAACGTAGGTTGCTCCCTCAGTACAGCTGAGAACGTTAACTCGAAACATGCTCCCACTCACACAACTTGCACAACTTGCCACTCACAAGGAAATGGCCCAGGTGCAGGCATGACATTGTACTGGAATCAACATGAGTATAAGAGCAAATCAACTGCTTCTCATTGGGGAAAAGGAGAATGGGCCATTATGAACGCATCAAAATCGCTAAAGTAGTCAGCAGCTCAAGAGCCAAAATGGAAATACGTTATCAGAGGTGAGTTCTGACCCTGTGACAAGAGGCAGATCTATTGAAAGACCCACTACCCGAGGATGTGTGCACAATTGAAGATCATTTCAATGAAATGTATGTATCACTGGCCAAATTCCAGCTTGCTGAATGGACTAACGATATCTTTTCAATGCAAAATCCTGATCCCATTTACGCACGAGCCATCCACCTTTTTCTTATTCATCCTGTACCTTTCCAAATGCAAATCATATGAAGCAAGAGAAGTTACACAATGAATAAAAAGAGAGGGATTTATATTCTTGCAATGAAACTTTAGCTTGGACAAGTTCCCTGCCCAATTGTTTACCTAACGTGAAAGATTTTATTTATTTATTTCATATAATGAGAGATAAATGAAATATGAAAGAAAAATAATTAATGGGGAAAAATGGAAAGAGGGAGAAGACTGAAGGGGCACAGCCAAGAGAACTATTGGCTTCTTCCTTCATTGCTTTATAACACCTGCTACCTTCCATATTCAGTTAGCAGTTTCTGTGCATCACAAAAGAGTCAGAAAATCAGGGTAAGCTCATGACTTTCATAAGGATACGGTGCAACGGAAAGAACTCTGGAAAGGACTATTGGCTCTTGCAGGATGGAAAGAAATCGAACAAAAAAAAATAGCAAAAAGCACAAGTCTTATGATTAGTCCATGGCAGACACAAACACTGGTATTCCTCAGAGCCAGCATTGGCCTGACGGGTCAAATGGCCTCTTCCTCTTTTGCACAAAATCACTAATCTCTGGCTCTGAGTGCGCGGGCAGAACAACATTCTGATTGTCACGACAATCTCATCATGCAAAGAAAGAAGACTGCTAACAACTGGTCAGAATGAGATGCTTGAGGATAACAATATGACAACAGTTCCTTTATTTCAAAGAATTGTTTGACATTTAATATTTAGCCCACAATACAGACTTCCACTTTTAAGTACAGAGGATTCTTTCAGCAGGCACAAATGGCTTTGGGCTTTTGAAATGTGGTGTTTTTGTATCATGTTAAAAGTCATCAAGGAATGATCCCCACCTCACACTCCAAAGCACACCTTTGAGGTCAAATTACATGGAGCTGTAAATGAAAGGCTGAAGGGAGGATACCGTTTAGGTATCACAGTTGGAGAATTCACTGGGGTAACATTTAGAATAATAGAATATATGCGAGATGGAAGCCCATCAGGCCGGTCGGTGGCATTTAAGGAAGAGGAACCAAACTTATTCACACCTTCCAGCACAAGGTGCACAGCTCTGCAGTTCATGGCTCAAGTAGTGTTTAAACACGAGTACTGCTGCCTCGAACATACTGTCAGGTAGCAAGCTTGTGTTGCGAGGTGAGCCGCGGAGAAAAAACATTGTTAGATTTCACATTATGTGGAGGTTGATGGGAGAAGCAATCAAGAGGCTACACAGTGTATAACCAGAACAAATTAAAGTTCCAGTGTTTCACAATTCACAAAGTCATCAAGTAAAAACAAGGACATGCAGATGCTGGTTTACAAAAAAGACATAAAGTGTTGGAGCCACCCAGGGAGTTGAGAATCGGAGAGCAATGGCGGCCAGATCACCCACAATGCAAAGGGAGGGAGAAAGTGGCCAACGCCAACCAGTTACCGTGGTTGTGCGCATATACAGTGCGGCACATGCGCACAACCATGGCCGATGACGTGCTGGGGGAGTGTGTGCAGGGGGAGCATGTGCAGGGGGAGGATGTGCAGGCCGTGGCAGTGTGCATGTGTAAGGCGGCCTGCCGTGCCGAGAGCCGAGAGCAGAGACCCGGACACGGATGGCGGGCAGAGGAGATGGAGAGTGACAGAGAGAGAGGGATAGAGAGGGGGGCTGCTCAGAATGAAATGATAGGTGTCCCGGATGCTTGCCAAGCCGAGCAAAACGGCATGGCTTTTAGGTTGCCCGGCGGGACTGTAGATTGCCATTGCCCAGGCAACCGCTAATTTCAAGCCCTGATTATGGTGCCCTGAAATGGGGGTGGGGGGGGCTGTGCATAATCACAGCTGTAATTTCTACATGATGAAACCAAAATGTATATAAATACCCCTTAATAAAATCTGACAATGTGCACTTTAACCACATGTGATTTTTTTCTATTGCAAATCTCAAATTGTGAAGTACAGAGGCAAATACATAAATGATGGGTCTTTGTCCCAAACACTATGGAGGGCACTGTAGGTGAAGGGTATTTTGTATGGACTGTTGGTTAGACGATGAAAAGACTCTCAGTCTGAAGAAGGGCCCTGACCCAAAACGTCACCTATCGATGTTCTCCAGGGATGTTGCCTGACCCCCTGAGTTACACCAGTACTCTATGTCACAAAGTATTTACTTGGCAATAATTTAGCTGGGATGTCAGGGAGGATAAGGTCATCAAAAAGGTCATGATGAAGAGCAATACTGTTTACTTGGTCTGCAATCTTGTCAATACTTTGCCATAGCACTCAGGGCTCGAAATTAACAGTTGCCCGGGTGCCACTGGCAACCTACAGTCCCGCCGGGCAACTTAAATGCCATGCCATTTTGACCGGATTGGCAAGCACCCAGGACACCTATCGTTTAATTCTGAGCGGGCCCCCCTCTCTATGTCTCTCTCTGTCACTGTCCGTCTCCGGCCGCCATCCGTATTTGGCACTCGGCTCTCCACGGCAGGCCGCCTTAGACATGCGCACTGCCACGGCCTGCACATCCTCCCCCTGCACATGCGCACAACCACAGCCAGCATCATCGGGCGTGGTTGTGCGCATGTGCCGCCACGGCAACTGGTCGGCGTCGGCCACTTTCTCCTTCTATTTGCATTGTGGGAGATCTGGCCGCCATTGCTGTCCGGTCGCCACCTCACCACGACCGCTGAAAACCAAAGCAGAATCACTCCCTGGAGCTGGAGTAACTCCCTGGAGTAACTCTTGCTTCTTGGTCCTCCATAAATATTCTAAATGGAATTTAAACTGGAGTGGACCCACCACCACCAAACTCTGAAAAATAACAGCCTATTGCATTTTATCTGTTTATTTATTGTGTATATATATGGCCTATGGTATACAGACACACTGAACCTTTATCTCCTGTTCTGTATTATGTTTACATATTCTGTTGTGCTGCAGCAAGCAAGAATTTAATTGTCCTATCTGGGACACATGACAATAAAACTCTCTTGAGTATTGACTTGGACTTAAGCAAAAAAGGGTTCTTGGAAAAAAAGAGCTACCTTAAATTTAGTTGTGTCTGGTTGGGTACCTATGGTAGGGTGAAGACTATTCCATGCTTTAATTGTGCGGGGGAACTCCATGGAGCAGCCAGCATCTCTGGATAGAAGAAATTGGGTGACGTTTCGGGTAGAGTCCCTTCTTTAGATTTCCTCTGGTTTTAGTGTTTTTAGTTTAATTTAAAGATACAGCATGGAAACAGGCCCTTCGTCCCATCGAGTCCATGCCGACCACCGATCACACGTACACTAGTTCTATCCCACACACTAGCGACGTAAGTCAAGAGTCAAGAGTGTTTTATTCTCTCACGTCCCCAACGTTAGAACAATGAAATCCTTACTTGCAGCAGCACAACAGAATATGTAAACATAGTACTCTCTAAACAATGTTATAAACGAGAAAACAAAACTCCATACTGACAGCACCCATATTCAGGATCAATTCCGGGTCTCTGGAAATCTTAGACAACAACTTTAAGGCCAATGTAGTGCCCCATAGTCATGAACTGAATTAAAACACGCAGTAGCGGTAAAGGGACATAGCGTCACTTAGAGATTTAAGACTGAAAATGGATAGTTTCTTTTTTTTTAGTAATCAAAGTTATCAACGCATAATTTTTTGTGTGTTGGAAAATAAAATAGTGGCACAGCTGGTGGACTTGCTGCCTCACATGCCAGAGATCTGTGTTCGATCCTGTTCTCGGGCACTGTCTGTGTTCAATATGCACATTCTCCCTGCAAGCGTGTGGGTTTCCTCCCACATCCCAAAGACACATTGGCTTTGTAGGTTAACTTGTCTCTGTAAAATTGCCGCTAATATGTAGGGAGTGGGTGGGGAATGTGGGATAACAGAACTTGAGTGAATTGGTAGACAAAAATGCTGGAGAAACTTAGCGGGTGAGGCAGCATCTATGGAGCAAAGGAAATAGGCGACGATTCGGGACGAGACCCTTCTTCATACTGATGTGAGGGTGCGGGGGGGAGGGGGGGGGCGAGAAGAAGAAAGGAAGAGGCGGAGACAGTGGGCTGAGGAAGACCTGGGAAGCGGAGGAGAAAGCAGGGACTACCTGAAATTGGAGGTCAATGTTCATACCACTGGGCTGTAAACTGTCAAAGCGAAATATGAGGTGCTGCTCCTCCAATTTACGGTGGGCCTCACTCTGGCCATGGAGGAGGCCCAGGACAGAAAGGTCGGATTCGGAATGGGAGGGGCAGTTGAAGTGCTGAGCCACCGGGAGATCAGGTTGGTTATTGCGAACCTCGATTGCCAAGCCTGCGCTTGGTCTCACCGAGGTTGATCATATGCTGAATAATCCAACCAGATTTTTGTTTGGAAGTGGAAAGAGATAATAGAAATTGCACTCATTGCAACGTGTAAAAAGAGTTGAGATACTGTATTGTAATTTTGCTGCATGTCATTGTGGTATATATATCATGTCTTGGTTGGTGAATATGTTTAGTTTGTGACTTTATTTGAAGCAGAAATAATATGTGAATGCTTAATTGAGCATAATTCCGACTGGGAACTACACACTTTGTCCGAGCACATTATTGCACGCGTCATGCAAGCAGTCTTAAATGACCACCTAAATTGTTATTTGGCAACCTAAAAAGCTGCCGAGGTTGCCCAGCTGGCAACAGGGAAAACAAGTTAAGTGAGAGCCTGGCACTTCAAGTGTATCAAAACCTAGACAAATTGCTGACACATTTGGTTGTTTGGGAAACAAAGCCATAAAACTCGCCCATGTTAATTCGAGCACAAATCTAGATTGAGCAATATGGTACTTCAGCAAATACTTTCCTTCGAGATTTGACCCGAGGCTCAAATGACTCATTCTAACAAATAATGTGCTGATTTTTCAAGTGCAGGGAATGCAATTCAAGACAATAAACCATGAAAAGAAAACCTGAGGAATCCTTGATGTAAGTAAAAACTTAAAGAGGTTCTTATTTCCCTAATGCTCAAAATTGACCAAATCAAGGGCTTTTTCCCCAACCTAACTCTGGACCTTTTTTGTAAAGCTTCAACTGAGCTAAATGGACATGCCCAAGGCAATGTTATCTTTGACAATATTACACTGGAGCTGTGAACATTTTGAAGAAACCAATACATGCCCAAGCCAAAATAAAACCAGTGCACAATTCCTATCAGCAGTATCTCACAATGTAAAAGAAAGCTTGCATGCGTCCTGTGTTGAATGATAAAATACTATATGGCCATGTATTCAGCAAGCTAACACAACATGGAAAATAAAAATTACCCACGCAATGTAATTATCTTAGGTGGAAAAAGGCAAAGCAACTGTGGTGTTGCATATCAAAATGTTTTCAACTTACAAAATTTAAGCAAGTGAGCCAAGCGATTACAAAATCATGTGAGGAGTAGTTCGGGTAGATGCACAGAGTCTCTCGCCCAGAGTAGGTAAATCGAGGACCAGAGGCCATAGGTGCAAGGTGAAGGGGAAAAGATTTAATAGGAATCCGAGGAGTAATTTTTTCACACAAAGGGTGGTTGATGTATGGAACAAGCTGCCAGAGGAGGTTGTTGAGGCAGGGACTATCCCATCGTTTAAGAAACAGTTAGACAGGTACATGGATAGGACAGGTTTGGAGGGATATGGACCAAGCGCAGGCACGTGGGACTAGTGTAGCTGGGACATGTTGGCCAGTGTGGGCAAGTTGGGCCAAAGGGCCTGTTGCCACACTGTATCACTCTATGACTCTCTAAAAGTATTGTCGGCATTGATACATTATCATTGCAAATGTGAATCTATTCTAAAGATAATTAAAGTCTTGACATTTTCCTCGAGTAAAAAAACACCAACAATCTGCTGCAGGTAAAGTCTGATGCCCACTTAGTGCCTCTGCCATTCTGGACAAAATAAATCCTGTACTGCCACCCAGGGGCAGTTCTTCAGAATGCCACTTTGAACTTGCACACTGTGAATTTCCATTCACAAACCTTTTGACCCGTTCCTTCATTTAACAAAGCACTATTCACTTTCCCAATAAACAAACTGGCATGGGATTTTCCAGTCAACAATGATTAAACACTCTATTCTGCCTTTAATCTTTCACTTTGTTCTATGGAATGGAAGTCATAGAATTCACATAATCTTTACAGCAGAGGGCCATCATTTGGTACATTACATAAAGGCTGGTTAAAAAGGATTTACCCAGCCTAATCTCACCTTTGAGAAACAGGTAACAGCTCCTCATGTACATGTCCAGGCAGTTTCTAAAATGTGCTGATAGATTCCTTCTTCATCAGCCATTCCAGACCCCAATACCCTCAGTGAAATAATGGGCAAAACTTTATTTTGAAAAGTAAGAAAATGTCCTCATCTTCTGAGCAACTACCTTAAATCCATGCCCCTTCTAGTTCAGGAAATAAGTCTATCCTATTCATTCCATTTAGACCTCTCAATGTTGTACATCTTCATTGAGTCTCCCTTCAACCTGTTCCAAACAAAACCCAAGCAAAACTCATTAAACATTTACTTTTCAGGAATGCATCAATCAATTGCATCTTAAACCAGAAATGAACGAGACTGCGTGTCTGTTAATGCATCTTTTAGCTTTGTTACATTTTGACCAAATTGGTAAACTCTTTTTGAAGAAAACAACTTGATGACAATTATTCCTTGTAAAATACAGACATCGTGGAAAGTAAAAGAATTTGCAGGCATCAATAATTTATTTCTATTGCTAGGCGTATGACTATTATGGCACAAAGGCCAAAACGCAATTGTAAAATCATGAATGTTTCTGATTGTGTACACTTGGTGACAGCTAACATCAGCGCCTCTACTTCCTGAGAATATTACGGAGAGTCGGTATGTCAAAGAGGACGCTCTCGAACTTCTACAGATGCACAGTAGATAGCATGCTGACTGGTTGCATCGTGGCTTGGTTCGGCAACTTGAGCGTCCAGGAGCGGAAAAGAATGCAGAAAGTTGTGACCACTGCCCAGTCGATCACCGGCTCTGACTTCCCCACCATCAAAGGGATCTATCGCAGTCGCTGCCTCAAAAAGGCTGCCAACATCATCACGGACCCACGCACTCATCTCTCCGCTAGCATCGGGTAGAAGGTACAGGAGCCTGAAATCTAGTACATCCAGGTTCAGAAACAGCTTCTTCCCCACAGCCATCAGGCTATTAAACTCGCCAACAAACAGACTCTGAACTGTAACAGCCTATTGGACTTCATCTGTTTATTTATCTGTATATGTGCGGTCTATGCAATAAAGACACACTGAACTGTTCTGTATTTATGCTTACAATATTCTGTTGTGCTGCAGCAAGCAAGAATTTCATTGTCCTATCTGGGACAAGTGACAATAAACTCTCTTAACTTGACTTGAAATTCCTGGAAAATATGTAGAGAATCCCTGAATTGCTTAGTGATGTCAAAACAATAACATAGAACAAGAATGAATACCTTTCTATCATTCAACAATATCAAAGGATTTGACATTTATTTTATCCGGTTTATAATAAATCAAGGTCATAAATTTGCACTTTCACTGAACGTACACACACAGTTCAAAACAGTTCAACAGTAAACAACCAAGAACTTATGGAGTAAATTTGTTTTAGTTTTGATCAATGTGACCCAACATTTGATGTTTACCAGAGATAAACTCTTATTGAACATTTTTTCATGGCAACAGTCTTCTTACAAGAATCAACATACAGATACTAGCCTTCAGCAGCTCTACCCTGCACCCATAATCTCATTCAAGAGTGGAAAACCATTTTCCCATGAACAGCCCATGAATGGCCTCCTTTTCTGCTTTGTAGTGCAGAAGATGAAACGATGGCACCAAGCATCCAGCACAACTAACAGACATACTGCAGCAGTTCAGTGCCTTGGAATATCTGGTGTGTGTCACTGTTTACTCCAGTAACTCCATCTCCAGTTAAATATAATTCCAAGTGTTGCAAAATTCCAGCTGATCCTTGCCCTAAAATCTGATCCTAAAAGTAAAACATACAGATCAGAGAAACGTTTAGTCATGAGGTTGAAAATTGATAGTGGGAAAGTACCCTGAAACAATAGGCCACACAAATGTTGCAGGAAATAGAAAATCACATGCTCGAAAATATCAAGTTAAAGGAATTTGACTACAGAATAAGCATGAGCAAAGACATTCTTCCTTGTTTGATTTTCAATATGCATATTTAGTTATTTTTCAATTACATGTCATACAAAGGGGACATGAACAAAATTATTTTTTCAAAATAAACAAAATTCTCCACTTTTAGGGAACACCCCACCTCCTTTGGAACTATAATCCCTCCCTCTAGCTTTACATTTCACTTTTCTTGTTGTCACCATTTTGCCTCCTTTTATCTTAGCCATTGTCCATTCATTTGCAAATCAAACCCCCTCACCTATATCCACATCACTTGCCAGACTTCATTCTACCCCCACCACTTTCGGCTTTCTCCTTCCTCCTTCAATCTGTCTGAAGAAAGGACCTAACCCAAAATGTCACTATTCCATGTCCTCCAGAGATGCTGCCTGCCCTGCTGAGCTACTCCAGCACTTTGTGTGCTTAAAAAAAAACTTAACAATGCCACCTAATTCAAAAGGTGCACCAAACATGTTCAGATACTTGAAAATAACAGAATAATGCAATGGAAGGGTCGTTTACAGGTCAATCAAATAATCAGCTTTTTCTAAAATTCATCGGATTACTTGGCTATGGACAATCATTTATAAAGTACCTTTAAATGTAGCAAAATGTTCCCTGGCAAATAAAAATTATTAAGCAAAATTTTGACACTGGTTCATATAAAAAATTAGCTCAATTTTACATGTATATTAAATCCCATGTACACTATCAGTGTACACTATTAAATTGTGAAATTGAAAGTATGGAATTCTGCACATGCATAGTTCGAAGTACAATTTCTGAATTTGCCTGTCATTTCACCCCTTCCAGGGGTTCTACTGTTTTGCACCTTTCCCCACAGATATCCAGTCAGCAGGTAGGATCTGATCGGAACTTAATGTATTTTGCAAACTAATGATACTCGAGGCATTGGGATTTGACATTTTAAATATGTGCAAGCCATTGGAAAAGTTTATGGTAATTAAGTTTTACCCAATTGTACATGATGAAATATTTATTTTGCACATGACAAATTACAATTGGCTAAAAATTGCACTTCCTCTAAATTTTTGTCTGCAAAATATTGCTATTGTCTCAACGATATTGATATCATCCTGGCTGCAAGACCAATGATGCAGTCGGCGTTTTCAACTCCGTCTAAAAACCCAGATTCTGTAATATAATATTGATGATCCTCGGTGACATATGACAGATAGATGGTGCTTAGGGTGTGGAATAGCAGTGACTTGTGGCCCAGTGCCAAAGGAGAATAAGGTAAAGTAAGCTATTACTCCTTACAAACATGCTCAAGGATCAGATTAGTACCCATGTGGAGCAAACCCCTATAATTAATGCATTCAATGCAACATTAACAATTCTTCATAGGGAAATGTCGATTAGTGTGACTTGCCACTGGTGAAGGAAAACTCCAATTCATGAAGTCACTTTTACCAACATTAACCACTAATGAAGAATGTATGGTTAACCAACCAGGATCACAAATATTCTGGATGATTGACAAGGTTGATGATTAGCAGGTCGACAAAGTGCTCACTTGTTCAATCTTCAATTACATTTACTTCAATTACAACTTTAAAGAGCCCTCCATCCTGAGCTTTTAAAAGGAAAATAATTCACCAAAAGAAACACAACTTAATTATGAAGAATAACGGGGGGGGGAGAAATCGAACCATAGTGGCTGGAAATAACACTTTTAATGAAAGCTATCAGTGGCATCGACCCAATAGCAGTGATATTCATGTTGGCCCACTAATTAGCTCAACAACAGCATGTTATTAATACTGCCCCACCAAATTATCCAGACAACAGTGTGACATGAATGCTAGACTACTAATTAGCCTGACAGTAGTGTGGTGTTAATGTTAGTCCACTAAATTAACCCAATGTGACATTATTACTGACTCACAAACAAGTCCAAGAGCAGTGTGATATTAATGCTAATCCACCAAATATGCCAAGCAGCAGCACAATATTAATGCATGCTGTCCTACCAGCTAAATTGGACCACTAGCTGCATAATATTAATGCTGGCCCATTAAATTACTCTTGCAGAAGCTAGTCCAATTAATTATACATCAAAGGGGAGACCACATGACCCATTACATCTGTGCTAGTGTCTGATTGAGCTGCCAATAACTTCAAAACTGCTCTTTGTCCACAGACAAATAAATATTTTGAAATGTTCATCCAATAACAGTTATGAATTAATCTCTTTCCAGCATCCTCTCTGCTAATGCATTCCTAACCCAATGCACAAAACAAAAAAAAAATGCTGAACATTATCCTTCAATAATTCCAACACTCAGGGTTTTATTTTGGATTTCCAGTATGTGCAGTTTTTTTAATTTTCAATTCCTGATTTCCACCTTCATTACTCAGATTGAGGTTTAACTGCAACCGCCCTTTTATTTCTCTCGATCTCCACGAGTTATTTGGCCAGCCAGCTCTTAGTTATATTAAAAAGCAGTAGCTACACTGTGATAGATGCTCTTAATAGAATAATATCAAAGAAAGGGGATTCAGGTTAATTTGTTGTCATTTCAGCCTCAATACTGGATCATAGCTGTGAAATCACATCTTTAAACCACTCAATGGAATGTTTTCGCAGCAGTAGCTTCCCACAGAGACAGTTGATCAGTTTGTCCCATATCCATAAATGTTGTCATGAAGATTAGAAATTGCATGATAAACTAATTTCCAGAAATTTTACTTATTAAATTAAATATGGTATGCTTCTATCATAGTTCATTTAATTATCACTGATAGGATATAGGCAAATTGAGAAGGTGCCAGTATTATAAGACAAAATAGAAAGATATACCTGCATTAACAATTTAAGAAGATCTGTCACTAGATGGCAGAGCACATCAATATTAAAACCCATGAGCCACGAAAGCACATGCGCGGGCGATACAGTAACATTAACAGAATTTCCTGCCCTTGCCTCGATCAGGACAATCATTTTCTGTAGCTTAACAGTAAACCATTCCGCAAAATAAAATGTTAAATATTTGTGAGTCATAAAGACCAGAAGCTGCAAGGGAGAGTTGAGCCAAAAATGTCACCTTAGCAAAAAAACGATCAAGGGAAACCACTATTCAAATAGTACTTTAAAATTACAATCTGAGGAGTTACAACTGGTGTGGTGGCCTACACACTCAACGTACATTTGCGTATGAAAGTCGATTATTTTCAAAACTATGCAAGGGGATACAGACTCACTACATCTAGGTTTCGGGGAAGGAAATAAAAGTCGCCATGGCACATTTCAACTTATAAATTACAGGCCCAAATGTACTAAAGATACCTGATGACAAGTTAAACAAGGGTTAAAATCAGAACTCAAAAGAAAACATACCCATCATAAGACAGGGAATAACTCACCACTAGTAGAAAAGTGTGGGAGTTAAAATTAGCCTCAATATTTACTTGAGGATTCTGGATTAGACTGAAGACTTAAATACAACATTTGAAGATGCTGATAGAAATAGGAGTTAGCACTGTATGCAGACGATCCATTAATAAAGTACGAAACGGCAAATTGCTCACAATTTATCAATTTAAAATCCTTAAGTGCATCCAACTTCATAACTCTCAACTGACAAAATGCAAAACTGTGTAAAAATAATGTGGTACATTTTGTTTTGAAAATTTTACATGGATAGGTGACTTTTTGGGTCAGGACCCAAACATCAAAATATATGAAAAAAGCTAGCGTTAAGTTAATGTAAAAACTTCAACCAGTTGGTCCAAGAGCACGGCCACGTATATCAACTGGGCTAAATGCTTTCTAAATTAGTTGGGAAGGTGGGCCAAGGAAGTCCAAATGGAATTTAACTGACAAGTTTATGGTATTGCACATTACATAGAAAATAGATGCAGGAGGAGGCCATTCATTGTGATCATGGCTGATCGTCCCCAATCAATAACCCGTGCTTGTCTTCTCCCCATATCCCTTAATTCCACTAGCCCCTAGAGCTCTATCTAACTCTCTCTTAAATCCATCCAGTGACTTGACCTCCACTGCCCTCTGTGGCAGGGAATTCCACAAATTCACAACATTGGTGTATCAAACTAGGAAGGGCTTACATGGTAAATGGTAGAGACCGAGAAAGTGTTCTGGTGCATGTTCCTGAAAGTGGCGAGTCAAATGGACAGGGTGGTAAAAGTGGCGATTTGACATGAGTACAAAAGCTGGAATATCACAAGTCATTGGTGAACCATCTAAAAGGGCCATAGAGGCTCAGTCAGTTTGCATTCAAGAGTTTAAACATTGTAAAATATTAAGTAAATCAGGAATTACTGCAAGAAAGTAGGTTATGGATTACCATCATTTTATTGAATGGCAAGGCAAACACAATGGACTAAAATTAGCCATTCCTATTGTACAGGTGAATGGTCGAGATCACACTAATTGGTTGCATCACAGCCTGGTTCAGCAACTCAAAAGGCCAGGAACTAAGGCAATTACAGTGAGAATTATTGCCCGGTCCATCGGAGGTATTGACCTTGCCACCATCGAATTGGATCCAGCAGAATTGCTACCTCAAAGAGGCAATCAATACTGTAGACCCACACCACGCTTGTCATGCTTTATTTTCGCTCCGACCGGTATGAAGGTGGTAGAGAATCCTGTAAACCGTGACTGCCAGGTTCAAGAATAGCTTGCATCCAGCAACTATTAGGCTTTTGAACACTCACCTCAGCAAATTTGAATTCCAATGGACCATCATTTATTGCATTGAGGACGGGTTTTTTGTGTGCAATATAACAGTCATTAATTTATTGAATTTTTAAAATTATATAATTTATCTTTGTGTATTGTTTTCGTTGGCTGCTACAAGTAAGCATTTCATTCCCATGTCGGTAAATAGGAAAAATTAAATACTCTTAACTTGATTCTTGTTTCTATTTGTTCTACTTTTATTCACAGAACACAGTCTACCTCCTAGATCAGTTGAAATTTTTGGGTTAATAACAAAGTGAAATACGAAATTGAAATCAGATACTGAAATGACATAAAAATTAAAGCAAAATTAAATAGGGGAGAGAAAATAGGAAGGAAATGTAACAAATGTAAACATTTTAGTTACGTTTTTGTTTAGTTTAGTTTAGAGATACAGTGCAGAAAGCCCTTCAGCCCACTGAGTCCGCACCGATCAGTGATTCCAGCACATTAAAGTCATCTTACACACACTAGGGACAATTTACATTTATACCAAGCCAATTAACCTACAAACCTGTACATCTTTGGAATGTGGGATGAAACTGAAGATTTTGGAGAAAACCCACGCAGGTCACAGGGAGAACATAGAAACTCCATACAGACAGCACCCGTAGTCAGGATCGAATCCGGGCCTCTGGCACTGCAAGGCAGCAACTATACCGCAGGGCCACCATGCCGCCCCATTTAAAATGTTAAAAATCGTCTTACCACATGTAGAAACAAGAGTTCACAATATCTTGTGTTTCCTTTCTGTGCTAGAAAGATTGTGTTGCATTGCAGAGACACAAATTTATTAAAAGCGTCCTCATCTTAAATCAGGGGTCAGCAACCTTGTTCTGCATAGGGGCCGGGACACATGTCTGTGAGCGGATGGCGGGCCACATCTATCACATGTACACATAGATCCTGCCCCGGATGGCAGGCATCAATCACGTGTTCACATAGATCCCGTCCCTTCGAGCACTGCCCCCCCCCCCCAGTTACTGGAGCTCATAAACATGGCGTACCTATGGACCATTGCCTTGGCTCTGTCCTGAAGGCGGTGCTCAAATACTCACACCCACTCAACCCCGGCCTATTGACAACCCTGATCCCGACAGTGAAGCCCAGACACAGAAGGTGCGCGGCCGTGCCGGCGACTTTGCGCAGGATGCGATACAGCCAGATCACGGCACGGTGCTCGGCGGCTCCGCAATTGCAGTCGCCAGCGCAGGCCTCCTTACATCATCTTCCCTGGGCGCCTCGGGCCCGGGAGGTACCAGAGATGAAGGAAGCAAGCGGGCCGGATGATTACAGAAAAAAAATACCCCTGCGGGCCGGAAGATTTCGAGTTACGGGCTGCATTCGTCCCGGGGGCCGTAGGTTGCCGACCCCTGTCTTAAATGCTAGCCCTAATTTCAACATTGAGTTGCGTTCACTCTAACAGCACAAATGCAGCAATTTTGCCACATTCATGTAGGTGGCGATAGGGGAGTTCCTTCTGAAAAGGCTAGATGTGGTAAAGTATGCCAACTTGCAATCTGCACCATAAAACTCTTCCAAATCACAAATCACTGGACTATTTATAAATTATCAATAATACATTATCCACCAAATTCTGCAGCACAACTTCAAAACTCAAGAATATTTGTTTATTTTTTTTATTTGAATCAGAACCTTTAGCTCATACAACAGGATATCCTGAAATGAAAAGGTGGGTAAAGGTTTTAAACATTTATAATACTAAAACTTCACAAGCTGAGAAGCAAGATCTCCTACACTTGACTGACTATTTTTTACAGGATAGATGCAACAAGTGAAATCCATTAAAACTTTGCTTGTAAGTAGGTGATAATATCTGGGCTCAGTTTGTGTCACAACCACAAAACAATCCTTTCTTCTTTCAGAAAGGAAACTACATAGGGGTGTTGCGAGGTAGCAAGCTCTTTTAGATCAGAACATTCTGCATTTATATATGAAAGTGAAAATGATTAGAAAGTGAAAAGTATTGGAACAGTGCATGAAACGTAAAGAGCAAGGAACAGCAAATCAATGTAGGTTACCTTAGTTTCTCCCGTCACATACAAATGATGCCATGTCACCAAAAAGAGTGTGCACCTAAAGACTCAATTTCATTTGAAACCAGAAATCAAATGAATTTTTATTTCCAGTCCAAATTTAACAGAAACTAAAAGGATACAAAACAATGGCAATCTACTTTGATGCACACTGCCAAACACTTCAGAATCAGATCAATTTATTCGCCTTGCTTGCATAAAATTCAAAGTAAATCAAATGCATACAGTAATGAATACAACACTAATACATGTGCATAAACAGCAGAATTGTGCCAGATTCTAGTGCAACATCCGAATAATGCAAAAGAATATTTAAGTACAATAACAGAATCAGTAAAAGAGGTCGAGTCAAGAATAAGAGAATGAGGTAGCACTACCTGGAAAGGGGTGTAAAAAAAACCGTTATTGGTTCAGGGGTCGCATAGCAGTGGGTAAACACTGTTCTTAAATTTAGGTGCTGAGTTTAAGCTCTTGCATCTTCTCCCACATGACAGAAGAGAAAAAAAGGTAATTGGCAGAGTGGAAGGCATCTTTGACAATACTTTCAGCCTTTCAAGAAGATGGTCTGGATCAGTGGTGGGGATCTGCGGCCTTCTAGGCCATTAAGTGCAGCCTTTTGAACGAATACAAATTTTGTAGAACAAATCCTTTTATTTTTATTAATATGTTTTTGTTCCGTCTTTTATTATACTTATTTTAATCTTAAAATGAACGTATTTAAAATACCAAAGAGTAAAATAAGATTCAACTAAATCATCCTCCCCGACTGACGGCCACAATTAAAACATTGGTATCATGAGGGCTATTTTAACACCTGTTATGCTCATGATTTAGTTCTAATGCGACTCTAGAATGTATGTTAACCTCCCTGCCTGACTGGCGCCACCACCGCCTGAGGCTGGTTGAAGAGAGGGAAAATGTCGGGGAGAGTCCGCTTGCGCGAAAATGAGGCGCGAAAGGTTGCATTGCTGAAAGCAAAGACAAAGGCAGTTATTTCAAGCAGCAGCAAGACCCGGAAATAATGCTACTGAAGCGACTTATAAAGTAGCTTATATATTCAGTAAAAAAGTCATTTAGCGATGTAGAAATCGTAAAAGAATGCATTGTCGAAGTTGTAGGATGCTTAGACCCCGATAAGGTTTCAAAGTACAAACAACTGCCTCATTCAAGCAGAACTATAACTGATCGGCAGCATGAATTAGCCCTCATCGTAACAGAACAACTTCACGCAATACTCCAAAAGGAAAATATATATTATTCAATGGCTATGGATGAATCAAATTATATTACTGACTCGGTGCAGGTTTTATACATCATTCGGGCCATAACAGAAGATTTTCTTTTAATACGAAGAGTTACTCGCTTTGGGCACTCTTACGGGTAGAACACGAGGAATAGATTTCTTCAACAACTTTCAAGATAAATGTCTTGAAGTTGGACTGGATTTGGTTAATTTAGTGAGTGTATGTACAGATGGTGCGCCTTCCATGACAGGAAAACGTGAAGGATTTATTGCACAGGTAAAAAAGGTATTATCAGATCCAGATGCTCTCATTTCTTTTCATTGTATCTTACATCAGCAAAATCTCTGTGCTAAATCTATTATTTTAAGTGACACTTTGCACCAAGTTATAAGTATTGTTAACTATATTCGTGCAAATACAACACGGCATCGTCAGTTTCGTAATATGCTAAAGTTGAATGATGAGGCATTCAGTGTGGATTTGCCATATCATTGTAAAGTGTGTTGGCTATCGCAGAGACAGGTGTTAGCAACATTTTTATCTTTCCGAGAACAGATAGTTAAATTTCATGAAGAACAGAATCAGCAATGTGAATTATTGAAAGAAGATTTCTATAGAAATACTGCATTTCTGTGTGATATCATGTCAAAGCAAAATGACTTGAATGTTTCTTTGCAAGGTAATATTAAGTCTATATATGAAGTGTGGCAAAAAATCCAAGCATTTCGAAAAAAAGATATCTTTATTCAAAACTCTTCTTCAAAATGAAATTTTGGATGAACATTTTCCCCAGTTAGCGAAGGTCATTGACGAGCAGGAGGATTCATGTGAATCATTTGAAGAATGCGCAGCTGTTATAAACTTATTAATTAAAGAATACAATGAAAAGTTCACTGACTTTGAGATTCATGACATTACACTCAAATTAGTATTTCAACCTCACCTAGTTGATGTCTCCAAGGCTCCTAAAGAACTACAGATGGAATTGATTGAGCTCTCAGAAGATGACATTTTAAAGTTCTTATTTGATGCTAAGACAGATCCAATTGAAATATGGAAAAATGCAATAGAATACCCACTTTCTTGCTTTTCAACCACTTATTGCTGCAAATCTACATTCTCCTACCTAACCCAAATCAAGACGCCCTTAAGGTCACAAATGACGGATACCCATCTAGAAGATCAGCTGAAACTGTGTACCTCCATGTTGCAACCAAATATTCAAATGCTTTCCCACAAAAAGCAGTCACAACAAAGTCATTAAAAGGTTAGTTAACTAGAATTAACAAAATGTTTACATTTTCTTGAAGTATACCTAATTGAAGTCTCTTGGATGCGGCCTTATTAGATTACAGCGAACTTAACGCGGCATTCCAACATGAAAAGGTTCCCCACCCCTGGTCTGGATGGAAGGAAATTAGCAAGCCTATGATGGACTGGCTGTGCTCGCCCCTCTTTGCATGTTCAAGTGGTCAAGAACAGAGCTGTTGCCATACCAGTTGACGCATCTTGTCAAAATAATTCCTATAGTACATCTGTAGAAGTTTGAGAGAACCCTCTTGGCATGCCAAATCTTCTCGGATGCCCCAAACATATATGTACACTGATGCCTCGGAACTTGAAGCTGTCAACCATTTCTCAGTGAATTAATACAGGATTATGTTTCCCCCTCATTTCCTTAGGTCAAAAACCAATTATTTTGTCTTGTTGACATTAAGTGCAAGCCTGTTGTCCTGAAAACATGTCCAAAGGTTCTCAATCTCTTTCCTATACTTTTTCTCATTGTTTTTGTAGATAGTTAATTTTCTTGCATGTGAATTGCAGGCTGTCCAGATTGTCTGGAAAACTGGCACAATGCGGGCTATTACTAATTTCTCACAGCACCTTACATGGTCAATGTTTGAGCCACTGGGCAGTGGTCATTTTCTTGGGGTCTGGAACGGTGGAGGTTTCCTTGATACCGACGGTGACAGAGGACTGTTGAAGTGAGAGGTTGAAGATGTCGATGAAGATTGAGACCAGTTAATTAGCACATAACTTTAGAACTTGTCCATGCACTCCACCAAGTCAGCTTCCAAGTGTTATCTGTCTTTTTGGGGGAATATTGGTACAGTGTCTAATGCAAAATGAAATCTAATTTCTAAATGCACCTGTAGAATCAAAACGGAATGCATTTCTCTTTATAAAGTTGCCTTGAAATTAAAGACACACGGTGTTTTGATTTGAAAATTCAAATTTATAAAACGGGGACTGGTCCTAAATGAAAACTTAACAAGTAAATTTTCAACAAGGACAAACTCCGTTTTGCAGTCTGGACCTTGGTTTCAGCTGCACTGCATGCAAATTGCCACAACAATTTCCCCCACTTCTGATTCATTGCCACTTGACAGCTTTTAAATGGAGATGTTCTAGGAACATTCAAAGCTATAAAGGACCTTCAAATATTGAACACTTCTGAAACTACAGCTTGCATTAGCAATAAAAAGCTGGCACCAGTCTCCGACAAATCCATCAATTCGTCAAATCAAAGAAAATAAGGGTCTTTAATAAACACTGATGTCACCCCAATGTTCATTGATGTTCATTTGAGAGTAGTGGAGATCAAAAAAGCACAAAACTCTGCTTTTACATTGAGAGCAACCCCATTGTCTGAACGAGAATTGGTTTTGGCAATAGCTGTGTCTGGAATTAACAGTTTCTTCCTACCATTGTTTTTGCCTAGCAGGCGTGGATTGTTGTCTAGGCTTGTATGCTTTGTGTGTTTTGATGATACAGCAATTACCATCAAAGAAAACACAAAACACCAAATCAACTGCATGTGTCTGTTGATTTTCTTATACCATCAAAGTGAGCATTAACATTTTCAGTTGTTTATAATTTTAAGCTCTGGATGTATTAATGGATGTGGAAATAAATTGAACTATCGCTCTAGAACATTAAACACATAAGCAGAAAAAGAGGCATCGTTTGAGATTATTAGTTATCTCGCAACCTTTGGACTTTGTTGTTCCCGCATCCTTCTATCTCCTAGAATTTGTTACTTACGCACCTTAAATCCCCTTCAATTTTAAGGTCACATAGCATGGCTTCATTTTCACAATTCATCGTGAATAGCCATTGGGCAACACAGTGGTGCAGCAGAAACATTGCTGCCTCACAGCACCAGAGACCCAGGTTCGATAGGAATTTGTTTGTTTGTCCCCGTGACCGCGTGAGTTTTCTCCGGATTATCTAGTTTCCTCCCACACTCCAAGGACTTACAGGTTTGTAGGTTAATTGGCTTCTATAATTTGTCCCTAGAGTGCTTAGGTTAGTGCTAGTGTATGGAGTGATCGCTTGTCAACGCGGACTCGAAGGGTCTGTTTCCGCGTTGCATTTCTAAAATCTAAAGAAAATCTCGAAACTCAGTTGATTAATAAATATAAAGAATCTCTTAAAAATGCAGAGAGTTATGATCTGGAATGATCATATTCCACCTGGGTACTCTACAACCAAACAATATGAACATTGAATGCTCCAATTTTAACTAACCTACACCCAGCCACCCCCACCCCCCCACCAACCATTTTACCCCCAACCCTTCCCTGTGCCCCACCTGAATGCACACCCACTTTTTTTTTTCATTTCACTGTTCTTCTCCACTTCCCCTTCCTCATCCCACCCCCCACCCCTTCCACCTACTTTCCTTCTCCTGGCTTTACATCTTACACCTCTTCTATCCTTACACTGTGCCTTTGCCCAATCATCTGCCAATCAAACACCTCCCTCACCTGTATCCACCTATCACTTGCCAAGCTTTGTCCAGGTCCCATTTCCCTTCCAGCTTTCCTCTCCCCCGCCTCCCTTTGTAATCAGTCTGAAGGCAACTCCTAATACAAAGAAGCATCATCTATCCATGTTCGCGACATATGTTGCCTGACGTTGAGTTACTCCAGCACTTTGTATTTTCTAGAATGTATTGCCTGAATGGGGATTCATAAAAGAATCAACAACTTTCAAAAGCTAGCTGGAAAGGAAAAATCTCAAGACAATAGACAATAGGTGCATTCAGACCTTCGAACCAGCCCCACCATTCACTGTGATCATGGCTGATCATCCACAATCAGTACCCCGTTCCTGCTTTCTCCCCATATCCCTTGTTTCCGCTACCTTTAAGAGCTCTATCTAACTCTCTCGAACGCATCCAGAGAATCGACCTCCACTGCATCCGAGGCAGAGAATTCCACAGATTCACAACTCTCTGGGTGAAAAAGTTTTTCTTCATCTCCAAATGGCCTACCCCTTATTCATAAACTGTGGCCCCTGGTTCTGGATTCCCCCAACATCAGGAACATATTTCCTACCTCCAGCGTCTTTATCTTTACTATCAATGCTCCTTATACCTGTAAAATTATGATATTCTAGATATAATCTTATATGTTTCAATAAGAAATCCACCTGCATGTGGATAAATAGCTCCCTGTCGGGTCGCAGCCAGAGAGTCAGAGTGGGCCATCACACATCCACGGCCCTCAGCCTCAGTACCGGCTCTCCACAGGGCTGGGTGCTGAGCCCCCTGCTCTACACCATCTACACACATGACTGCACCCCCGCCCACCACAGCAACACCATTGTCAAATTAGCGGATGACACTACGGTGGTGGGACTCATCTCCGGGGGGGGGCGAGTACGCCTACCGGGATGAGGCGGAGCAGCTGACAGTGTGGTGTGGAGAAAATAACCTGCTCCTCAACACCTTAAAGACAAAGGAAATAATAATAGACTTCAGGAAGAATAAAACAGATATGGTACCATTAATTATCAGAGGGGACTGTGTGGAGAGGGTGGCGGATTTCCGCTTCCTGGGAATCCATATTGAGGAGGACCTGACTTGGAGCGCGAACACCTCTGCGCTGCTGAAAAAGGTCCAGCAGAGACTGCACTTCCTGAGGGTGCTCAGGAGGAATAACATCACTCAGAGACTGCTGCTGTCCTTTTATCGGTGCTCCATTGAGAGCATCCTAACATACTGTGTATGCGTATGGTACACCAGCTACACAGCGGCTCAGAGGAAAGCGCTCCAGAGGGCCATTGACAACGCCCAGAGGATTGTCAGCTGCCCTCTCCTTACCTTGGAGGACTTACACAGTTCCCGCTGCATCAAAAAATCCCAGAGTATTATAAAGGACATTTCCCACCCTGGACACTCCCGGTTTGAACTGTTGCCGTCAGGCAGACGGTACAGATCTACAAGGACAAGGACAAACAGACTTAAAAACAGTTTTTAACCCCACTGCTATAAAGGTACTAAATGTAGCCGCCAAGGAACGCAGGTGCGATACATACTGAGGGACTGTGGTACACTGTGAAATCGACAGAAGGATGTAGGGTTGGGTGTTTATGCGTGCTATTTTCATGATATTTATTTTAGTTGTTTATATTTTTTTAATATTTTACCTTCTATGTATCGTTAGCTTTTAGAAATGTTTGAATGGTGCACTGACTGGCTGACACATTTAAATTTTGTTGTACATGGTTCATGTTATAATGACAATAAAGAAACTATTCTATTCTATCCCCTCTCATCCTAAATTCCAGGGTATACAAGCCCAGTCACTCCATTCTTTCAACATATGACAGTCTAGCCATCCCGGGAATTAACCTTGTGAACCAACACTGCACTCCCTCAATAGCAAGAATGTCCTTCCTCAAATTTGGAGACCAAAACTGCACACAATACTCCAGGTGTGGGCTCACCAAGGCCCTGTACAACTGCAGAAGGACCTCTTTGCTCCTATACTCAACTCCTCTTGTTATGGCCAACATGCCATTAGCTTTCTTCACTGCCTGCTGTACCTGCATGCTTACTTTCAGTGACTGATGTACAAGGACACCCAAATCTCATTGTTCTTCCCCCTTTCCTAACTAGACACCATTCAGATAATAATCTGCCTTCCTATTCTTGCCACCAAAGTGGATAACCTCACATTTATCCACATTAAACTGCATCTGCCATGCATCTGCCCACTCACCCAACCTGTCAAAGTCACCCTGCATCCTCATTGCATCCTCCCACAGTTCACACTGCAACCCAGCTTTGTGTCATCTGCAAATTTGCTAATATTACTTTGAATCCCTTCATCCAAATCATTAATGTATATTGTAAATAGCTGCAGTCCCAGCACCGAGCCTTGCGGTACCCCACTGGTCACTGCCTGCCATTCTGAAAGGGACAGATTAATCCCTATCCTTTGTTTCCCGCCTGCCAACTAATTTTCTATCCATGTCAGTACCCTACCCCCAATTCCCTGTGCTCTAATTTTGCCCACTAATCTCCTATGTGGGACCTTATCAAAGGCTTTCTGAAAGTCCAGGTACACTACATCCACTGGCCCTCCCTTGTCTATTTTCCCAGTTACATCCATCGTATCCATCAACATTATTTCAATTAAAATAGGACATGCTAGGAGCAGAAGCTGCATCCAAAAATCAGATGTTAACTCGACTTGCATGCTGAGCAGCAATTATGCTATAATAGGTAAGTGACAGAAAGACCAGAGGATTGGATCAAATCAAAGGTTTACAAATAGTGAAGAAAAATTTAACAGGTAAACGGAGGTGGATGTTTCAATTACATCACCATCTTCACAGGAAAACGAGAAACAGATCCGGTGATTTTGAAAGGATCCCAAGAAACAATGAGTAGAGCAGCTGCCCCATAACCTCGACCTTGGGAGCTGCCCACGTAAAATTTGCACTTTCTCCCTGTGATCATGTGGGTCTGCTGCGGGCGTTCCGGTGTCCTCCAACATCCCAAAGATGTGCAAGTCGGTAAGTACGCACACAGAACCTATTTGACAAGAACAAGGGCACCGCTCCAATCGTGTTACCCTCTGGTCTAAGCGTCTCTACCAAGCCTTCCGAGCGGCTGCAAAAAACTCATGAAGCTCCAAGACAAAACAGCAAAATCGATGGTTATTTAGTATATTCTAAATATTAATCACGGATGCACCAACACAGCATTGCACAAAATCAACAAAATACACTGCCTTACCAATGGAAGACCACATCTTGGAGCTTCCACCCCAAGTCACCAATCATCCCAACATGAGATGTTATCATTGTTATTCAACATTACTAGTCTAAATGTCGGAACGCCCAATTCAACACTGCCGAGGCACCATTCTCCTCATATGGACTACACAAGTAAAGATATAATTTTATCTCTAACCTACTTTGATCTTGTAACCCTTAGATTCCTGCAGATTTCTCTTGCACATCCATAATGACAACCATTTCCTTTGTTCAGATGCTGAAGTGATCAGAATTACCTCCTTAAACTATTTTACCTCCTTTATGATGCATCTCTTTGACCATATTTTTAGTCACCTTCATAAGTCATAATCAGTCCCCTGTAAAAAACATAACTGGATAAATTCACCGGGTCATGGTCTGGAGTTCCTCCAGCAGTTTGCTTTTTGCTCATGTTTCTATCATCTGCAGTCTCTATTTTACCAATCTCTGTCCAGGTGGCTCAGTGCCTAAATTATGTCTAAAATGTTCCTGTGAAACACTTGAAGCACGGCAGGATGCTTTAGTACATTATAGCCAAAATATTTTTAAATGCCCAAATCCATGTTGAGATAAGCAAATGCATCCAAAATTAACATGGTACAAATTAATGGGATCCCATTCATACTCTCACCATATCCCCAAATACACATAAAAGCAAGCAAATCAGAATCATAACATAGATAGGCAATTAAGCTTAGTCAGTGTGTATTTTCATTTCAGTCTATTCCAGAATGTCAAAACATGGATAAGATTTGCGTCCTTCTAAGGATGTGTTGGTTATTTGTCAATTAACTTTAATTAACCATATAACAATTACAGCACGGAAACAGGCCATCTCGGCCCTACAAGTCCGTGCCGAACAACTTTTTTCCCTTAGTCCCACCTGCCTGCACTCATACCATAACCCTCCATTCCCTTCTCATCTATATGCCTATCCAATTTATTTTTAAATGATACCAATGAACCTGCCTCCACCACTTCCACTGGAAGCTCATTCCACACCGCTACCACTCTCTGAGTAAAGAAATTGATTTGCCCCGATTCAGTTTCCTGCCCGGTAGAGGCTGAGCATGTTAACCTCTTCCAGCTGCTATGCCTCTTCCAACACTTCTCTCATACTAAACACCTAAAGGCACAGTTAATATAGCTTTCCGACCAACCCTCAGCAACAATCTTCCAACAACCACATGCACACATACAAACAATGCCTAGAAAGTCTAATTTATAAGCTAACTAAAAAAGGAACTGAAAGTCACATCGAGAAAGTGAGTTTGCAAGTCCATGTCTATCTACCTTGTTACTGACTGAAGCAAATTCCTATCCTCTTGTCCCACTGCCAAGAAAATGGCTGAATATTTACAAAAGTACTTTCTAAATCTAAATAAACCAATTTCAATCATATTCTAAAAAAAATGGACAGAGCTAACAAAGTTGAATGCAAGAGGTGCAGCCAAAAAGTTTCAATCATATAAAGTCTAAAAAAAATGGATTTTACAATTGAAGCTGAAACCAATAAGGACAGGTAACCGGAATTAGTATAAGGAGATGGTAAAAGGACAAGGTACAAGTCCAGGTAAGTCCAGAGTCGGCTCCTTTATCATATGGCTCCTCCCCATTAAAAGATAACCATTATCTTTTATAGTAACAGACCAAATCTAATCACACTGCTGCCAAGTGTTTTGATTGCAGTTCAATAAACTGAGTCACTTAATCTGTGTTAAATTATAAACAATATTAAAACACATGTCTTGGGCACAATTTAAAATGGGTAAAGGTCATTTCGGAAGTATCTGGGATAACGTGAGTAATAATATGGGCAAGTCAGCCAACAATCTTTTGAAACAAAGATCAGTATATGTTATAATATAATTTTGTTATCTCTTAAGGGCACAATGGGAACTGTGATATAAAATGATCCTATTTAAACTTAAGAAACAGTGGTTTAATAATTTGAATTTCTTCTTTAAGAAAGTATGTTTAGTTGTAATGTTCGCAAATTATGATTCTTGTGACAACTACATTAGTTATTTTTTATTTTTCAAGCTAGGAACTTTTTATTAGGACAAAGAAAACAGAACAGTACATCACAGGAACATAACCTGTGGGGTACAATATCCGTGCCGAAAATATGCCAAGTTAAATTAATTTTCTCTGCCTGCATGTGATCTATATCCCACCGTATAGAAGTGTCTATCAGAAAGCCTCAGACAGCACAACTGTATCTGCTTCTAACACCATATCTCCTTTAAACTATGCCTATCTCACTTTGCTTTGCCTGCTACTCTTTGATATTTCCACCATGGGAAAGGTTTTTGACAGTCTACCCTATCTATGCCTCTCATATAATTTCAAATCAGTCTGTTGGGTCTCCCCTCAACCGCCAAAACTCTAGAGAAAACAATTCAAGTTTGGATAACCTCTCCATATAGCTAATATCCTCTAATCCAGGCAGCATTCAGGTAAGCCTCTTCTGCACCCCCTCCAAAACCTCCCACATCCTTCCGGTAATCGGTAACCAAAACTGCACATAATATTCCAAATGCTGCCTAACACTGTTTCCTGACTTTTATACTCAATGCTCCAACCAATGAAGGCAAGCATTCTTAGCCACTATTTGTATATGACTTTCAGGGACCTATAGATCCTAACATTCCTCTGTACATCAAGGCTCTTAAGGGTCTTCCCATTAATTGTATATTTTCCCTATACATTCAACATCCCAAAGTATACTTCACACTTGCTCAGATTAAAACTCATCTGTCATTTCTCCCCCCATTTTCTGGAGCTGATCTGCATCCCTCTGTATCCTTTAACAGCCTTCCTCACCTTTGCCATCTCCAACAATTTCAGTGCTGTTTTCAAACTTACTACCCAACCCATCTCCATTTTCATCCAAATCGTGCATAAACCACAGATGCTACTATTAATTCAGTTCTTACATTCACTGCATCATTATCTTGCAAACCAATAAGATCTGAAATGTTATGCATTCAGATAGAAGCAAAACACACTGGAATTTTTAGGGATAATATCATTGCTATCTGTTCATCTAACGAACAGCATAAAATATTTGTGATGTGGAATTAATACAGATTATGAAGTGGTAATAATGCAGTTAAGCAGTATATTGCAGATTGTCTCAAAAATAACATTAGTTCCAAGTACCAGTTAATAGATTACACAAATCAAGAATCGATTGTAAATATTCTTCCTAAATGATTTTTAATCTAAAAAAAAAGGTACAACTTCAAGTTCCAAAAATACACTTCAATTCTGGAAATGATCTTTGCAAACTTCACCTCCTGAAACAAATAACTGGTCATGAGACTAAATGTCAGACAGGATGATGTCATTAGAAAGTAAAGACAACAGCCATGGATTACATTCCACAGGTTTGAACACAGCAGCTCGAGTGTTCAACCCATCCCCACAGATTTCATTATTAAACTTGGATTGAGGTGCCAATTCTTCACATAAATGAGGTATTGGAAAATCCAGCAACAAGCATTACCAAACATTTTCTGCAGACATTAACAGCAATGAGCTTTAATGGTTACAAAACTTTATTCAATGCTTATTATTTTGCCAAATGTGGATTCAATTGAACTGACGAAGCATGAAATAAACAAGGATTCCAACTCAGATGAGATAAGATCATAGAATACGAAAACAGGCCCATCGGCTCAAGTTGCCCATGCCGACCAAGATGCCCCATCTACACTTGTCCCACCCGCCGTGTTAGGCCCATATCCCTCAAAGCTTTCCTATGCATGTACCTGTCCAAAATTATTTTAAATGTTATAGTAACTGCTTCATCTATCTCCTCTGGCAGCTCATTCCATATCTCCAACACCTGTGAAAAAGATGCCTCTCAGGTTCCTATTAAATCTTTCTCCATTCACCTTATAAGTATGTATCCTTTATTGTCATTCAGACCTTTCGTGCCTTGCAGTGAAAACATAGAATAAAATAACAAAAACACACAATAAACACAAATTTAACATCCACCACAGTTAGTTCACCAGGCACCTCCTCACTGTGATGGAAGGCAAGAGTCTCTTCCCTCCTTGTTCTCCCTCTGCGCTGAGGCGATCCAGGCTTCCGATGTTGTGACCCCACCGGGTGATGGTAAGTAAGTTAGTGCCGCGGCTGAATCCGAGCTCCGCGAGCGGGCCAGTTCAAACTCCGCAGCCCAGGGCGAACGAAGCTGCCGCCCTCCAGTCCAGCGGACGAAGCTGTTGTTGCAGGAGCTCTGGAAAAACAGGTCACCAACCTGTGACCTGCGAGCTCCCGACGATGTTGTCCACTGGGCCCGCGGCCGAGCCTCATAGGCTCCGAAGTCGGGTCGCCACAGCCCTGAAGTCAGGTCGCTGCCGCCGCAACACCACCACAGCCCCGAAGTCGGCCAGCCCCGCGCTGGTAAGTCCTGGCTGGCTCTGCCTCCGGGGCCTCGAGGTCCCAGTTGGAGGCCGCCAGCTCCGAAATTAGGCCTCAGCGCAGACGGATGATACGCCAAGAAAAAGTCGCATCCCCCCGAAGGAAGAGACCAAAAACATGTTTCTCCCACCCCACCCCCCCACACATATACAACCTAATAAACTAAATTTTACTAAAACAGGACGAAAGAAAGCAACAACAAAAAAGAAAAAAAACAAGACAGTCTGTCTGGAACGCAATATCAGGGGTGTGGTGGTGGAGGCAAAGACAATAGTGGTGGTTAAAGGCCTTTTCAATAGACAGGGAATGGAGTGGTATGGATCACTTGCAGACAGGTGAAATCAATCTATTTTGGCATCATGTTCAGCATTGGCATTGTAGGCTGAAACACCAGTTCCTGTGGCGTACAGTTCGATGTTCTACAATTTGAATATATTTGCAATATTTTTCTGGAATAATAGCATTTGAGAATGAGAGATAATTCCATCGTAGATTAGTAATGGATAATTAACCAAGATTAGTTAACAAACTGACTGCAAGAGAGCATCTTGGAAATTGCCACCATAATGTGATTAAACAGAGTGTTAAATTTGGGAGGGAAAAGCATCACAACTCAAGATAGACATCCAAGGGATAACAAGTACACCAGGCAAAGCTCCTGATAGGCAACTGTATAACTGAGAAGCATTTAAATATTGTTGTCATTCAAACCAATATGATAATAGCTCTAAAAAGGAAAACCTCCTCTTGCAGGAAGACAACAATGCTTAACCAACTAGCTGCAGGAATTTTAGCTAAAGGGTGACCATGAGGAGGAGGGGAGGACTGACTACAAGGCAAAGGAGGGAGGGAGGGAGAGATTTCACAATGTTACATCAGCAAGTCATGAGAAGGGAGAGACATCAGAAAGTAGGTAAAAAGGGTTGCAAGAGGAGATGGAAAAGAACTCCAAGCAGAATGTTAAGGGTGTCAAAATACCAGGATCAGTATGTCCTTTAATTTCTTATAAATTATATACAATTTTGACTGCTCAGCTCAAGTTATGGAGCATTACTGTAACTGAGTACACATTACATATACATTACATTCAGAGCTGGTGCAAATTACATAAAATCCTTGTATTTTCATTTCTTTGCATTACCTACACGAATGAAACAGTTTCTGATGTCCTTTTCAAGTAAATGTTTAATCAGCCTTTTTGTTCAAAGAGTTTTTTTTACCAAAAATGGAATTTACTCAAAGAAAATGGATCCCTCACTGCTGCATCGACTGTCTCATTAATTCACAAGAAAACTCATTATTTTAAATGTAACTACTAATAATGGAAAATACAAGAACAAAAAAGCACATCATTTTAAGTAATGCTACTACAAATGAAGTTTAATAAATGAATGTAATGAAGATAATGATTTCACTACAGCTTGGATGTTAAGACATAACCATGACCTTTGACATTAAAATGCTGCACTGAAATCTCTGACTATTTTTTTTTAACTCTATAATTCTTCTGCAACTGAAAAAAGATTTTCCATTTACTCAATGAACAACATTCATGATTTAAAGCACCTATTAAATTCTAGCTTAGCCCCCTCCGACTCTCGCCACCAACCCCCTCTGCCACTCACCCCTCTCTAACCTCCTCTGCCACCAGTCTTTCCACATTCCTTGTCTGTCTTTGTACCCTTCCGTTAAATCTTCTGTGCAATCAAGCCATTTTTAAGAAAACTGATCATAATGACATGGATTCCTTTTTATTTCAAAACTCAACTTTTCCTGCCCCCCAGATCAGATCACATCCTACTTGATGAAATTAATTGAATATTATACAATGCTTTATTAAACATGCACCATTTGGTCCCATCACCCATTCATCTCCCAGCATCAGATCCAGCTCCGCTTCCTTTCTAGTGGGGATGATTACACGGATTAAGTTCCCTTATACATTTGCACCTTCTGCCCTACTTCCACGTTATATCTCCTCTGTAGTGTCTGCATCTTTCTAAAAATGTAACCACTGCAAAAATCAACTCCATAACCAGCAAACACCTTCAGATGAGGAATGGATAGAACTATCCGACTAAGAAAAAAAACATTAAAGGAATTCACAACATCAGACCAAAACCACAGAGTTGCACCTTGTCAGCTTTGAAAAATCAGAAAGTAGCTGAGAATGGCACCCGCAATAGAGGTCCAACTAAAAAAAAACTGTGGTTCACATTGACTTTAACTAATTCCACACTTTTTCCTGAGCTGCCAGCAAAATATACAATCTCAAAAGACAGCAAGTCACCAGGTGACTGTACGAATAAACTCCAAACTTTGGGGATGCTAGATTAATTCTGTAAAAAACACTCCGATTCATTTTCCAGGGATTATTTTTTCAGCTGGGGTTCACAGCTTTGCTGATATTTCCTCCAGTTCCTCGTCAAAATGCATTGGTCAGCCATCCATGTTGTTATTCGGTGGCAGGAATGGAAAATACTCGTATCTGCCCAAAGCAGAGAGCAATTTAAACAAACAAGTTAATTTCTATATTAGACCACATCATAATGTATCATATTGGAAATATGGGGTTTATGCAGTAATATGCATGGCAGAGAGGGGGGGGGGGCAGAGAGGGAGGGGGGACAGAGAGGGAGGGGGGCAGAGGGGGGGGAGGGGGGGGGGGGGGAAGAGAGGGAGGGGGGGCAGAGAGGGAGGGGGGCAGAGAGGGAGGGGGCAGCGAGGGGGGGGGGGCAGGAGGGGGGGGCAGAGAGGGAGGGGGGGCGGGGGAGGGGGGGCAGCGAGGGGGGGGGGCGAGGAGGGGGAGGGGGGCAGAGAGGGAGGGGGGCAGCGAGGGAGGGGGGCAGAGAGGGAGGGGGGCAGCGAGGGAGGGGGGCAGCGAGGGAGGGGGGGCAGAGAGGGAGGGGGGGCAGCGAGGGGGGGGGCAGGCGAGGCAGAGGGGGGGGGGCGAGGGAGGGGGGGCAGCGAGGGAGGGGGGCAGCGAGGGAGCGGGGCAGCGAGGGAGGTGGGGCAGAGAGGGAGGGGGGGGCAGAGAAGGAGAGGGAGGGGGTGTCCCATCTCCCCCTACCACCCCCCAACCCATTTCCCTCCTCATTTCCCTCATCCTCCTCCACCCACTTCCATTCCCTGTGCCAGGACCTACCCAGGTCGTAGAGCAGTGCCAGGGCCTGGAACTCGTACTTGGCCCAGCCCTGACGTGGTTCCAATGGTGGCTTTACTTCCGGCCCCCACTCCAGCTCGAGCACCAGGCTCGGCTCCAGCCAGGGCCCGCGGCTCCACCCTGACCACCAGCTGTCGGGCGCCGGCAGCAGCCGTCACGTGGGTGCGCTGGCGTGGCCCTCCCTCCCAGAGTGTCCCGTCCTGCCTTGCGTGCAGTGTGATGTCACTCGGGTGCGCTGGAGTGTCCCGTCCTGCCTTGCACAGTGTGATGTCACTCGGGTGCGCTGGAGTGTCCCGTCCTGCCTTGCGATTCCCATTTTGACGTCACTTGGGGATTTTCCCCCCCGAAATGGGTGAGTTTTCTGGCTTTTTAAAAAATGTAAACGATTAAAAAGTGCGGAAATATAGGTGGGAATGAGACGGGAAGATGTTTATCACCTCGAAGGGAAAAATGTGAGTAGAATGTGTGAAAATGGGATGTTTGGAAGAAAATAGGAAAATAGAAATTGGCACACACACACACAAACAAGACAAGGAGTTTTAGTAATAGTATAGAAGATAACTAAAATCCAGGTCTCCATGGAATACAACAGTGGGCTCCCACCATGTCCAGATTTTTCAGCGTGTAACAGTGAGGGCAAACCTGAAAATAATATCCCAGACCAAATATTTCAATGGCGAAAGTTCAAGCAAGTTTGAGTACTATTCAAGGCACTCTAATACAATTGGTCATACAAACAATCAGATTACTCCTGCATTCCGGCAGTTCAAGTAACAAAATTATGCCCTTTGGGAATTTATAAATCACTCGCAAAAATTGAGATATAAAATAAAAATTCAAATCTTGCAGCATATATGAGAGGGGAAAAAAATGAAAGAAACTGCAAATGTTGTCAATTTCTGACCAGGATTCATGCTGCAAGAAAATCACAGGGTTTCCAACAACAGGACCACTCTATAACACAGGGTGCAGTGTACAAGCATACTTTAATGCTTTTATTTCAACATTTATTCTCCTTTGTGGTGGCAGAGTGGCACAGTCCACAGAGCTACTGCCTCACAGTTCCAGTGACTTGGGTTCAATCGTGACTTGCAATGCTGTCTCTGTGTGGAGCTTGCACATTCTCCCTGTGGCCATATGTTTTTTTCTTGGTGCTACAATATCTTGCCACATCCCAAAGTCAGTTGGTCACAACATTTTGCCTCTAGTTGCAGGGGACTAGTAGAATCTGGGGGTAGTTGATTAGAATGTAGGGAGAATAAAATGAAGCTAGTGTATGTTTAGCATAACACAAATTGCTTGGTGGTCAGCATGGACTCAGTGGGCCAAAGGGACTAGCACCATGCGGTATGACTTTCACATTCCAAAGGAAAATACAGATTCAATACAGGTTTTGATACATAAATGCATAGCTGAAAGGACAAACCAATCCATCAAAGCTATCTGTTCAGACAGGATGCAATGTATCATATGCGTATTTGGTATCGTCAGTGAGATCATATTCTACTCAAGACTGCTGACAGCTTCCTTCTCTCCAGAGATGCTGCCTGACCCGCTGAGTTACTCCAGCTTTTTGTGTCTATCTTCGGTTCAAAAAGAGAATGCTGTAGTGAAATGCAGTTTTAGTCTACTAATTGGACATTGATTGCACACAAAGCAAGATCAGTTTATCAAAACACAAGGAAAAACAAACTGCAGTCAATAAGGAGAGCAATTTCCCCAAGGTGTACATCTAGGATCTAAATTATTCCACTTTGGGAGAAAATTAGTGCAGAATCTAACATTTAGTTAACATTTAAAAAAATGCCATAATTTCATTGTTTAAGTGAAAACACCAAACCTAATTGAAATAAGCTTCTGATAACATAGCCACTTTATCTCTTGACTGTTTATCCTTTTGTTGCAGACATCCCAAGCAGTAGCACGAGGCAAAGATTCAAAGTTGAAGTGATATTTCTACAAAATGTATTCATAAACCACAGATAAATATAGGACAAAGTGGATGTTAAGTCCATTATACATGAGGAAAGTGACAAAACTAACCAGAAGACACAATAGACTCAATACTGGAATCTGGAGCAAAGGAGAAAAACTGCTGGAGGAACTAAGTGTCAAGCAGCATCTATGACGGGAGGAAAGAGATACATTTTCAATGTTTGAGTCAAGGCCCCGCATCACTACTAGTGTTCTGATGCAGCCTCTCAACCGGAAATGTCTTTTATTCCTTACCCGCCCCTGATGCTGCTCAAACTGCTGAATTCATCCAGAGGTTTGTTTTAAATTAGGATTCAACTATTACACAAGATAACTTGTCATGCATTTTGCTTTCTGGAATATCATATTGTACAATCTGACCTTAATCCTAGTGTCTGCCACACATAAACCACAGCTTTAAACTTTCAGCAATACAATCAATATATTGACCTTTTCCAAAACACAACACAAAAGTTCAACTGTCGAACTTTTCTACATTTCAATAATTTATGAAAAAAAATGTGCCACCTATCTATTCACTGCATGTGTTTTTATGCAACAGTACATTTTATAGTCAGCAATGCAAGCCTTGGAACCATATGCAAACATCAGCTTACCATTGTGACATGAAACTCAGCTCTTTGTTAGACCGTTATAAGGAACTGTCAGCTCAGGTGTGCATAATAGATTGTCAGGTGTTATTGAAGATCAAAAAGGGATTTCTCCATTATCACAGAAAGCCTTTCTCCCTCAGCAAACATCAAGGTTAAATAGTACATCAAAATGATTCAATGCAAAACCTATAATTTCAATTCTTCACATCCCACCATCTTGGGACTCCCAGTCCTTCCCAGAGGTAGTGTTTCTTCCCATCTAGTATCCTGCACTCACAAAAGGGTCTCCTGTGCATTGAGAAACCAAATACAGATCGGGTGATGATTTAAAAAGCACCTTTGTGCAGTCTGCAGAGGCGATAGAGCTTCCCGCTTCTGGCACTTTAATTCCCCATCCCATACATCCGCTTCTGTCCATGGCTTCCTATATCATTACAATGAGGCCTAACACAAACTCCAACATCATCTTCCTTCTAGACTTGATAAGTAATTCCACAAATTCATATAATGCACTTTTTTTGATATCTGAATCAGCTATTCATGCAGTTTTTAATTGCTGTGTTTTTCTTTCTTTATTAGCACAGCCTGGGAACATGCCACAGCCATGAATTTCAAACCATTTGCATTCCTTTTATTCCCACTCTCTAACCGGACTCGTTCATTCTCTCCTGATGCTGGTTTAAATCGAAGGTAGACACAAAATGCTGGAGTAACTCAGTGGGACAGGCAGCATCTCTGGAGAGAAGGAATGGATGACGTTTCAGATCGAGACCCTGCTTCAGACGGATGTCAGGGGAGTGGGCGGGACAGAGATAGAATGCAGTCAGAGAGTAAGTAAGACTGATGGGGGAACTGAGAAGGGGGAGGGGATGGAGAGAGAGTGAAAGCAAGGGCTATTTGAAGTTAGAGAAGTCAATGTTCATACCATTGGGGCATAAGCTATCCAAGCGAAATATGAGGTGCTGTTCCTCCAATTTATACTGGGCCTCACTCTGACAATGGAGGAGGCCCAGGACAGAAAGGTCAGATTGGGAATGGGAGGGGGAGTTCAAGTGCTGAGCAACTGTTTCAGGTAGGTTAAGATGGACTGAGCGGGGATGTTTAGTGAAACGATCACCAAACCTGCGATTAGTCTCGCCGATGTCCAGAAGTTGACACCTGGAACAGGTAGATGAGGTTGGAAGAGGTGCAAGTGAACCTCTGCCTCACCTGAAAAGACTATTGGGGTCCTTGGATGGAGTCGAAGGGGGAGATAAACAGACAGGTGTTATATCTCCTGCAGTTGCAGGGGAAAGTACCTGGGGAGCGTGTGGTTGGGGTGGGAAGGGACGAGTTGACCAGGGAATTGCGGACGGGAACGGTCTCTGAAGAAAGCAGAAAGGGATGGAGATGGGAAGATGTGGTCAGTAGTGGGATTTCGTGGGAGGTGGCGAAAGTATTGGAGGATTATATGCTGTACATGATGGCTGATGGGGTGGAAGGTGAGGACGGGGGGGGGGGGGGGGGGGGGGGGGGGGGGTTGGCACTGTCCTTGTTGCGAATGGGGGGGGAGGGGGAGCAAGAGCGGAACTGCGGAATATCGAGGATATCCTAGTGAAAGCCTCATCTATAATGGAAGAGGGGAACACCCGTTTCCTAAAGAATTAGGACATTTCCAATAATCTAGTATGGAAAACCTCATCCTGGGTGCAGACGCGGCATAGACGGAGGTATTGGGAGTAGGGGATGGAGTCTTTACAGGAAGCAGGTTGGGAAGAAGTATATATTTCGCTTGGGTAGCTTACACCCCAGCAGTATGAACATTGACTTCTCTAACTTCAAATAGGCCTTGCTTTCCCTCTCTCTCCATCCCCTCCCCCTTCCCAGTTCTCCCACAAGTCTTACTGTCTCCGACTACATTCTATCTCTGTCGCACCCACTCCCCTGTCATCAGTCTGAAGAAGGGTCTCGACCCGAAATGTCACCTATTCCTTTCGAGAGATGCTGCCTGTCCCGCCGAGTTACTCCAGCATTTTGTGTGTAATCCCAAGATTGCTGGACAATGCCCAGTTTTGAGCTGCGATCCATTTAGAAGAGTGGAATGTCACACAATGAAGGAACTTTGTATCCAAAAGGATTGTACTGTGGCCACTCCAACCAATAGTCATGACATCCATAACATTAGCAATTAGTAGCCAATGCTTGATGGCTCTACAACGGAATTATACTTTCAGGAAGTATGTCACTGCCAGTATCTTAACATTGAAATGACAGGAAAGTAACAGGATTATTTTATACAAAGTATCATTGGTAGTATGTGACTGCTCTAATTTCATTCAGCATTTCTTGTAAAATAAAATTTAAAACCCACCTAAAAGATTACTGATACCATTCCCATGAAATCTTAAACTCAAAAGCAACATACTTTATGAACATAGAGATAACACAGAATCTGAGAGGAGTAGCTTTAGCCAATGTTGCAAAATTGAAGTCAACGCAACAGGCATCAGTAACATTGTTGAACTGCAGAAAATGTAATAAAAATTCAAGGCTCTTCAAGATATCAGGCATCACATACCACTGTTCATCTCCATGTCGGGAAAGAAAATAGGTATGTAGAATTGGCATTTTATTTGTGCCTGCCTTTGAGATTAATAGATGGATCAAGTTACCATGCACCATTAAATGAATGGTGGACTTGTGAGAAGCTATTACCTTGCCTACCTATATTCCTCAAATTACTCAATGTCAACATAGCTAAATTGAAATCAATGACTCGCAAAATTAAATTTCAGATCTGTTTTCTCTACCAGATTGGCAGATAAGCACAATATATTGCATACAACCCCAGAAAATTAGCAAGGTCCAATACCCGATTCATTAGTTTGGTGACAACTTGACAGTCCAGGCTCAAGAGAAGTCTCAGCTTGGAATTATTATCCAGAAGCTCCTTTTAGGTTCCTGATGTGCAGTTTTGATTTGGCGTAACTGTGGATATTGACGGACAAATACTCCATCTACCCCTTCAATCCAAGCTGGCATGGGAAGCATCACAATCCAAGTGAGATGTGGATGGATTACCATCATTTTTGCTCCACACCCATTATAATTCACAATTTTAAGAAATAAAAAGTCAAATGAGAGTGTAAGCAAGGTGTTAGAGGTGGTAGCAGACCCAGCTTCTATCTTCATAGCGAGTCGATTTTGAAAGTGCTCCCCATTACTGCACAAGTTTCTGCCAGGTGCTCCAGTTTCATCCCAAAGAAGTGCTGGCACAGGGATAATTTACAGTAACCAATTAAATGCAAGTGGCAGGAGAATCACAAGTTGCCGGGAATGAAATGGGGCTAGAGAAGAAACAATTTTAGCCCAACTTCCTCAGCAAGAAATCTACAAGGTTTGAGTAAATGTCTGAGCAGCAACTTTACTTTCCAGATGAAGAATCACATTGAACCTGCGCCAAATTATTTTTAAAATCTTCTGTCCTTATTGAAAAGGCTATTGCTATTCCTGAAAGTAGTTACATTACACATTTTTAACACAAGAAAATAAAATGACATGTAGGGATAGCCAGTTGTATGTTATAGACTGTGGAATGCGCACTGCAGTCACAAATAAAGGGAATGAGTTTTTTTATTGGTAGCACATGTCTCAGCAAACTTTCATATTTTGTGACTCTGTTAAAATCCAGCCCAGCAGATGCATTGCTAGTCTCTGAAAGGAGCAGTTGCAAAAAGTGACGTAATCCAAAAAGGAAAACAAGAAAATAATGTGAGTGGGACTCCAAACCCCTCATCTCAACATTTCCCCAGCCAAACCCCCATAGGATCTTATAAGTTTGAATAAGTTCTTCTAAACTCCATGGAAATCAGACCCAAACTATTTAATCTCTCTTGAAAGGACAACCCTCTAATCCCAGGAATTAGCCTGGTGAATCTCCTGTGAACTGCCTCCAATGTTACGTAATCATTTTTTTTAGGTTATTGGAACAAATATGCACACAGCATTCCAACATCTTGTACAACTGTAACAAAAACTTCCTATCCTTAAACTCCAAACCATTCACTATCATTTGCCTTCTTAACAACATATTGGACAGGCCTGCTAACTTGGGAAAAGGGGAAGTACAACGGGATCTGGGGGGTCCTTGTTCATCAGTCTATGAAAGTAAGCGTGCAGGTACAGCAGGCAGTGAAGAAAGTGAATGGCATGTTGGCCTTTATGACAAGAGGAGTCAAATATAGAAGCAAAGAGGTCCTTCTGCAGTTGTACAGAGCCCTAGTGAGACCACAAGTATTGTGTGCAGTTTTGGTGCCCTAATTTGAGGAAGGACATTCTTGCTATTGAGGGAGTGCAGCGTAGGTTTACAAGGTTGATTCCCGGAATGGCGGGACTGTCATATGCTGAGAGAAACGAGTGGCTGGGCTTGTACACTGGAGATTAGAAGGATGAGAGGGATTCTCATTGAAACATATAAGATTGTTAAGGGTTTGGGCACACTAGAGGCAGGAAACATGTTCTTGATGTTGGGGGAGTCCAGAACCAGGGGGCACAGTTTAAGAATAAGGAGTAAGCCATTTAGAACGGAGACAAGGAAACACTTTTTCTCGCAGAGAGTTGTGAGTCTGTGGAATTATCTGCCTCAGAGGGCAGTGGAGGCATGCTCTCTGGATGCTTTCAAGAGAGAGCTAGATAGGGCTCTTAAAGTCAGGGGATACAGGGAGAAGGCAGGAACGGGTTACTGATTGGAGATGATCAGCCATGATCACATTAAATGGCGATGCTGGCTCAAAGGGCCGAATGGCCTATTTCTGCACCTATTGTCTATAATTATACATACAAACTTTGGTCAGTCAACCAATGGTTGACTGACCAACCTTCCAGTCACAAGAGTATGACAGCGTTTCCATTTGCTTTCTTCAATGAGAGGAGGAGAGTTAGAAGTGAGTCAGAGGGGGAAAACAGTTTAAAACTGAGGAATTTGGTTTGTAAATTGGTAAATTAGGCAATTTAGCAGTCAATATTAGCAGGACGGCTCTTAAGGAGCGGCCTTGTGAGGGACGTGCCCTGTGAGTAAAGTGTGAGTCTTTGGCTCGAGAGTCTTCGGCGAGGAGGCTGAGGAGAGGAAGCTTCGCAAAACGCTGGACAGGGAGAGACAAAAGAAGGAGATGTCAAGCAAGCTGATTCAGTGTGATACTTGCAGTACGTGGGAGGTCAAGGACACTGCTGGTGCCTCTGGCTACTACAAATGTGAGAAGTGTATCCAGGTACAGCTCCTGAAGGACCGTGTTGGGGAACTGGAGAAGCAAATGGATGACCTCAGGTTCGTCTGAGAAACTGAGTCGTTCCTCGAAAAGTCCTACAGTAAGATTGTTACACCTAAGGTACTGGAAGAGAGAAGGTGGGTGACCGTGAGAAAGGGAGGGAAACATGGAATGCAAACGTCCCCGGGTGTTGTACCTTTTGTGAACAGGTTCACCCACTTAGAAGCTGTCTGGACAGAAGACATTATCACACTGAGCGGCGGATTGGCTTGCGAAGCAAAAAGGGCTGTTGAGGCAAAACCCAAAGAGGCCAACGTCAGGCAATGCCATTGTATTAAGAGACTCCATTGTGAGAGGTACAGACAGGGGTTTCTGTGGGAACAGACGGGATTCGAGGATGGTATTGAGGAGCGTATGGCCAAGTGTAATAGGGGTCGATGTGAAAGGTGAGGATGGTATGCTCCCTCTCTGGTTCCAGGATCCAGGATGTCACGAACAGAGTGCAGAAAATCCTCAAAGGCGAAGGTGAACAGCCGGAAGTGGTACTGCATGTCGGCACAAACGATGTCGGAAAAAGGGGGATGAATATTCTGCAGCATGACTTTAGAGAGCTCTGAAAAATGTTGAAAAGCAGGACCTCCAGGGTTGTTACCTCTGGTTTGCTTCCAGTTCCTCGAGCTAGCGAGAGCAGGAACAGGGAGATATGGAACCTGAATGTGTGGCTGAGGAACTGGTTAAGGGGGCAAGGATTTAGATTCTTAGATCACTGGGATCTGTTTTGGAGTAAGGGGGAACTCTACAAAAGGGACGGATTGCATCTTAACAGGTGGGGGACAAGCATTCTGGAAGGCAGGTTTGCCACCACTACACGGGTGGTTTTAAACTGAATAAGGGGATAGTCGAGGACGGAGTTAAAAGGAGAGTAAAGGGATGGTTAATCACCCCAGAATTAACGGGAAAAGGAAGCTCATAAAGGGATAGGAGCGTATGGCCAAGTGTAATAGGGATCGATGTGAAAGGTGAGATGCGTAAGGAATTAAAAGCATTGTTTATGAATGCGCGAAGTATAAGAAGTAAAGTAGATGAGCTTGAGGTTAGAGGTTGGTAGATATGACATTGTGGGGATTACTGAGACGTGGCTGCAGGACGATCGGGCCTGGGAACTTAATATTCAGGGTTATACATCCTATGGAAAGGACAGGCAGGTGGGCAGAGGAGGAAGGGTAGCTCTGCTGGTGAGGGATGGAATTCAGTCCCTTGCAAGGGAAGACATAGGGACTGACGAGGTAGAGTCAATGTGGATTGTTGAGGAATTATAAAGGCAAGAAGACACTAATTGGTGTTATCTACAGACCCCCAAATAGTAGCCCGGATGTAGGGTGTACGTTGCAGCAGGAGTTAAAACTGGCATGTAACAAAGGTAATGCCACTGTGGTGATGGGGGATTTCAATATGCAGGTAGACTGGGAAAATCAGGTGTGCTCAGGACCCCAAGAAAGAGAGTTTGTAGAATGCTTCCGAGATGGATTCGTAGAGCAGCTTGTAATGGAGCCGACCAGAGAAAAGGCAATTCTGGATTTAGTGTTGTCAAAAGAACCAGATATGATAAGAGAACTAGAGATAAAGGAACCGCTCAGAGGCAGTGATCATAATATGATGAGTTTTAATCTGCAATTTGAGAAGGATAACGTTAAATCGGAAGTGTCAGTGATGCAGTTGAAGAAAGGGGACTATGAAGGCATGAGAGGGGAGCTGGCCAAGGTAAACTGGAAAGGGATTCTAGCAGGAATGACAGTGGAACAGTAATGGCAGGAATTTCTGGGCATAATCCGGAAGACGCAGGATCATTTCATTCCAAAAAGGAAGAAAGATTCTAGGAGGCAACCGGGGCTGACAAGAGAAGTTAGGGATAGAATAAAACTAAAAGAAAAGATGTATAACACAGCAAATAGTAGCCGGAAGCCAGAGGATTGGGAAACTTTCATAGGACAACAGAAGGAAACAAAACAGGCAATACGGGCTGAAAAGCTGAAGTACGAAGGGAAGCTGGCCAGAAATATAAAGAAGGACAGTAAAAGCTTATTTAGATATGTTAAGGGAAAAAGAATAGCAAAGTCAAATGTGGGTCCCTTGAAGGCAGACACAGGTGAAATTATTATGGGCAATGGCAGAAGAGTTGAATAGGTACTTCGGAACTGTCTTCACTAAGGAAGACACAAACAATCTCCCAGATGTACTGGAGGACAGAGGATCTAAGGGGGTAGAGGAACTGAAAGAAAATTTCATTAGGCGAGAAATAGTATTGGGTAGGCTAATGGAACTTAAGGATGATAAATCCCATGGACCTGATGGTCTGCATCCCAGGGTCCTCAGGGAGGTGGCTCTCGAAATAGTGGACGCATTGGTGATCATTTTCCAATGTTCAATAGATTCAGGATCAGTTTCTGTAGATTGGAGGATAGCTAATGTTATCCCACTTTTCAATTTTCTTGCTTACAAGAAGGAGCGAGAGACTCACCTTACACTATTAAAGCATAATACCACAATCCCACTATTCAAGAAAGGAGCGAGAGAGAAAACGGGGAATTACAGACCAGTTAGCCTGACTTCGGTGTTGGGAAAGATGCTGGAGGCAATTATTAAAGAGGTAATAATGGGACATTTGGATAGCAGTAAAAGGATTAGTTCAAGTCAATATGGATTTATGAAAAGGAAATCATGCTCGACTAATTTTCTGGAATTTTTTGATGATTTGACAAGTGAAATGGATGAAGGGGTGCCTGTGGATGTAGTGTATCTAGACTTTCAGAAAGCACTTTAACCACATGTGATTTTTTTTCCCAATTACAAATCTCAAATTGTGGAGACAAATAAATAAATGATGGGTCTTTGTCCAAAACATCATGGAGGGCACTGTATGCTGTACTTTATTTATTGATGTGTGTTTTGTAGAAATGTTTCCAAACTGGCAGCCCCATAATCTACAAGAAGCAAGTAGTTGACTTCAGGGATTGAAGCCAAGATGTACAAGTGTCTACCTTTGTAGACAAAGTAAATCTCAAGGCTGCTATCATCTTGTATCATGTGACCCAAAATAACAACACTTTAGAAAGATTTGGGAGTGAAAACTTCACGAAATTGTAATGTGGCAACAAGTGCGTTCGTTTCATGGGTCACTTGCATCGATATTGGACAAGTCTATCATTAAAAAATGGGATGATCACAAAGGCTTTGAATTTCTTAGTGGGGTAGGGCGCTCAGGCCTAAAAAGTTCAAAAGCAGTTCCAAAAACAAGGGAATGGAGTAGAGTAATAGAATGTAGGGAATTAGCAAAAAATATAACGTAATTAATCATTAAATAATTAATAGGATGGCACTGTGGTGCAACTTTTAGATCCACTGCCTCATAACGCTAGGAACCCAAGTTCAATCCTAACCTTGGATACTGTCTGTGTGAAGTTTGGATGTTCTCCGTGACAATGTGCAAAAATATTGAATAAATAAACCGTGCACGTGGAATACACTGAATACATTTTAGGCACAAATTTAGCTTGCCAAGTAGATAAAATAGCAGTACAAGGGCAGGACCAAGTTAATGGTTTCAAGACCATTAGACTGGATACGTAGAAGATACTAGTAAAGTTGTTGCATGTGGGTGGGGTGTTGAGCTACTGCTGTTGGAATAACTTAAGTCACGCACAGTGATTAAGATCCATAGACTTTATTAGCGTTACAGCACAGGTAACTCAAGAGTGAGAAAGAAAGGGCAGAGAAGCTTTCTGTTAAACTAGTGGGTGTCGCTGCAAAGTATGACTCATAACATGAGTGACACGACATCCTCCCTCTTAAAGAATTAAATGTCAGTACAAAACCATTGACTAAATAAGGCATGAATAGCCTTTGATAATAAGCTGAAGGAAAGTCAAACATAGCCCGGGTACTTCACGGTGGGCTTGCAAACACGACCAGCACGTGTGCGATATAAACCATCTCCATTTTTCCCCACCGGTGACAGAGCTGGTAGCTTCTCGGATGACGGAGATTGAACCAGCATTCCCAGTGGTGAAACCGGGGACTGTGGCGCAGGCAGAGGGGGCATCAACATTGGCAAAGCAGCGGTTCCTGAAGTGGGTTGTTGTGCTGGTGTAGGCGGATCAATGCCGCTGGACACGGACAGAAGTACACTTGTATGGTCTAGATAATACGGAGGTGGAGCTGGCTCATTCACAGGCAGGATATGTTGTCTGTTACGCCCGTAGGTGCCGCAATCAGCACTGACCAGATATGAGCACGGCTCAGAAGCAGTTCCAGAAATTACACCGATACAGTCATGGCCTTTGTCAGTTTGCAAACAAACCACCTGCCCCTTGGTTAATGGTGGCAGCGGCCTACTTGTTTTGTCATACCACTGTTTTTGAATGTCACGCTTTTGTTGTAACCTGGACTGGACGTCCTATGGTGGAACCACCTGTGGGATCAATGCCTGATCTGCCACAGGCACCGTGGCTCAGGTCTGCCTTGACAATAAACGTTGAGCAGGTGAACCCAAAATGGGATTGTGGGAGATGTTGCGCAAGTTGAGTAGATCCAGGAACACGTCGGAATTCGCTCTGTACGAACATTCCATGAGCTGTTTGGCACTCTTGACAGCTTACTCAGCTGGTCCATTCGACTGTGGATATTCAGGGCTACTGGTGATATGGCGAAAACCCCAGCGTGTAGCAAACTCCTTGACGTATTGGCTGGTAAATTGGCTGCCGTTATCAGATAACAGTATGCACGGAGCTCCGTGGTCTGCAAAATGGTGAGCAAGCTTCGAAACTACCCCGCGAGAAGTGGGGCTGCAAAGAAAATCTATGTCAAACCATCCAGAATATGAATCTACAAGTACCAGGTACTGCTTGCCATGCCATTCAAATATGTCGGTTGCCACTGTAGACCATGGGAAAGCAGGAGCCGGATGTGAAAGAAGTGGTTGCTTTTGTTGATGAGGTGCCAAGCTGTCACACACTGCACAGGACGCCACATTCTCGGTGATGTATTCGGCCATGCCAGGCCAGTAGAACATGTTTCTTGCCCGCAGGATGGTGGCTTCAGCGCCTGGGTACCCTGCATGGAGAGCGTTAAAATACTTGCTGTGCAGTGAAGCAGGGACAACAGCCTTGTGTCCTTTTACAATAATGCCATCTTGCAGCACTAGCTCATCGCGGACGGCAAAGAAAGGCCAAACTGGCAGCAGAACATTGTAGTGTTTGTCTGGCCAGCCGCTGATGCTGATCGGAGGTTGGTGGTCAGTTTCAATCATGACCGTATGTCCGAGGATAACCCTCCATATAACCGATAAAGCCATATAACCATATAACCGATAAAGCCGTTAAATTTCTTGCAGGCGAAAACAACCAGCAGCAGCTCTTTCTGAATTTGGGCAGATCATTGTTCTGTGTCAGTCATAGTGCACGAGGCATAGGCAACACGCTTATTGCTGCTACCGTCATTTTGAAGACATGCTGCGCCCAGACCGTTTTGTGAAGCGTCACAAGTCAGTGTGACCTGTCGTTTACGATCAAAATAAGCAAGAGTAGGAACACAAGGTATCTGCTGCTTAAGAGTGTCGAACGCCGTCTGCTGTTGCTCGTGCCAGGTCCAAGCAGTGTCTTTGTGTGTAAGCTGGTGCAACGGGGCTGATATTTCACTGAAGTCCGGAATAAATTTGCTCAAGTAGTTAACCATACCAACGAATCTCTGCAGACCGAGCACATCTGTGAGTTCCAGCAAAATCTGCCAGAATCAACTCTTGGGCATCTAGAACAGTGAACACAGTTGCCTCAGCCATCTGCGCTGCAATCTCGTCCACAGTGCGCATGGGATAGTGAGGTAGTTTAATGACTGTGTTTAAGTCCTTAGAATTGATACAAATCCGTATTTCGTCTTTATTCTTCTTTGTTGCCAAAACCATGGTGGAAACCCAATCCGAGGGGTTAGCGACGGGGGCAATCACATCTAGAGACACCATTCTGTTGAGTTCACTTTGAACACGGTCCAGCATAGCATGGGGAATCTTGTGTGCTGGACGAACAACTAGAATTACCTCAGGGTTAATGGTAATTATGTACTTAACTGGCAACATGCCTAGTTTGTCATCAAACAAAGTTTTGTATTGTGTCAGGATTTGTTGTCTAAAGTCACAGGTTGTAGTCAGATAACAAACAGAAGGGCTGAAAGAGACAAGTCCCAGGTTGCGACAAGCATTGACACCCAGCAGGGACAGCACATTCGCACGAACAACATAGAAACTCAGGTTGTGGACACGCAAGTTAAGACAGCAGCGTAACTCAACTTGACCGATAGGGTGCACTGGACCTCCTGCAAATGGGAGAAGGGAGGCAGCCGTAGGAGTGGCAGTCTCTGCTTTTCGCAACTTTTTCAACAGATCACATTACACCTGGCCCCCGTGTCAACTTTCAGATAAAGGTTTTTGCCATTAACGAGCAAAGCGACCTTGGGGTCTAGTTGTTTGTGCATTAAATTAGATTAGGAATGCATATCGAAGTCAAAACCTTCGCTAGCAGCCTGCAAATCCGTGGGAGCTGGTTGAGAGAATTCTGAGAGCAAGTTCTCATGGCCAAGTGAATTAACAGATTGCCTTGTTTGAACTCTGTTGCTACGCGAACTACAACATCTGAAGAAATGATTCTGTTTGTTACAAAATGGACATAACATTCCATACGTAGGGCAATGGTCACGAGCAGCAGCATGCGAACCCCCACAGTTAAAACAGTTGTCTATCAGTCTCATGATAGAGTTGTCGGCCACTTGAGAACGGCGAGTGATTTGATAAGACATGCCAGCAACATTAATTTCACGTCCAGCAGCGTGCCCTAAAACTTTTGTATGAGCGTCAGCCATTTCAGCAATGCGACAGCAGTTTTCAGCAGTCTCTAGAGTAAGCTCAGCATCCCGCAGTAACTCATCGTATAATTTATCATTGCGGACACCACAGACCAAACGGTCACGGACTAGGCTATCACATACATCCCTGAAATCGCATCGATTGGCAATGTGCTTCAACGCACTCACATACATCTCCACAGGTTCACCCTGTCTCTGACTTCACGAAAAGAACAAATGCCTCTCCATGACCAAGTTAGTACATAACTCACATAGCTGCCAGAATTTGCATAGTAGACAGTCAGGGTCTCGGATAGACTCATCAGGAGCGATCTGGACACCAGCCGGATCAAATCTAGCCAGCTCATTATGAAATCGTCTGGCACGTCGAGCAGCTTCTGTGCCTGCTAGATTAAGAAGAATTGACGCTCGAACACCGGGAGCAGCAGTAGGGCGAGCCACTTCAATGTAAATTGAGAAGTCTTCTTCAAATACGCGCCACCGTTCTGCGAGGTCTTCGTCAAACACCAGGATCTCTGGTTTTCTGAGAGCAGAAGCCATAGTAATATATACTGGAGAAAACAACAAACTAAAATAAAAGCAATATAATTAAACAAGGAGTGAGTCCGTACATTCTGACACCATGCTGAGCTTCTGCTGTTGGAATAACTTAACACAGTGATTAAGATCCAAAGACTTTATTAGCGTTACAGCATAGGTAAATTCATCTTAGCACATAACTCAAGAGTGAGAGAGAAAGGGCAGAGAAGCTTTCTGTTAAACATGTGGGTGTCGCTGCAAAGTAACACGAGTGTCACTGATCTACATGGGGGGAGAGGTGGTTGGTGGTGTGGTAATGTAAAATGCGAAGAAGTGGTCATCGTGATTAGTGAGGAATTTATTTCAACCATAAAGAACAAACAAAAAAGAATGCAAGACTGATGAGAGTTGAGCTTCCACTCCTTGGTAGCAACAGCAATTGTAGATTGTATAAACTGCAGAGAGAGGGACAGCATTTAGAATGGTCTTAAAATTTTAAACTTACAATTTTATTTTTTTACTTTCAGACAGTTAAGAATAAATAAGTGTATAAGTGATATTCTTGAAAAAAGTAAAGAGGCAAACAAATAAGCAAAAGGGAACATGAATCTGTATTTGATAAATCAAATTTAACTAGTCTGATTACATTTTCCTTTTGATATAGCCAGTGCAGAAGTTGTGGTGCATTTGGACTTCCAAGAGCATTTGATAAAAATGACACAAAGCAACAAGGTTGAAGGAAGTCAAGGAAATTTTATTTCAAAACTGAACGAATAGGAAATGCAGCTGTAAGAAACATGCCTCGGGAAAGAAAGCAGCTAGATATACACCGGAGGGTGGGATGGCATTATCTGTGGGCAGTCCCATGGCTACTATTTCTTCTGAAATGCTTTATCAACTTGGATTTGTGTGCACAGGAGACAATTTCAAGATTTGGAGACAAAACCAGTCTAGTGAGGCTATATGGGTGGAGCTGAGGAACAAGAAGAGATTATCAGGAATGTAGTACCCCCCCCCAGAATAGGTAGTATGGTAGTATAGAATTAGAAGAACAAATGTGCCAGGAGATTGTAGTCAGCTGCAGGTTTAAGATAGTTACTAGACCAAGTGCGGCCCGTTGGGCCCTTCTCCCCAACGCAATATTCCACCACTTACCCATAGCCCACAACTGCGCGGGCGCGGCTGACTTTTTTTAAAGATTAAAAGAGCAATAACTTGTAAAAGATAAGATCAATGTGAACGCATCTCATTCTCCCTCTTCATCCCCTATTCCCCTCCACCATTATCCTCCCGCTCCCCACCCTCTACCAACCCTCCTCTGCTTCCTCCTCTCACCCCCTCCCCTCCTCTCTCTTCCCCCCCTCCATTACCTCACCATCCCTCTTCTTTCCCCTATCCTCCTCCATTCCCCTCATCCCCCAGCACTCCCCCCTCCTCTTCACCCTCCCTCTACTTCCCACCCCTCCTCCCCAGTCCCACCCTCACCTTTCCCCTACCCCCAGTCATTTCCTCCCTCCATAACCCCTCTCCCCTCCCCACCCCCTTCCTCTCCCTCTATCCCCCTCCTCACCTTCCCCCTACCCCACCCCCCACTCTCCCTCTTCAGCTCCCCCACTGCCGTCCTCTCCCTATTTCCCCCACTCCCTACCTCCCCCACCTCCTCTCCCTCTATGCCCCACTCACCTCCCCCCACTTTCCACTCTCTCTACCCTCTCCTATCCTTCAATCCCCCCCAGTCTCCCTCTTCACACCAGGATTTCGATGTAAACCACCGCTGGCCCCTGTTTGCTCAACCACGTCGGCGATGAAGTTGTAGTAGAGGCGAAAGCTGTCAGGGGGACGGCCCAAGCAGTCTGGAGCTGCGGGAGGGGGAGGGAGAAGCCGAGGCTGCGGCTTAGTCCTTACCCCGGGTCCCGCTCCTCTCCCTCCCCGCGGGCCCGGAGCAACAGCCTACGCAGCCCGCACCGTCTCGAACCTCAGCCCATCCTGAGATGGGAAGCGGCTTTCTCATCTCCTACTCCCTCCCTCACCTCTCCTTTCCCCTACCCTCAGTCACTCCCTCCCTCCATAACCCTCTCCCCTCCCTACCCCCCTCCTCTCCCCCACTACTCACCTCCCCCTATTCCACCCCCCACTGCCCTCCTCTCCATCTATCCTCCACTTCCCCTCCTCCCGCACTCTCCTTCCTCACCTCCCCCCATTTTCCCCTCCCTCATCACCCTCCTCCTCCTCTCCCTCTCTCCCCACTCCCCCTACCCTGCTCCCGCACACCCCCCCCTACCCCCCCCCCCCCCCCCCCCCCCCCGCGATTTTTGTATGTATATGAGATTTGGGATCCCATTGTGACGTCATTGTAACGTGGTTGATGGGCAGGGCAAGTGGAAAAGTGGTTTGAGTAAAGTTTGTTAAAATGCTCAACTGGGGTAAGGCCAACTTTGAGGTTGTGGGAGAAGGTCTCGCTCAGGTTGACTGGAGCAGGTTATTTGAGGGGAAAGGAATATCGGTCAAGTGGGATGTTTTTAGAAGTGTACTGAAGAAAGCTGAGGATGTACATCCCCGTTAGAGTGAAGGACAAAGCAGGCAAACGTAAGGAAGCTTGGCTGACGAGGGTAATTGAGACGTTAGTTAAAAACAAGAAGGATGCATGGGACAGGTATAGGCAGCTAGGATCCCTGTAGGAGATTCGGGATCTAAGCAGTAAACTAAAAATAGGTAATCAGAAGGGCAAAAAGGGGCCATGAGATAGCTTTGCCAGGTAGCATTAAGGACAATCCCAAAAGATTTTATAAATACATAAGGGGGAAACGGTAACTAGAGAGAGCGTGGGACCTCTCAGGAATCAAAGCAGTCAGTCACCTCTGTGTGGAGCCACAGGAGATGGGCAAGGTCCTCAATGAGTATTTCTCCTCTGTATTTACCAAGGAGAAAGACAGTAGGACGGTGGAAATTTAAGCAGTTACTGGAAGTGTCTTGAGAGCAGTCAGGGTTACCGTCGAAGTACTGAAGGTACTGTCGTGTTCAAAGGGAGACAAATCTCCAAGGCCTGATCAGATATATCCGAGGACATTGTGGGAAACCATAGAGGAAATTTCAGGAGCTCTGGTTGATATTTACAAGACGTCCTTTAATACAGGAGAGGTGCCGGAAGACTGGAGGGTGGCAAATGTTGTGCCTCTTTTCAAGAAGGGGTGCAGGGAAAATGCTGGGAACTGTAGGTCAGTGAGCTTAACATCTGTAGTTGGTAAGTTACTGGAGAGTATTCTGAGGAATAACTTAAACAGGCATTTGGATGGGCAAGGGCTGATTAGGGACAGTCAGCATGGTTTTGTACGTGGGAGGTCATGTCTCACAAATCTAATTGATTTTGTAAGACGTGACCAAAAAGGTTGATGAGGGCAGAGCTGTAGATTTTGTGTACATGGATTTCAGTAAGGCGTTCCACAAGGTTCCGCATGGTCGTCTGCTCTAGAAGGTTAGATCGCATGGGATCCAAGGAGAGATAGCTGAATGGATAGTAAATTGGCTCCATGGAAGGAAGCAGAGGGTGGTGGTGGAAGGTTGCTTCTCTACTGGAGACCTGTGACTAATGGTGTGCCTCAGGGTTCGGTGCTGGGCCCATTACCAGTTGTCATCTACAGCAATGATTTAGATGAGAACATACAGGGCAAGATTAGCAAGTTTGCTGATGATACAAAAGTTAGTGGTTTTGTAGATAGTGAAGATGGTTGTGAAAGATGATTGTGCAGCAGGATCTGGATCGATTGGCCAGGTGGGCAGAGGAATGATTGATGGAATTTAATACAGAGAAGTGTGGGGTGTTGCATTTTGGGACGTCAAACAAGGGCAAGACCGACACAATAAATTGTAGGCCTCTGGGTAGTGTTGTAGAGCAAAGGGATCTAGAAGTACAGGTGCATGGCTCCTTGAAAGTCGCAGGTAGATACGGTGGTCAAACAGGCTTTTGGCACATTGGTCTTCATCAGTCAGAGTACTGAGTATAGAAGTTGGGAGGTCATGTTGCTGTTATATAAAACTTTTGGTGAGACCGCATTTAGAATATTGTGTTCAGTTCTGGGCACAATGTGACAGTCACGGGGTGACGCCTGTATGGTTGTGAGTAGTGGTCCAAAGAGCCGCACCTTTTTCTGGTCGCCACTGGATTTTCAACATTTTGACATTTTTCGGCAACCTGCTGCGACTATGACGGTGCCGGCAAGTCGCCAAAAAAAAAATCATGAAAGTGGGACAGGCCCTTCAGTCTAAACTAAACTAGATCCACTGTGTTTTTACTGAATGGCAGAGCAACCTCAAGGGACCATGGAACCTACTCTTGCTCTTATTTCTAATGCTTTTATATTTCTTCCATTCTTGTCAACAAATGTTATAAAGGACTGCTCCAATTTCCTCCGGCTTGGAGAGGATGCAGAGGAGATTTACAGGAGTGAGATACTGGAACAGTGGTAGACAGAAACAACCAGGATTGTTCGCATTAGACCAGAGGAGGCAGAAAGTGATATGGCAGAAATGTTCAAAATATAAGGGGCCGAAAACTGGTTAAGTACAAAACGGTGAAGCATGAAGAGGATACACATTTAAGAACATTCACAAACGAATTAAAAAGGGGGCATGAGAAAATATTTTTGTATTAAAAAATGCAGTGACAGGTTAGCATCTAGAATGGATTGCCTTCCAGGGTGATGGAGGCAGAATTAATAGTTGCATTCAAATGGGAGATAATTCAGTGAAAGAAAATAAAATGCATGTCTTTAAGGACAAAATGGGATAAGCTTTAATATACTTCAGAGGGTCAACGGACTCAAAGGGCTTATCAAGAGTCAATGGAATTAATGATTTGGATGAAGGCTTTGTGGCCAAGTTTGCGGATGGTGGAAGGGCAGGTCGTGCAGACAAAACAGGGACTCTGCAGAAGCTTAGACAGATTGGGAGAGTGGGCAGAGAAGTAGCAGATGGAATATAGTGCAGCAAACAGTGCAGTCATGCATTTTGGTAGTAGGAATAAAGACTATTTTCTAAATGGAGAGAGAATCCAGAAATTGGAGGTGCAAAGGGACTTGGGAGTGGAAAGGGACTTGGTGTAGGATTCCCTAAAAGTTAATCTGCAAGTCAAGTCGGTAGTAAAGAAGGCAAACGCAATGCTAGCATTTATTTCAAGCGGGCGAGAATACAAGAACAGGGATGCAATGCTGAGACACTGTAAGGCACTGGTCAGACCGTATTTCGAGCAATGAGCAATTTTGGGCACCATATCTGAGGAAGTCTGTGCTGGCCCGCGTGAGGGTCCAAAGGGGTTTACAAGAATCATCCCAGGAATGAGTGGGTTAACATATGATAGTATTGGACAGCACTGGGCCTGTACTTGTTGGAGTTTAGAAGAATGAGGGGGGCTCTCATTGAAATGTATCGAATAGTGAAAGGCTTGGATAGAGTGAATGTGAAGAGGATGTTTCCACTAGTGGGAGTGTCTGGGATCGAGGTCGTGCCTCAGAATTAAAGGACGTTCCTTTAGGAAGGAGATGAGGAGGAATTTATTTAGTCAGAGAGTGGTGAATATGTGGAATTCTTTACCCCAGAAGGCTGGAGGCGAAGTCAATGGATATTTTTAAAGCAGAGATAGGATACAGTGTATTCAGAAAGTATTCAGACCCCTTCACTTTTTCCACAATTTGTTACGTTACAGCCTTTTTCTAAAATGCATTAAATATTATTTATTTATTTATTTTTTTAGTCATCAATCTACACACAATACCCCATAATTAAAAAAAGCGAAAACAGGCGTTTAGAAATTTTTGCAAAGTAATTAAAAAGAAATAACTGAAATATCACATTTACATATGTATTCAGACCCTTTACTCAACACTTTGTTGAGGCACCTTTGGTAGCGATCACAGCCTCAAGTCTTCTTGGGTTTGAAGCTACAAGCTTGGCACACCTGTATTTGGGTAATTTCTCCCATTCTTCTCTGCAGATCCTCTCAAGGCCTGTCAGGTTGGACGGGGAGTGTCAATGCACAGCTTTTTTCAGGCCTCTCCAGAGATGTTCGATCAGGTTCAAGTCTGGGCTCTGGCTGGACTCAAGGACATTCACAGACTTGTCACGAAGCCATTCCTGCGTTGCCTTGGCTGTGTGCTTAGGGCCGTTGTCCTGTTGGAAGGTGAACCTCCGCCCCAGTCTGAGGTCCAGAACACTCTGGAGTAGGTTTTCATCAAGGATCTTTCTGTACTTTGCTCCGTTCATCTTTCCCTCGATCCCGACTAGTCTCCCAGTTCCTGCCGCTGAAAAACATCCCCACAGCATTATGCTGCCACCACCATGCTTCACCATAGGTATTGTATTGGCCAGGTGATGAGTGGTGCCTGGTTTCCTCCAGGTGTGACGCTTGGCATTCAGGCCAAAGAGTTCAATCTTGGTTTCATCAGACCAGAAAATCTCGTTTCTCATGGTCTGAGAGTCCATTAGGTGCCTTTCAGCAAACTCCTTTTACTGAGGAGTGACTTCCGTCTGGCCCCTCTGCCATAAAGGCCTGATTGGTGGAGTGCCGAGTGGTGGGTATTGTCCTTCTGGAAAGTTCTCCCATCTCCACAAAGGAACTCTGTAGCTCAGAGTGACCATCGGGTTCTTGGTCGCCTTCCTGACCAAGGCCCTTCTCCCCCGATTGCTCAGTTTGGCCAAATGTTTGGCCAGTTAGTCCTGGTGGAACCAGGATGCATCCGAGCTCAATTTTCAGTCTCACAGCAAAGGGACTGAATACATGTAAATGCGATATTTCAGTTATTTATATTTAATTACTTTTCAAAAATTTCTAAACACCTGTTTTCGCTTCTTCATTCTGGTGTATTGTGTGTAGATTGATGATTAAAAAAATGAATTTAATCCATTTTAAAATAAGGCTGTAATGCAACAAAATGTGGAAAAGGTGATGGGGTCTGAATACTTTCTGAATGCACTGTAGATTCTTCATTGGTGTGGGTGTCAGGGGTTATGGGGAGAAGACAGGAGAATGGGGTTGGGAGGGATCCTAATTCTGCTCCTATCACTTATGACCTTATGAAATGATTGCTTACCAATTTCATAGATCGACTCTTATGAAATTGACAAGCAATGTTGTACAGCACACACAGAGGCTTTTTGGCCCATTATGTCCATACTAACCAAGTTAGTCCCATCTGCCTGCATTTGGCGCATTGCCCTCTACACCCATCCTGCAATACAATACGGTTTATTTGTCACATTGCACATAAAGTGCAAGTGAAAATATACCCATATATCTGTCCAAAGCACAAACTACTGGAATAACTCAACAGGCCAAGCAGCATTTGTGGAGGGAACAGAGGCAACATTTGAGATCAGGACCCTTTTTCAGACTTTACTATTTACTAATATCACAGGCTTTAACAGTTTCTATTCGATCTTACTCTGCCAAAATACCATTTAAATAGTGCAACAAATATTTCAGCAATTTATTATCCTCACCAAAAAAAAATTTGGCACAGACAATGTGAGCCAAAGGGCCTGCTCCTGTGCTGTACTTTATGTCCATTGCTTTAAATAGTATCCATCCAAATTAAAATTACTCAAGTTAAAAAGTGCGTAAAGAGCCATACAAGTTCCAAAAATGTTTAGTTAATTGATCTTTGAAGCACCACTTAAGTTGACATATTTTCATTTCAAGTCTAATCTCCCATTAACAACCACGAGGTAATGTAGAAAACAATATGAAGCTAATTATCTTCATGAAGAAAGCTAGAGGAAATAGAAGCAATTACTAAAATGTCTTGTACATTTAATTCTTTGGAGTATTTACTTACTTTAAAACATTTCAGAGAAGTTGACAACATATTCGCAGTCTATGCACGATGCATGATAGATACAACAGGCAGAAAGACAACACAGTAATAGCATCCTGGAGTAAAATGTGCTTTTAAATAGCGTCTTAGCTGGGAAGCTGGGATGTAATGTTAAAATTGTACAAGGCATTGGTGAGACCAAATCTGGAGTATGGTGTACAATTTTGGTCGCCCAATTATAGGAAGGATGTCAACAAAATAGAGAGAGTACAGAGGAGATTTACTAGAATGTTGCCTGGGTTTCAACAACTAAGTTACAGAGATAGGTTGAATAAGTTAGGTCTTTATTCTCTGGAGCGCAGAAGGTTAAGGGGGGGACCTGATAGAGGTCTTTAAAATGATGAGAGGGATAGACAGAGTTGATGTGGACAACCTTTTCCCTTTGAGAATAGGGAAGATTCAAGTGGTAGCGGTGTGGAATGAGCTTCCAGTGGAAGTGGTGGAGGCAGGTTCATTGGTATCATTTAAAAATAAATTGGATAGGCATATGGATGAGAAGGGAATGGAGGGTTATGGTATGAGTGCAGGCAGGTGGGACTAAGGGGAAAAAAAAAATTTTTTCGGAACGGACTTGTAGGGCCGAGATGGCCTGTTTCCGTGCTGTATTTGTTATATGGTTATATGGTTAACATATCCCAAATAAGTCAAAAGATCCTAAATTCTGAAGGTTTGGCAGGCGAATGTTAAGAGTTGTTTCCATTAACTTTCCTAGAACAAGAGGTTATGGGCTTTGGATATGGTTTTGGCCACTTTATCAGCCTACAAACTGAAGGGCTGACAAACTGTGTGAAACATCTTATACGTTATTTTATTAGTTCTGATTAAAGAACAAGTGCAGTCCAAAATACCAGGAGAAATACAATTATTTTTATATATTTTTTTAAATATAAATAGTTTTAGGTGATCTTTTTTTGCCATTCTAATCCACGCAGAGACGACCTTGATCTGATGCATCATTCTAAACACAGCAACATACACAATAAAGGCAATGCAGTGAAGTTCAGTCTAAATGATGTGCCAAGTCGTGATGCACTGCATGATCCAAAATACATACTAGTTGTTAAATATTAAGCTGGCATGAATCACACAAGAATTTCTACAGGGAAGGGCACAAGAAAGGCAAAGAGCATGAATTTTCTTTCCAACCTCCCCGATAAGTGTAGGCCCAATATAGCGAATAGGCCCATGCCTTACACAAGTGCTATTTGCAGACATTAAAACTCACCAGAGCTTCTCCACAGATGAGCTACAGATTCCAGAAATAACACTAATACTTTGCATTATTGATAACCAACTGAAATTATCTTTGAGGAGTCAGGTTTAATTTGTTTTTCATTTTACAGACAGTACCCTCCATAATGTTTGGGACAAAGGCCCATCATTTATTTATTTGCCTCTGTACTCCACAATTTGAGATTTGTAATAGAAAAAAAAAAAATCACATGTGGTCAAAGTGCACATTGTCAGATTTTATTAAAGGTCATTTTTATACATTTTGGTTTCGCCATGTAGAAATTATAGCTATGTTTATATATAGTCCCATCCCGTCCCCGTCCCCCCGTCCCCAATTTCAGGGCACCATAATGTTTGGGACAAATGGCTTCACAGGTGTTTGTAATTGCTCAGGTATGTTCAATTGCCTCCTTAATTCAGGTATAAGAGAGCTCTCAGCACCTAGTCTTTCCTCCAGTCTTTCCATCACCTTTGGAAGCTTTTATAGGTGTTTATCAACACGAGGATCAAGGTTGTGCGAATGAAAGTCAAAGCAGCCATTATGAGACAGAGAAACAAGAATAAAACTGTTAGAGACATCAGACAAAACCTTAGGCTTACCAAAATCAACTGTTTGGAACATCATTAAGAAGAAAGAGAGCACTGGTGAGCTTACTAATCGCAAAGGGACTGGCAGGCCAAGGAAGACCTCCACCGCTGATGTTCTGAAGAATTCTCTCTATATTAAAGAAAAATCCCCAAACACCTGTCCGACAGATCAGAAACACGGTTCAGGAGTCAGGTGTGGATTTGTCAATGATCACTGTCCACAGAAGACGTAATGAACAGAAATACAGAGGCTACACTGCAAGCCGCGAAAATAGGATGGCCAAATTACAATTTGCCAAGAAGTACTTAAAAGAGCAATCACAGTTCTGGAAAAAGGTCTTGTGGACAGATGAGACGAAGATTAACTTACATCAGAGTGATGGCAAGAGCAAAGTATGGAGGAGAGAAGGAACTGCCCAAGATCATCCAGGCCTGGTAGAGCATCACAAGAGAAGACACCCAGCAACTGGTGATGTCTACGAATCGCAGACTTCAAGCAGTCATTGCATGCAAAGGATATGCAACCAAATACTAAACATAACTACTTTCATTTACATGATATTGCTGTGTCCAAAACATTATGGTGCCCTAAAATGGGGGGGGACTATATATAAACACTGCTGTAATTTCTACATGGTGAAACCAAAATGTATAAAAATGGCCTTTATTACAATCTGACAATGTGCACTTTAACCACATTACAAACCTCAAATTGTGGAGCACAGAGGTAAATAAATAAATGATGGGTCTTTGTTCCAAACATTATGGAGGGCACTGTAGATGCATAGATACATAGACAATAGGTGCAGGAGTAGGCCATTCGACCCTTTAAGCCAGCACCGCCATTCAATGTGATCATGGCTGATCATTGACAATCAGTACCCTGATTGTACCTTCTCCCCATACCCCTTGATTCTGCTAGCCCTATGAGCACTTTCTAATTCTCTTTTGAATGCATACAGTGAATCGCCTCCATTGCCTACTGAGGCAGAGAATTCCACAAATTCACAACTCTTTGTGAAAAAGATTTTCCTCGTCTCAGTTCTAAATGGCCTACCCCTTATTCTTAAACCGTGGCCCCTGGTTCTGGACTCCCCCAACATCGGGAACATGTTTCCAGCATCTAACGTGTCCTGCATCTAACGTGTCCAATCCCTTAATAATTTTATATGTTTCTATAAGATCCCCTCACATCCTTCTAAATTCCAATGAATACAAGCCCAGTCACTCCATTCTTTCATTATATGACAGTCCCGCCATCCCGGCTTATAGAGCTTATGTTTTGAAATGCTCTAGAACATTCACTGGCAAATCCATAGGTCATTAAATTAGTTAAAACATCTTATCTGCTAACTGGTGCTGAAGTGCTTCTCATTTAAAAAAAACTGCAATAAAATGATTTGTAAAGGGCATAATTTACAAATATTATTCATTTTATAGTCGTTCTATGGTTTACGATTACATACAGACATAAAACATCTCAAAACCCATCCCTCAACTGCAAGTTTCAAGTCAGGAGAGTGAGGGAATACCATCTACTTGCATGGATGAGTACAGCTTTAACAACAGTCAAGCAGCTCAAGATATAGGACATGGGTCAAGAAGCTCCACATCATATCGGGCATAGCCACCTACTTGATCAGCACATCATCTACAACCATTCATACACTCCACTACCAATGCACAGTAGCACCAATTTATACTATCTACAGGATGCAGCAACTTTCCCAGACTTCTTAGACAACACCTACCACCTCTATCAAATAAAAGGAGGCAGCAAAGTATGAGAACACCATCACCTGGAAATTGCCCTCCTATCCATGCATTATCCCGACTGGGAAATATACCGTCATTTCCTTCTAACAGTGTTGTGGATATACCCACACCAAGGACTGTAATTAATGCTGACCCAGCCTTTGAAGCCCACATCCCTTAAATGAATAAAGAAGTACTATTACTTTTAAAACGCAAAGTTAGTTGTGTTTAGAGAATGAAGCATCATTTGCAATAGTTAACAATTTGCACAGTGGAAGTATAGCGACTTTCTTTTATTTAGAATTGGTCAAATTTAGCAAGAAAATAAACAACATTAAGGCTGGAGATAAGTTCAAGGAACAAAATTAGGCCATTCGGCCTCTCAAGTCTACTCCGCCATTCAATCATGGCTGATCGATCTTTCCCTCTCAACGCCATTCTCCTGCCTTCTCCCCATAACGCCTGACATCCGTACTAATCAAGAATCTTCATAGTTTGTACAATTATGACATTGTCTTCATTTTGACTGATAGGAATACACATCTAAACATGGCTTGTACCTAAATACGTAAACTCTAATGCTTATTTAAAAAGCAAGGAAGCTCCCCTGGTGCATTGACTAACACTATCCCTCACCTAACAATACAAATGAGTGAGCAGATATACAAATTCATTAAAATCAGTGATACGTGTTAATAAGGGTAGGAAAAAAGGGGTTCATTTCTGTAATGGTGTTTAATACAATGAAAGGATTTGATAAAGTAGCAGAAGATGGATTAGCAGGTTTCCATTTGGATAAGACCACAGGTAAAAATCAATGCAGAATAATGACTGCTGTTGAATTTAGAAGAAAATACTTTACACAACAAATGATAATATGGAACTCACTATCACATGATATATTTAATAGAAACCTAAAAAGAAACAAAAGGATGCATTGAAGGAAAGGAAGACTTGTCCCTTGAGTATAAACACACGAACTAGGGAAGCTGAATGGCTTGCCAGAGTGCTGTAAACAAAATATAAAAAGTAGAACTAAATGCAAGCTTCAATTTTCACAGGGAAAATAAATTAAATTTTCAGCAGCCAAGTACACCAATCTCCACTAAAACTACACAAAATCGTTATCAATAAGATAATTGAAACAACATGGCTAAGGCACCAGATTACCAAACATTAAAACGCATCTCTTTGCCTTGCACATAACAAAACAGATTTCTTAGAGAAAGTATATAAATAAAAACTACAAACTGCTAAAGAAAACACATTAAAGATCAGGTTTTAGCTTACAGTTTCTTGTCTACCTTTAGCTTACAGTTGTTAGCCAACATTAGTCCAATGTAAATGTAACTGCCCGTTTCACCATCAATGCTGTTACTGCCAAACTTGGAACAATAAGTCATTTTTGAGTTTTATGACAAATAAAAACTATATATCTATAAAAATGTGTCAAATTAGAGGGCAAATATACTTGTGGAGTTGTGCGAGCTTGTAGGATGCTTAAGCTTTACGGTCCATGAACAACGGCTTGTTTTATGCAGCAGAGTGGTAAAAGGTGCATTGTCAAACAAAAAATTAAACAAAAAGGTAGTGTAGATCAGAAAAGTTTCAAGTATTAGGGTCTTAAAAGGAAGAAAGAGAAGTGAAGAGCCCAGATGGTTTAAATAAATTCTAGAGATAGTGGGCTTGACATATAGATATGAATAAAGTTTGACAGCAATTGGGCTTGAGTTATACAGAGAGACTGGATACGCCTTGGAGCATAGGAGGCTGAGGGATGACCTTGTTGAGGTGTACAAGATCATGATGGACGGATAAAGTGAACACTCACAGTCATTTCCACGGGGTAAAGGATTCTAATTACAGGGCTCCCACTTAACTTTCTTTCCCTGTTGCCAGCCAGGCAACCTTGGCAGCTTTTTAGGTTGCCAAATTACAGTTTAGGTGGTCATTTAAGATGGCTTGCATGACGCGTGCGATAATGTGCTCGGAAGAAGTGCATAGTTACCAGTCGGAATTATGGTCAATGAAGCATTCACATATTATTTCTGCTTCAAATAAAGTCGCAAACTAAACATATTCACCAGTCAAGACATGATATATACCACAATGACATGCAGCAAAATTACAATACAGTATCTCATCTCTTTTTACACGTTGCAATGAAGAAGAAAGGAAGAAGCGGAGGCAGTGGGCTGAGGGAGACCTGGGCAGTGGAGGAGATGGCGGGTCTACCTGAAATTGGAGGTCAATGTTCATACTGCTGGGGTGTAAACTGCCCAAGTGAAATATGAGGTGCTGCTCCTCCCCCTCCCACATCCCGCATCCCCATCCCGCACCCTCACATCAGTCTGAAGAAGGGTCATGACCCGAAATGTCGCCTATTTCCTTCGCTCCATAGATGCTGCCTCACCTGCTGAGTTTCTACAACATTTTTGTCTACCCATTCACACAAGTTCTGTTATCCCACATTCCTCACCCACTCCCTGCACATTAGGGGCAATTTTACAGAGACAAGTTAACCTACAAAGCCAATGCGTCTTTGGGATGTGGGAGAAAACCCACATGCTTGCAGGGAGAATGTGCAAATTCAACACACAGTGACCGAGAACAGGATCAAACAGATCTCTGGCGTGTGAGGCAGCAAGTCCACCAGCTGTGCCACTATATTTTATTTTCCAAAACACAAAAAATTACACGTTGATAACTTTGGTCACTAAAAAAAGGAAACCATCCATGGGTGCTGTCTGTATGGAGTTTTGTTTTCTCGTTTATAACATTGTTTACAGAGTACTATGTTTACATATTCTATTGTGCTGCTGCAAGTAAGGATTTCATTGTTCTAACTGGGACGTGAGAGAATAAAACACTCTTGACTTACGTCGCTAATGTGTGGGATAGAACTAGTGTACGGGTGATCGGTGGTCGTCATGGACTCGGTGGGCTGAAGGGCCTGTTTCCACGCTGTGGAAACTAAAAACTAAAAACACTAAAACCAGAGGAAATCTAAAGAAGGGTCTCTACCCGAAACATCACCCAATTTCTTCTATCCAGAGATGCTGGCTGCTCCATGGAGTTCCCCCGCACAATTAAAGCATGGAATAGTCTTCACCCTACCATAGGTACCCAACCAGACACAACTAAATTTAAGGTAGCTCTTTTTTCCGAAGAACCCTTTTTTGCTCAAGTCCAAGTCAAGAGAGTTTTATTGTCATGTGTCCCAGATAGGACAATGAAATTCTTGCTTGCTGCAGCACAACAGAAAATGTAAACACAATACAGAACAGGAGATAAAGGTTCAGTGTGTCTATATACCATAGATATATACACACTGTATATAATATATATACACAATAAATAAACAGATAAAATACAATAGTTATTTTTCGGAGTTTGGAGTTTGGTGGTGGTGGGACCACCCCAGTTTAAATTCCATTTCGAACATTTTTGGACCAGAAAACCAAGAAGCAAGAGTTACTCCAGGGAATTACTCCAGCTCCAGGGAGTGATTCTGCATTGGTTTTCAGCAGTCGTGGTGAGGCGGCGACCCGACAGCAATGGCGGCCAGATCTCCCACAATGCAAAGGGAGGGAGAAAGTAGCAAAGCCAACCAGTTGCCATGGCAGTGCACATGTGCAGGGCGGCACATGCACAGAACCACGGCTGATGATGTGCTGGCCGTGGTTGTGCGCATGTGCAGGGGGAGGATGTGCAGGCCGTGGCAGTGCGCATGTATAAGGCGGCCTGTCGTGTCGGCGGATGAGGAGCGAGCGGAGAGCCAGACATGTATGGCGGGCGCAGACGGAGAGTGACAGAGAGAGAGAGAGAGAGAGAGAGAGAGAGAGATAGAGAGTTGACCCGCTCAGAATTAAACAATACAATACCGTTTATTTGTCATTTGAGCCTCACATGAAGTTCAAACAAAATTTGGTTTCTGCAGTCACACAAGAAAAGAACCAAGACACATACCAACACAATTTACACAAACATCCATCATAGTGAATCTCCTCCTCACTGTGATGGAATGCAAAGTCTTGTCTCTCCCCTGCTCTCCATTCCTCTACCGAAGTCAACGTCAAAGCCCCCGGCAGGCACTAGCAAGTCCCACGGCCACTTAAAGCCGTGCCGGGCGATGTCCCGGGTGCTTACCAAACCGGGCACAATGGCATGGCCTTTAGGTTTACCATGGGACTGTTGGTTGCCATTGGCACCCGGGCAACCGCTAATTTCGAGCCCTGCTAAATCGAGAGGCCATAGGCACAAGGTGAGAAGGGAGTTTAACATGGACCTCAGGAGCATTTATTCATTCCCCTCAGTGGGTTGCCCTATTTAGAATAAGCAGCCAAAGTAACAGAAGCGGATAAAATTACAGCTTTTTGAAAAGACATTTGGACACATAAATGGATAGGAAATTGAGACAAACAAAGAATCAAAATTAGAGCAAAATGGGTTTGAAGGGTGTTGAAGCTGGAGAACATTGCAGAGTTAATGTAAAGTTTCTGAATTATTAACAAAGAATTTTAAAAATCTAAGTTTTACCTAACTGGTAGCCGATATACGTCATCAAGCATAGAGGTATGCAAGCTAGGAGATAGAGTTATGGATAACTTCATTTACAGAGGATCGCGCAGGAATGACTGGTAAGGAGTTCACATCATAAATGTCAACTGTTGAAATGTAGGCAGCTCAGTTGAGGCAAGCAGAGACAAATATTGTCTTATTCGCTCCTTGGGATAAATATATAATCGCAAAGATTGCAAACAGCCAGCTTCAGCTTCAAACCATGGCCAGGAAGGTGGACCAGATTAAAACATGATGAGATTGCAGTAGTTACATTACAAAGACATCACCATTTTCAAAAGCTGAAAAAAGAAAATCAAAGTACAGGTGCACAACCTTTTATCCGGTGTTCCAGAAACCGAAAAGCTCCGAAAACCGGCCATTTTTTCCAGATGTCGTCTGCGCACCAAAGCTCGCGTTTGGCGCCAAACCTGACCCAAAACGATCCACGGTCAACCCAGGTCTGTACTACTGTAGCGGCTGCCTCCTCCCTGGAGACCGGGAGACGCTTAAACATCTGTAAATCATTGCTTAAATGTTAGTCAGTTAGTTTGGAGGGCTTTTATGGGAAGGGGGGTGAAGGGGTAAACTTTAATTCTTAGTCCCAATACCTGGTCGGAGAGGCGGGGTTAAAAGGGAACATGGGTCAATGCCATTACCGGGTCGCTGTGCAGTAAGCTCCGCAGCGCTGTGGCCGGTGGGGATTGGCGGGATCCGCCGGTTATAGCTCATGACCCCGGCAACTCTAAATATAGAAAAGTAAAAAAGGCGCTCCAAATCCAGCGCGGCCCAGCGGCCGGATGTTAGCTCCGCGAATGTCGGGAGTCGGCGGCGTCGCAGCGCTGGGATACCAGCGGGGACTGCGGGCAATGCCTTACCGGGTCGCCGTGCGGCAAGCTCCGGAGCGCTGTGGAACGCCGACGACACAAAGAAAGTGAGATCGCGGAGCGTTCGCTGGATTTGGAGCCTTAGCAGCCAGGGGTAGAGTTGCCCGGGGTCGGAGCTCCAACCGGCGCCGCCCGCGGCCGGACGGAGCCCCCAGCTCCGCGGCTCCAAATCCAGCGACGCTCCGCGAATGTTGGAAGAAGGCGGCCACAGCGCTCCGGAGCTTGCCGCACGGCGACCCGGTAAGGCATTGCTCGCTCCCCGCTGGTATCCCAGCGCTGCGACGCCGCCGACTCCCGACATTCTCGGAGCTGGGACGTCCGGCCGCGGGCCGCGCTGGATTTGGAGCCTCGCAGCCAGGGGTAGAGTTGCCGGGGTCGGAGCTACAACCGGCGCCGCCCGCGGCCGGACGGAGCCCCCAGCTCCGCGAGGTTGGGAGTCGCCGACCAGGTAGGTAGGGGACTAAGAATTAAAGTTTCCCCCTTCACCCCTACACCACCACCACCACATAAAATTCCTCCAAACTAACTGACTAACATTTATGCAATGATTCTCCTGGTCTCCGGGGAGGAGGCAGCTGCTCCAGACTTTTCAAGCCGCCCGCGCTACCTACCTAATCTACGCTAAAAATCTTCCATTCTGAAATCCGAAAATGTCCGAAATCCGACAAGTGTCTGGTCCCAAGGCTTTCGGATAAAAGGTTGTGCACCTGTAGTGGGACTGGGGCAGTATTAGGTCTCGAGTATACGCAGCCAATGATGTTGATGAACAGAAGGCATGTATAAAACAAAATAGTGTGTTATTGTTAAAGTGTCTGTACAGTTGCCCTAATGTGGTTAATGGGACAACTATTAGATATAAACCTCTGATAATGGCACTTGCTATTTTAAGAGACAAACTGACAAACTTAATTATCAAACTCACTAACAGTGGAAGTAATGCAGAATTGTTGGAGTAATATGCTTCAAATATTCAAATTATAATAGGAGGAAAAAGCAGTCAGACTTGATGCTTAGTTGGTGCTGATTTGAACCAGTGTGGCAAAAATTGATCAATAAGCAATTGCAATGCCTTGGTTAAAAGAAGCAACATGGGTCATTTCTAACATTGAACAAAATTTAATGCACAAGGAAGAAATCAAATAAGAATAGAATCAGGATTGGATGTGATCCACCTAGTTGGTTCATGTTATCAACTTAATTCATGAGAAACTGTTTGAGTTAAGTACACAAAGAAAAATATAGAAAAGTAAAAAATACAAAATAAATATCTTCATTCAGTGAACATGTTAAGAAGATATTGGCTGCATATACACAGAATAAAATGAAATCAAACAGAGACTGTAAGTACATTCTATTATTTCTCAGCATAGAAACGGAATTTGGGACTGAAAACAAAGAAAGTGAGATGGCCGGTGAAGCAGAATTTCAGTTACAAATTTTTCTCCTTAGAGAAACAAGGAAGAGATTTGAAGAGGGTTAGATGGCAAAGAGAAAGCGGTATGATACATAGATTGGTTGGTATCTGGGGTGCCAAAGAACCAATGCAGATAAAGAGAAAATGCTTTAACTGAGGGTTATGAGAAGTTGGAATGTATTAGCTAAACTGGTTGCTAAACCAAATTTAATAGTAACTTTGAAAAAAGGGTATAAATAATTTAATGGGAAATAATTCTAAGCATATGGGGAAAATATATGCATATTTTATATTGCCTTTCATGATCTCAGAACATCTTAAAGAATTGCAACCTATTAAGCACTTTAATAGCTATTATGCAGGAAACAGCAACAAACCTGCACAAATACACTCCCCAAACAGTCATCTTAATGACCAGGCATTGCTTTAATCATTTTATCTGGTATCCTGGTCTTTATCCTTCAGTGATTACTTGCCTGCCTTTCTTCAAAATAGTGCTATGTATCTTTATTGTCCACCTGAGCCATAAAGCAGATCCTCAGTGTTACTTCTTGACTGAGAAGTAACACCTCCCACAGTGCAGCACAACTTAGTGGAGTGCCAGTCAAGACTCTTGTACTCAAGTCTCTGGAGAAGGGCTTGAACCCACACCACCTTATTTATACAAGTGTGCTGTCAACTGAATGGAAATAATTGAATAGCTCTTTCAGAGAGGGTATGGACATAATAGTTTGAATGCCCACTACCTATTCAAATCATTCTATGATTAAATGTGTGAACCAGTTGTTCTTTAATCTTTCCATTTGCTTTATTCCCGAGTTTATTCTTAGAGCATTCAACAGCATGCAGCAGATCCCATTTCAATTTATTTCTAATCTTTTCCATTAAAATTGTGTTTAATTATTCTTAAAAACAGTAATTACTTAATTCTGCTGGAGAAATTATAGGTGATGTTGATGGAGAAAGATGATTGAAGAAAGATGTGTAAGAAAAAAATACCACAGTATTAGGCATCTTAATCTTGCAGTTTCACAATATACTAGTAGATTTTAAACATAATTTTGACAGTTAATATCAGTGCAGATCTAGGTAAAATCAAACATTTTACACTTTGGAGACCTAGTATGTTTGCATGCTGCCAACATACAACACCCCCAAACCTTTGGTTGGCCACCCTGCAACCACAATATTCCATGCTACTTTCCAAATGAGTGGGACTACATTAGCCTACTTCCAAACATAACCAAAGAGCCTCTTTCAATTATTTTTCTTCATGCCACTAACACCTGCATCCATCCATCCTTTGTTATTTTTAATTCAAAGCCTCACAAAAAATTAGTTCTGGCCCCCATGTACACACTGTAGTTCAGTATCATCCAAGCCAAGGCATCAGATTCCATTTGTAGATACCAGGCACGTGCCGTGAGTAATTACTCAGGGTAGGCAGTCAGTCAGCTTAAAAAAAAACGCAGATTGTTCTCCTCTCCGTAAAAAAAGAAGAA